>NC_071122.1:14688750-15020000 GCF_024256425.1 Clarias gariepinus
TCCTGCACCGCCTCAGCAGGCATATCCCCATCTGAATACCAGTCACGTTCCACACAGTGGGCATACGCGGCACTTGGAGTGGCATGGTTTATTCGTGTCGTTGTTACAATGCCAACAGATTTGCCTGAGGAGCACAAAAATAGGGGTTTATTGAAGGTTTTAACGATCCAAAAATTAGGATCACCATATTGAGTTTAAAGGCACCCAAATGTTTTAATTAAAAAAGGATAAACAAATAGTGCGTACGAGTTATTCCTTAAAAAAAAATAATTTATATATATTAGTAAAAAACAGACAGAACCCCTAGCCATAATAACAGTTTTAGAGCCACAGTATTACATGGCTCATATACGAGATGCAATCCTATATTGAGGATTTTAACAAGATCGCTCACGTTTTTTTACACTCACAAACCTAACACACAGCTTGTTGAGCATTTACAGCAATTCCAACACAAATATTTATGTTGTTCAGGGCAGCTTTTATTGTTTTTTAAGAATATGTTCCATATCTGCACAATACCATTTGTGTTAGACTTTAAATGTTTTATTTAATTTTAACGCGTTAGGGTTGGCGGCATAGTGGCTTTTTCCCACATGTCCAAAGAAATGCGGATTAGGCCAAGTGGTGTTCCCAAATTGCCTGCAGTGTACGAATGTTGACTGGGAGGTCCTACCACGGCCGTACAGGATGGGAATAAATACAATTGTCATCATTGGCCTACACGGTCCCTAGTTGAACAACAGAGGTTCCTGGATGGATGTGTTTGGGGGCAGTGGGGGAAGAAAAAAAAACTAGGGTCCTTTGTGCACTCTGCTAATTTCATCACTCACTCATCTTCTATACCGCTTTATCCTGTATTCAGGGACCTGGAACCTATCCCAGGAGGCTTAGGCGCATACACTCATTCACATACTACACGCAATTTGGGAAAGCCAATTACAGTAGCCTAGCCTGCATATGTTTGGGCTGTGGGAGGAAACTGGATTACCCGGAAGAAACCCACCCAGCATGGGGAGAACATGCAAACTCCATGCACACAGAGACAGGCTATAAATCAAACCCAGACCCTGGAGGTGCAAGGCGACAGTGCTAACCACTACACCACCTTAATTTCATCACATAGGATGTAAATAATAAACTAAGTCATTACTCAACTGCATTCTATATTTACTCTCAGTTCACTCATTAACACTACATAGCCCTATGGGATCTATTGGCAGCGATCCAGTCAGATCAGGTCAGCACTGTTCCTACATTAGCCTTTGTGTCCTTTGAATGTCACGGCAACCTTCTGAAGGTTAATTTTTCCCCCCCAGTCTTTCAGTTGTCCAAGCATGTCTTGAATTTCACTCCACTGACTCCATTCACTACTGCTCGAGCAAAGAGCCTCAAGATTAGAAAATGAATCATTTCATTCATGTTTGAATGAGCTGTGAAGATGTTTCACTTTATTACCTTTTTTCTCCTATAAGCATGTCCTTAAATATATACTTACACATGCAAAACTAAACCAAAACCAAAATTAGGCATCCACAAACAAAATAAAACCGAAAACAAAATAAAGCATCTGCAAATAAAATAACAAAATAAATCACCCGCAAACAAAATAACAAAAACAAAATAAAGCATCTGCAAATAAAATAAAAACAAAAACAAAATAAAGAATTTGCAAACTAATAACAAAACCGAAAACAAAATGAAGCATCCACAAATAAAATAAAAAAAACGCAAACAAAATAACAAAACTGAAAACAAAATAAAGCATCCGTAAATAAAATAAAAACAAAAACAAAAAAATTAATCCGCTAACAAAATAACAAATCTGCAGACACAACGACAAATCCAGAAACAAAATACCAAATCAGTAAACACAACGATAATTCAGACAAACCAGAAAAGGTAGGTATAGTTTGCGAGTTAAATTCTTACTGCTGATTGGACGAGACATTTGTCACTTAAGATATACAAGAAGTACTGCAGCCTTACTGCATTAAACGTCCATGAGGTTGCTGAACTTCCTGAGTGAGAGATGTCTCAATCAGCGGTAAGAATCAACAAACCGAAAAAGGTAGATGAAGTTTGGATTTTGAATTTTGTTATTTTTTTGCCCTTGTCAGCCAGCATGGCTTTCACCTCCAAACAAAAGATCTTAAATAACAGTTTTAGTTAAATCGGACTGTATAATGGACGACGGACTGAGGACTAGTCTTATACAGCAAACGGTTGCAGCATGGAGAAAAAGATTTCCCCCTCTCAGTTATTTTATTTTATACACAAACTTCTCTGCTAACATAATCTACGCCCCGTATATAATGTTTCCACATTCAAGGAGCTGATTTACTTTATCTGACCCAGACCAGATGTCTTTACTTTATCATTTAGTAACAGCTACAATCAGATTGTTTCTATTCTATACTGGGCATTTTCTTAGTGCAATGCAACAGGCAAGTTTTAAAGCTTCTACAGTCTAGGTAGCACAATTAATACATAGATTAGAATTAATGCATAATTAAAATGTGATTTCCATTACTACATTATCACTTAAACCCTCTTACTTTTGGGATTGAAACAATTCTGTATGTATTTTTACAGGTACTTTTACTTTTATTTACTTTTTTACTTTTATTTCCAGCTCACCTAATTTATATTATACTCATTAGAAATATGGTATGTATTAATAATTTACACTCCTTAATAAAAAATAATCTACATGCTGCTACTTTCTGTTACATGATGCATGCAAGCACAAGCTACAGTACAGGCAGTGCCAGCGGCAACAGTGAGCTCGGAGCCCAGGGAGAGGCAATGTTAATCATGCCAGCATTCTCCACCAGTGTAACAGGTAGGGACTCAACCCAAGGTCCAATGTGAAAGTGTCCTGTCCTGAACACGGAGATCAAACAGCTGCTTTCAGTTTTATGTCTTTATGTCCCTGGAGCTCATTACATTACCGCGCTCGCATGCCTTTCCTTCGCATTTAAGCATCTGACGCGGGACTCTGCTCTGTAGACCTCCTGAACCCCGAGCTAGACTCCCAGCCTCGTTTGTACAATGTTAGCCCCCCCCCCCCCCTCTTCCAGAGCTCAAACACCTGAGCGGTTAACCAGACAACACGCCCATTTGGAAATTTCAGAATGTCCTCATCACATTAATAAATGGGTCATTAAAATAGAATTCTGCTTTTGGATCTTATATATTTCATCCTAAACTTGTTTGCACTTATTTATAATTTTTACTCTACTGTTCATACTGTAAATGCTCATGTAGTTGAGGTTTTTTTGGAAAAACATGTTAAAACTCACTTAACCCTAATTTATGACTCCTCTTGGCACCGGCTGCTTTAAAAACGAGACTGAAAGTGGTTCCGTTTTCTTCTTGATACCGTCCCTAATTAAATGTAGAGCAGCGACATAATGGGTGTTTATATTTACATACAATTGGCTTAAGATCACAAGGGGAATCCCGGTGAGGTCAGCTGACCATGTTTAAAGTGAAGCCACAAATATGCGTTGAGGCCAAAGCTCCATTGTTGTTTATATGCATATACAGTAACCGGTTTCTGGTTTTAATGAATTAATCCGAGCGTTACAATAATTCTTGAGACCCATTCTTGAGTCTTGCACAAAATGCAAAATAAATAAATATGTAAACTCAATCTGCTTGACTTTCCACTGGTGCAAACAAGTTTTGATCAGCTACCAGAAGTATGTTCAACCGGGCATGCATGCAACCAAAAGTACACGTTACCAGCTCGGTCGCTCATATGCCGAATATGCTCTGCATGCTTGACCAAATTTTAGTTTTTAAGGTGTTTGTATGCCGAGAAGCCACTGTACTGTATGTTGTCAAATACTGCCAACTACAGAGTTACTCTAAAAAATGACAAGTGATAACCTTTATTTCGTTTAAGGCTATGTCATTATTAATAATGTTCTATTCCACCAAAATCTTTAAATGTTATCCGCTGCTGCACATTTCTGTACTACTATGTGTCCTTTGTTATTTTCTGTTCAGATTTTTTTTAGGGTTTTTTATTATTATTATTATTATTTTTTATCTGTACTCACCTGCATCTTTGGCCCATTTTAGGATGGAGGTTACCTCGTTGCCCTGCGTGGTGTTACAGTGGCCCCTCACAGCTGCTGCACTCACACCCACAGTGCCCTCGTTGGCCTTCACTCCACACAGGTATGCTGTGGCCGTGCCAGCGCTGTCTGCCACCTGAGCATTTGTGTTGTAGGTCTGTAGAAAATGGATGGATGTGAATGCTTGATAAATAATAAAGTTTATGCCAGAGCAAGTACTTAGAGTCATAGTCAGTTGAAATAATACAGTAGATTATAGATAATAGATAGATAGATATTACTTTATTATTATTTATATTATATTTTATGAACACTGTGGAAAAAATGCTGTATATTTGTTAATTTCCTGTAAAAGAATATTTTATTATTTGACAGCACCTCAATCTGTGAAAAAAAAACAACTATGGGGAATTTAAATTACTGTAAATGACTAAAACTAAAAATCTGATTTTGGAACAATGAAAAAAGGTCATACGGTCCAGATTAAGCCTATTCCAGAGTGATGAGTGTATTAAGGTAAAAAGGGAAGTGGCTGGAAGCTATGAACACATTATACATAGTGGCCACTGGACAAGTCTCTGGAGACAGTGTTATGATCTGGGGTTGCTTCAGTCACATCTAGGGAGTTTTTCTTCCCTGATCACACAGGCTTGACTTAGACTCGGATTGTGAAAGAGTGGTTCTGGGACCATGGGGAGTGTGCGTTTTTTGGAAGAGAAGTGTATATCTTGGAATCAACATCTGAAACTAAAACAGTGGGACCCAACTCTGGTCCTGGAGGTCCCCTGTCCCGCACGTTTTATTGTTTTTCTTGTTCCATCATATCCACGGGAATTCAGAAAAGAACAACAGTGTAGTGTCATGTACTTACATCACTGTATAAATGTACTGTATGTTAACAGATTAGTTAAATCAAGGGTGGTGGAAGCTGAGAAAACACTAAAATGTGTGGAGCAGTGGACCTGTGTTCAGTCCCTAAAAAATATTTACCCTTTATTTTGGCAATCTGTTCAACCAAACCAAAAAAACTTTGTTAGCAACTTTTTTATGTTGATGTGCTTGGTTTAATAAATCAGTGATGGTTAAGTCAGTGTTAGCTGTTTAATGAATGCATTCGCTTAGAAATGAAAGCTACCTGATGGCTGGGAATAGAAATCCAGCGCCACTAAGCTGCAAGTGTTGGTCCTCGAGCAAGACTCTTCACCTTACCTGCTAAGATAAACTAAATGATATGCTGCGAGGAGACAGTAAACATTCTCAATATATACCCAGGCAGGTCAGACATACCGATTACCAGTCAGACTTCATAATGACCCTGTGTGTTTCTGATTTCTGGAAAAATACCTCCCTTACTGTTGTATCCACTTTGTTTGCATCAGCTTCATATAACAGACACGGCCATTACCTCATGTGCATTCAGTCTTCAATAGACACTTGGTGGCCAACAAGGGACATTATGTCATAGCATGGATTAGGAGCACAAACGAGAGCAATGATGTGATAAAGAAGTGTGGTGCCCAACCTTAGACAGGGCTACGTAGGGGAATTTGTCCATCTCAAGTTGGCCCTCTTCTCCATATTTGCCGCTCAGTTGTCCCTTCAAGATCCTCGCTGCCGTCACTGTAGGTACACCCATACCTAGAAATAGTGTGGAACATTAGTTTTCAGTGACTCACTCTATTATGTTTAGAACAGCACATTACACAGGGACGCTTACTGTATGTGATCATTCAAGCTAACACACAACACTGTTACACTAGCATGCTAATATGCTAGTGTATTTGTTAGTTTTAGCCCCCTTATATCCACCCTTATATCCTCTATATCTCATTAAAAAAAGAAGCTACGGTTATTGACGAGCTTGATTCATTGTATCAATCAAATAATATAAGCAGTGATTCATTAAACAGTCTGGGGGCATGGGGGCTTAGTGGTTAGCACCATCGCCTTGCACCTCCAGGTCCTGAGTTAAATTTTCCGTTTCAGGCCCGTGTGCATGGAGTTTGCATGTTCTTCCCGTGCTTGGTGGGTTTTCTCCTGGTTCTCTGGTTTTCTCCCACAGTCTAAAGACATGCAAATAGGCTAATTGGCATTCCCAAATTGCTCGTAGTGTGTCAATGTGCCTGTGAATGTTCCTACCACGGTAGTACAAAAATGGGAAAAAAATACAACCATTGACCTCCACGGTCCATAGTTGGACTATAGAGGTGGATGGATGAATGGATGGATAAAACATTTTATTTAATGGTTTGTTTAATTTGTAGACCTGGTAAATTGGGAGCCTCATATCAAATGGGTCGGGATGGATAGATGGAGGTAAGTATGAAGAGGAACAATCTCCTTCTAAACGTCAGCAAGACAAAGGAGTTGATAGTGGACTTTAGCACAAAGCAGGAGAGGAACTACCAGACCCCCCATCATCAACAGGAGCCCAGTGGAGAGAGTGGACAGCTTCAGATACCTCGGTGTTCACATCACACAGGACCTGTCATGGTCCTGTCACATCAATGCCGTGGTGAAAAAGGCCCGGCAGCATCTCTACCACCTCAGACGCTTGAGAGACTTTAGACTGCCCTCCAAGGTGCTCAGAAATTTCTACTCCTGCACCATAGAGAGCATCCTGACGGGAAACATCACGACCTGGTTTCGGAAACAGCACCATGCAGGACAGACGAGCTCTACAGAGGGTGGTGCGTTCAGTGGAGCGCATCATCCGCACCGAGCTCCCTGACCTGCACTCGATCTACAGCAAGTGGCCTCGTTTCTAGCCAAATTCCCACTACCAGCCTGAAGTGCCTCTTATGTTTTTCAGATCGGATCTTAGTCACTTCCACACAATCATGCGAATTGAATAAGAATGTTCAGATCGGAATTCCTGTGACTTTTTGTCCCTGGGCACGTGCACTAACCTTATCAGTCACCTCTGGGAGTGCAGGAATTTTATAGCAGTGCGCTCTATGGGTGTTAAAACGGCTAAAGCCAGGCATATGGCTTTCTTTCTTCTTCTGGAAGTCCAGCCGACTAACTGCTTGTCATCTTCCAGATCAAAATCCCAAGAATATATTCTTGCTAAAATCTTATTCACACACCACACACACACACACACACACACACAACGGGCAATTTGGGATGCCAAATCAGTCTAACCTACATGATTTTGGATTGTGGCAGGAAACCAGGGTACCCGGAGGAAACCCACCAAGCACAGGGAGAACATGCAAACTTGGACACAAACTCCGAGGCGGGAATCGAACCTGGACCATGGAGGTGCAAGTGAACAGTGCTAACCACTACACCACTACACATACATTTTCTTAATGTACTGTGTACAGCAGAAATTTGTTTTTTTCCACAATTCATTTTTTATGCAGGATGTCTTTGCTGCTGCAACCCTTTGCAACCCTGCAAAGCTGGGACTGGCACACAGTAGTTAGGGCATTGTGTGGGAATCGACCGTGCACCTTCTGCATGACAGATGAAGCATACCCCTGAGCCACCGTTGTGCTTATTAAACAAAAAATATGTACAGTACTACCATGCAAAATCATTGGTTTTTTATATATATATATATATATAAATAAATCATATAGTTTTCAATGAATAAATTATATGATATGTAGATTTATGGGGCCACTGATTTCACTTACCATCTCCCAGGAAGAGAATAAGATTCTTGGCAATGTTTGTGTTGTGTTCCACCTGCAGAGCCTTGCTCAGAGTTTCCTGCGCCCATAAGTTCCAGAATTCAGGTTGCTTCTCAATTTCTGCAGAGCAACAATCATACCATATAACCAGAATAACATTCATTGTTAAAAGGTTTATAGAAAGGAAACTTGTTAAATTTTAGACAGAAAATGTTGATTGCAAATTATCTTACCTTGTCCAAAGTCTCCAAATAAAATGTAATTAAACTAAATCATTACGTCAACTCTATCCTACTTCAAGACGTGACATTAAATGACGCAACCACTAAAGTCTTGTATGATCAGTAGGAAAATGACATGGCAGCAGAAATAATCACGTCTCTGCCTTCTGCAGCGGACGTAAGCCTTTTATCAGTGAATGACACGCATATACATCAGCACATGATGTCAGGGTAAAAGTGCGTGTTATCATTTCCACTGTGAAGTAAGGTGTCTGAGACTGCAGGGTCCAGTTACTTTTGGAGCAAGCAAAACTTTTTTATAATAACAATACCACCCACTGTCAAAGTTGCAAGCTACAATTTTCTTTAAAGATGGTGTAATCAAATGACGTTTAAATGGCTCCAGCTGGGTTAGGTTTTATTATGTGGTGACAGAAGTGGTTATTAGTTTTGTTTTGTTTTTAAATCTTACAAATTTCTCACAACTATTCTTTTAATAATTCACTAGCTTGTCATTTTTGTAAAAATGTTTAAAATTAGGCAATTCTGCGGGCAATTTGGGAATGCCAGTTAGCCTAATCTGCATGTCTTTGAAGTGTGGAAGGAAACCAAAGTACCCCTGGGAAACCCACCAAACACAGGGAGAACAGAAACCCAACCCGGTGGGAATCGAACCCAGACTCCAAAGTGCAAGGAGACATGCTAACCACTAAGCCACCGGGACGTATAATATAAAGTCAAGACAAATAAAGTGTGTTTTCACACACTTATGGGAGTTCGAGTCACATCTTTGGGTCTATGTCTGCAAAGTTCGCAAGTTCTCCCCATGTTTGGTAGGTTTCTTTCTTTTACTTTATTTTCCTCCCACAGTCCGAAAAGGCTAATTGGCATTTCCAATTTGCCCATAGTGTGAGTGAGCGTGTGTGTGCTTGTGTCCTGCGATGGATTGGCACCCCATCAAGGTTATACCCCACCTAAGGCCTCCAATGACCCTGTACAGGGTTAGCAGTATAGAGAATTTGTGAGAGGTGGAGAGCAACTGCTGGGTACTCACCTGCCTAATCACCAGATTCCACCAAGAGGCAAAATAAGCCAGGGTTTGATTCAAACTAACTAATACCGCATAAGTGAAAAAAAATCCTAAGGGCATTTTCATACCTTTTCTCAATAACGTGTAGAAATGACTCACATGCCCCAAATGTAAATAACTGGTTAAAACATTTTGTGCATCACATCCAATGTATGTTTTCCCTTTTTGTTAATTGTTTCAAATCTCTGGAGCATATGGCAACGATGCAGCTCTGTCATTGGGCAAGTGTGTGGCTCACAGATCATATCTACACAAAAACTGCTTTCAAGTTCACTTGGAACAAAAATGGAAACAAACGATTACTTTTTAATCTGCATCTCGGCTAAGAAGTTGCTAACTTCAGCCGTTTTGGAGAGATGATTTTATATGTGCTCCAAGAATGGCAATTTTTTAGCATAATACTGTTCGACTTCAAACAGCAATAATTTAAGATGCCAACTATTCGTATTGATCCTAAAATTGGTGTTAGTATATGACCTATAAAAATTGATTAAAAAGATTAAAAACTGTAGTTTCCGTATCTATGTCGAATTTATGTTAACATCCTATAATATAATATCTTTGTATCTTGGAATAATCCACCTTTTCAACTTTATGTCTTTTCATGTGAAATCTAAACTGACCAAGTTTCATCTGAATGACAATTAAGATAATCAAAAGATTTGAATTAAAAACAGCTATTGCAATTGTATTAAGCAAATGTGTTTCTTTTTATCTAATAAAAATATAAATGTGTATCCATATTTTCCAAAAACCAAGCACCGAAACCATGTTTTGGCCGATCTGGTGTGATTACGGTCTTCTCACATACTGTACCTTAACCACCTGCACCATTCAATTCAAATGACATGAAATCACACAAAGTATAAAAATATGAGTGTGGCTCACCAGGAAACAGTGGCTTCCCCTGGACGTGCCAGAGCAGGCAAGACAAGATCAGTGCGTTCGCCTTAATCATGCTCTCTTTGAACATCATTTTTGAGGCGTCTGTTGCATTTCACAGCCCAGAAAATGCCCTCTGAAGTTTCCTCCTAAATAGAAGATAAGAGATGATATAGAGATGTGATGCTGGAGGGCATGATGTGATATTGCTGCAGACATCCTCTTTCTCAATAAAGATTCTCTAGCCTGCCGGTCCACATTTATGGCAAACACGGAATAAAGCATGCAGTCTTATGGATATTCTAAATGTCAGTGTAGGGGTTTAAAGCTCTCTGCTAAAAAGAGCCATGATTTTCATCTACACTGTTAATGGATACCTTGTTTAATTAAAGGTCAGGTAGGCAGTAAACGGCGAGAACCCTGGAGACTGGGATGGAAAATGTTGAAAGAAGCGACAGATAAATGAGCAAGAAATAAAAGTAATGAAAAGTGAAAGTTGGTACAGAGCAGTTGTAGGGTGGGGGGGGGTTGGGTAGGGCAATGTTTGGTGCTGGCTTTCATGCAGTGACTGTGTGTGCATGATGTGGTTTTGGTGCACTGTCAGTAATTACTGTAGTGTGAGACCTGGTATTGGCAATGTCTGTAGGAAATAGATACCGATGCTGGTTCCACTGTGGATCTGACGCGTAACGAATTAAACAGCCCAATAGGATGATATACTGTACAAATAAGATAAACGCAACCATTGCAATAAATTTAATATTGATCTAACACACTGCCGATATAATAACGCATGAATAATATTGGCAAAGAAACTCTGGCAGCAAATATTTATAGCTATTCTGGTTAATAGGAATTTTCATTATTAAAAAAAAAAGTATTATTGAGTAGCTTATCAAATACAGCCTAATCCAGCACATATTATTATTGTGTATTTCACTTTTCATATTGTGCACTGGCAAGTACTCCATATAAACAATTTAATGAAACCACCAGATAATCAATCAAAGCCATAGAAAAAAAGAGGCCATTTTTGGGACGGAGGGTAATTTATTCCACTTTTAATTTGGAATTTGTTTGTTCGAAATTGTGCTCAAGTTTAACGTTCAATCAGGCATCTCCAATGCTTACAGTTCACTTTAAATGTTCTTTATAATTTCTTCCATGAAGAAGTTTTCTAAGATGTTGTCCCCCTTGAACTGCAATGTGAGAAAAACCTCTTTGTTCATTTAAAGTAATGATAAATATTAATTAACTATTAGCGTGAGGAGCAAAGAACAGTGTGGGGTTTAGTCCTGACAACTAGTGACTATCTGTGTGGTGTTTCTCATGATGGAAGATGGATTGGCCATGCTATGTACAATTGAGGTGTGAAGGAGTTTGTAACAATCCATGTAAATGTTGTCCTGTAATGGACTGGTGTCCCATTTGGGGTGATTTACTGTGCTTAGCTCCAGAATGTTTACTGAAGACTGCCTCAATGACTACAACCTAGGCACGTGCAACAAAGTTGGGAGAATGAATTTGTCCAAAATGTCTTGGTATACTGAAGCATTAGGAGTTCCTTTCACTGGAAGTAAGGGGTCGAGGTCAAATCAAGGTCAAATAAAGACATGGATGAGCGAGTTTGGTGTGCAAGAACTAAACAGAGTAAGTATAAACATATATCTTTTGTATATATGCAATATCTTTTTTCATTGTTTCTCCTTCACTCACCCTAGAACTTGGTACTGGTTGGTGCTGCACTGTGCTTTACTATGCCCATTGTTTTTTGTAAAGTAATGGTGTTGACTTGTACTGTTTGCACCCATACATTTTATTTAGTCTTGTGTTTAGAGTCTAGGTTTAGACTAGAAATCTGTTCCTTTGCAAGCATCTTAAGGGAATATAACTCTAAAAATGTTGACCAATCTTTGTGTGCTGTACTCAGAAGTAGAAAGTAACTAAGTACATTTGCTTCATTATTGTAATTAAGTACAGTTTTCACATTTGTGTACTTTGAGTAGCTTTATTTTAAGTGGATACATTTTACTTTTACTATTACTATTTACTATTTACAATTTTCCTTCCCTCCGTGAAATGCTTAATTATGAAGCAGGTGTTTGAAATCAGTAGAAACTCGGTTGAGGACATATATCTTTACTTGACTAATAATTTACCTTGGCTATCTCCACTATTACTCAAGTAAAGAACCTGTGTACTTTGCACACAACTGGTTGAACTATTATATGGTTGTCACTAGTATGCACTAGTATGTTTAAGTGGAGTACATTTTAAAATGTAACTTTTTTGCATTGTCAATCCTATTGCTGGTTCAAATTCTTAAATGGTTCACTCAGGCAAAACATCCTGGGCTTCTCTGATGGATGAATGTTTTTTTTTATAGTAATTACAACTGAAGTTTGGCAGCAAAAGCTATAAACAACAGGACCACGAGCTGGGCAGTGGTAACTTGGTGTTTAAGGCTCAGGCTTACTAATCAGGAGACTGGGGGTTCAAGTCTGATCAGTGCAATACTGCCCCTTAACCCCATCTCCCCTGGGGATCCTAACAAGCTTGAATATGCATATTGTGTAATAAGTTCCTATAACATACTGTTTCTTATAGTGGAAACAGTTATATATTATCACAATACCTATGATTCAATTTGTATTGTGATTCTCCAAATATAATTTTTAATATCCCAATTCAATATTATTATTATACTGGATGCTGTGGTGCTTGCCAATGTGTGAATAAATTACAGCATGGCACCTACAGGATTACAGAGGAACATTTAATTCTTTTAACATGAATTGTTCAACCATCGGCACGATTCGAAAGAACAGGAACATGTTCGATTTATTCTGTACAGTATTCTGTGTGTTAGTATCCTAGTACCTAGACAATGTTTGTTGGACTTATGAACAAACTTAGGGCTTAAGGACTTAATGTATAAATAAATATATTTTTACAATAATTGATTTTGGAGTCAATCAACACATAATCTAAAAATCTGGTAGCACGGTTATTTGAGAAAGATGTCTAGTAAGGAGCGAACTCACAGCGTGAGAGAGCACAATTTCCTATCGCTTCAAAAGAGAAGTCTTTCAAAAGTAAATTGATGGTCGTTAGTAGAAAGACTCTTCGTCAAGGTCAAATTTAATGAGATTGAGCGTCACTGCTAGGAAAAGTAATGAGCATGGCAAAGCACATTAACTAATCATCTCTCTCTCTCTCTCACTCTCTCACAAACACACACACTTATTTGGTGTATTATGGAAATTTCATTAAAAATAGTTATTAATGCAGGTAATTAATAACGCACTATATCTAAATCTAACCTCAATCTTAATACTCAAATGTAACCAATAGGTATTATAATAATACTTATTCTTCTTCTTCTTTGTCTTTCGGCTGTTCCCTTTCAGGGGTCGCCACAGCGAATCATAATAATACTTATTCATTAGCAGTTTATCCAGTTTTTCTGAATGTTATTCTGAATGAAGGCCATATTCCAATGAACTTGAGCAGGACGTAAACACAAATAACAGAAACAGACTGACATGAATGAACAGATCGACAACATGTTAAACACAGATTTGAAATCAGTGTAAAAGTCTGACCAAAAAAAAAAAAGGAGCTGTGAGCTCTGGTGAGATGTTTTTTTTTTCTTCCATAGCTACTGCACAAGCATGTTCCTCAATGACTAAAGATCAAAGCATCTCAGTTAACAGTGCTCAGTTCAGAATAGGTGCAACGTGCAGAAGAAGGAAATGAGTGTGTAAAATCAGTGAATAGTTATTGGACTGAACCCAGTATTCATCATCATTAATCCCTGTGCAGGTCACAGGTGGATAACCTGTGAGAACCTGGTCACGGCCAAGAAAAACAGCAACGGTGGTGCAGGAGTAGGGACAAGTCTAGTTTCATATGAAATAAACATGAATAGACAAGCAAAAGACAATTTAAAACAGAAAGAAATATTAGAACTGCATTGCTAAAAAAAAAAGAAGTTTGTTTTAAGCAGTGGCCTGTCTCTACTTCTAGACACTTTTCACAAAAATGATGCCTTTACTATTTATGAAACCAGGTATTTCAATTATTGTCAATTTTTGACTGACCTTGACTGACCGTCTCAAGAAAACTACAATCGCTTATTAAGGACTTAAGCATGCTGGAAACAGGATGTTCTTTTTTTGTTTTTTATAAATGCATGATTTGTTGCATGACGCTCCATGATTCCCTATAAGGCGCCGTATAGGGCTTAAATCAAACTTTACTCATGCACACACATATGAAACACTTGCATACACATATATGAAACACTCACACATACATATATACTACTAACTGCTCAAACAACTACATATAAAACACTTGCATACACATATATGAAACACTCACACATACATGTATACTACTAACTGCTCAAACAACTACATGTGAAATGCGCGCGCACGCACATACATACTTTCCGCGCACATACATACATACTTTCCGCCCACATACATACATACTTTCCGCCCACATACATACATACTTTCCACGCACATACATACAAACTCTCAGTGTAACCGGAAGGCATTTCAGTGTAACCGGAAGGCATTTCAGTGTAAAAGGAAGGCATTTCAGTGTAACCGGAAGGCATTTCAGTGTAAAAGGAAGGCATTTCAGTGTAACCGGAAGGCATTTCAGTGTAAAAGGAAGGCATTTCAGTGTAGACGGACTTGTCGCTTCATTCTCCCTGAATGGTAGTACTGGTTTGTATCATCACTGCTCAATCACATGGCGTATTCAGAACTATCCACATAATGTCTGAATATTTCAGCGGCAGAAAACGCAGGTGATGATTTGCAAAAAGAAAATTGAAGCACGGAATCTTTGGCTAATATGTCGGATCCTACAACAGAAAGAAATACTGTTTTGTAAAATGTGTTTCCTTGCCTTCGCTAATATGAACAATAACTCATCGGAATCTCACGGGACAAACATTGTTCCGAACCCCCATATCACCCACTTTTGTGGTGATAAATAAATCACTCGTTGTCTTCTAAACTGTCCATTAACGGTCTATTTAAGAAACGCTACTACTAATCAGGGAGAATGAAGTTCATATACATTGAAATGACTACTCCCTACACCCTACACCCTACTCCCTGCGCAGGAAATGTCTGAAAAGGGAACTTCACTCTACAAAATTCCACCATTCAGAACACCATGCAACGTCACTTCCTCCTTGCGTTACCATGGTAACACAAGCACCTCGGATACCTGTCGCTGCTGCTGTGGAAATTTCACGCTACGGACATTAAATATAGATTATTTATTGAAACAAAAACTGATACCATAAAAAAATATAAAAGGTATTATTTATTTATTTATTTTTACAGATTACTAGCCTATATAATACGAATGGTTTCTTTATTAAATCAAAATGTCAATTATTGTGTCCTATTTATATGATGTCCTCGCCTCGATAATAATTATAATAAAAATATAAATTATTTTTCGAGTAAAATTTTTTCACACTCCAGCGATATGTAATGACTTATAGGAAATTATCCATTCCCTTTTCCGCTAAACTAAAGATCCGTTGTTCACTCGTTCCCTACACCGCTACAGTTGGCTTTGTGCGCGTGCACAGAAAGTATGTATGTGTGTGTGTGTGTGTGTGTGCGTGTGCCGGGAAAGTATGTATGTATATACGCGGAAAGTATGTATGTATGTATGTGCGCGGAAAGTATGTATGTATGTGCGCGGAAAGTATGTATGTATGTGCGCGGAAAGTATGTATGTATATGCGCGGAAAGTATGTATGTATGTGCGCGCGCATTTCACATGTAGTTGTTTGAGCAGTTAGTAGTATATATGTATGTGTGAGTGTTTCATATATGTGTATGCAAGTGTTTCATATGTAGTTGTTTGAGCAGTTAGTAGTATATATGTATGTGTGAGTGTTTCATATATGTGTATGCAAGTGTTTCATATGTGTGTGCATGAGTGAAGTTTGATTTAAGCCCTATACGGCGCCTCATAATTCCCAGTGTAGGTTTAACACAGTATATCTGAGTTTAACAGGACTAAAAACTTGGCATGGTGTTAATTTAACACAGAGGAATTTGCTGTGTCCTGCCATAATCATTAATATAAATCACTTTAAAAAAAAATTAAAATACAAAAGAAATCGACCAAGATTTCAGCTTTATATTTTTTAAAAGTGAGAAGAACGTTTTAATAAAATGGCTCTTCAGTAAAAGGTGACTTGAGTTTAATGAGTTTGCGAGGTGGTGCTCTGACAAGGTTAATAAGAATGACAAAGCTGATTAAGTGGACACTGATTGCTCTTTCTCTCTATCTTCTCTTACACTCACTCACTCATCGTCTATACCGCTTTATCCTGTATATCCATCGCAGGGCGCACACACACACACTATGATCCATCAAGTTAGGAATGCCAATTAGCCTAATCTGCATGTCTTTGGACTGTAGGAGATAACCGAAGTACCCGGAGGAAACCCACCAAGCACGGGGAGAACATGCAAACTCCATGCACACAGACCCTGAGGCGGGAATCAATCCTGGATCAAACGAGGCAACAGCTAACCACTAAGCCGCCTCTTTGTCTTTTATTCAAGCATTTTTGGTTAAACGAAAAATTTCCAATTACTGTAAATAATTGTTGTTGTTTTTTAATAACTCCTGATGATGAAACCAATTAAACTATATTAATTAATTAATAAGGATCTTGAACAGTGACTCTCAGCACAAAACACAAATTTGTCTCGAATTTGTCCTCTTAAATTCTCAGCATATTTTTATTTATTTTTTAAACCACATTACTGATTTCTACCCATTCGGCAATTATCAACATCAATAGTTACATGTAGTGACATGACTGAATCGAGAACAATAAATCAGGTCTGGGAGCTTAACGGATTTTTTTTTTTAAACACTTATTTTATTGGTTGAGTAGAATTCCTAAGAAGCCAGGGGAGATGTGTTCAGAAACACTTGTTCAATGAACCGGCATATTCAATTACATTCATGCACCACCTTGTTTTGTGTTGAAATAACATGACAGAGAAAACACACAAATAAATAAAACTCAAGATGTTCTTAAACTAGTCCACATGGGAATCCTGCACACACAGACTCAGACTTCTTCCAAACACCACATACGCAAGTCTCCCTAATAATGCAAGTATGCAGAATTGCACCAATTTTGGAGACTATGTAAAATAATTCATAGCTCAAGGTCAGAATTTACCTAGTTCTCGATCAGAAACGCAGCGGTGTTCCAAGAGGGACCACTCTGGACGCTAGACGGCAGGTGAAGTAGCAGAGGAATGCTAAAACACAGACTAACAGCATTCCTGAGAAAAAGGCAGTCACCCCAACCCAGACTGCTTCTCGATTCATGACATAAACGGTGAAGTAACTGCACAATCCATTCGTTCTTTAGGGAATATACCAGATCCACCTGCTCTAGGCTGCAAACGTATTCAGGCACCGAGGCGCAGGTACATACATGTGAGGATGATCACAAGGGAAGATTAGGGTTAATATAATCTGATTGAGTCAGTGGTATTAACTTGCCTGTCCTACAAAGCAATGCTTAGATTGCAAAATCTCTTATCAAAACATTAGACATTTTGCCCAAGACAAAAGAGATTTCCGTAACTCATTATATACGTCATGCTCAAGTAATAGTCAAGCACCTTCAGATTTTCACACAGGAAAAGTGTGAGTTTTCCTCGCCTGTAAAGGGTAATGATGTTCTGATAAGTGAAACTGAATTAGGGATGCATGATTTAATAAATAAATAAATAAATAAAAATCACAGTGTAATTATTTCGACACATTGTGATTTAAACTGTAGTATGTAACTATTATCATGTAGTATTCAAACTTATTTATATGGAATAAAAGCAAATAATAGCACTAGACGTAGCTGGATAAAGGTTTATGAAGTTATATGGCTTATATGTTGATTAAATTCCAAAATCCCTCTTTTACAACATAAATACTATAATTTGTAATGGCACCTGTTGGTTTTTGTCTCTTCAATGTTTTCTCATTCAGTATTACAGCTACCATCAGTCCTGGTCCATGCCAACAGTAAAGCATCCGGAGACCATTCATGTGTGGGATTGCTTTTCTGCCAAGAAAGTGAGCTCATTCACAATTTTGCCTAAGAACACAGCACTGAATAAAGAATTAAGTACAAAAACGTCCTCGGAGAGCCACTTCTCTCAACCATCCAAGAACAGTTTGGTGACAAACAATGCCTTTTCCATAAGGAACGTGATAACTAAGTGGCTCGGAGAACAAAGCATGAAAATTTTGGGTCAATGGCCAGAAAACTCCCCAGACTTTAATCTCATTGAGAACTTGTGATCAATTCTAAAGAGGTGGGTGGACAAACAAAAACCCACTAATTCTGACAAACTCCAAATATTGATCATGCAAGAATGGGCTGCCAGGTCAGGATGTGGCCCGGATGTTGATTGACAGCGTTAGATAATGTTACAGTGTTAGATAATTGCACAGGTTCATACTCCGATTTTGATTTTTATGCGATTAATTGTGCAGCCCTATACCGAATTATATCACAAAACCTGTGATATACCTTATATATTTGTTCTTATAATATTAATATGAATGTTAAAATACATAATAATATAGTATATTTAATGTAAAATACATATAACACTTATAATACCTTACTTTATTTTAAATATTGGCCTTTTTAAACTACTCAATGAAAACTTTTTACCCATTTTATTAAATTTTCAATGAAATATGCCAAATATTTGTAATATGTACTGTACCTCTGCAGGACTCTTATATACTCTGGCTAATATGGCAAACCATATATACTGTGCAAACATCTCCAGAAACCATAAATAAGTCTGATATGTCTAATTCCGGTATTAAATCCAATCCACCTGAAACCTCTGCAGTTCAGCTACGGTTAATAGAGGACAGTGGCCATTGTATTTATTCTCATTTTGTACGACCATGGTAAGATCTCTGGTTAACATTCACACACTACGGGCAATTAGGAAACCCAATCTCCATGTCTTTGGATTGTCGGAGGAACCCGGAGGAAACCCACCCAGTATTGGAACACTCGAGGCCGGGAATCGAACCCGGGAGACAGTGCTAACCACTAAGCCACCGTGCCGCCAATACTGTAGACTGGGATATAATTATGGTCATAGATTTTTTGTTCATTTTGTAGACTGTGTCTGTGCACTCAGTAAGTGAGCACAAATGTTAAAATAGATGCTAAAACAAAAACATATCACCATCCTTATACTGCGTTTGATCAGCTGCTTTTTCCAAAGACAAGTTAATCTAAAGCAACATGGTTTAAGAGTGCAACTTTTACACACTCACCAGTGACAATATTGGGGTGCATACAATTTCTTTCTTGATTTTGGGTCAGTTTTTTACATCACTTGGCATCTGGTGGTCGATGCACATTACTATTTTTTCACACATCTTGTGTGTCAACAATTAAATTAGTCACCTATAACCTAGCAAAAGAATACAAATGAAAAAATGTTTTCAAGATTTTAAAAATAGAAAGCGACCTGTGGTATGCAGTTAAGATTATTTTGACTGCAAAAGTAGCATAGAGTCTGGCATTTGAAATGCATGCAGTAGGGCTTTATGATGGTGCTGTATCACATGCATCAATCCCTCTTGCTTACTCACTCAATCACTAAGTAATCATACATACATGCATGTTAAAAAACAAAAAGGAAGAAGAAGGTGGTTTCTGCCAGTGCCCATGAACAGCACTTACGTTGGAGATTGAGTTCATGAGAGCTCCTGCACAAGCATAGCAATTTACCTTTATACAGTACAAAACATAACAATAACATACGACAAGTATACAGGCTTAGTAACTGCCTTGCAGACTGTAAGACCGTATACCATGGTATAATTTGGGGAAGGTTTAACAGTATCAAAAAACTGGATACTGGCCAACCCTAATGTCAAACATTTATCCCTAGCAGCTCATATTCGAAGCTTCTCCTTCTTCCTTCCTTCCTTACTAACCCATCTACAATCACAAGGATAAAAAAAATGTGTATGTATAAATAAACTCCTTGTCCTTGGAGCCCTCACATTCCCTGTTCATGTTTGTTTATGTTCAGTGCCTTATCTTGTAGTCTCATCCTGGCTTCATACGTTTGGTCTAGCTTGTACTGTAGGTCTTGCCGATGCATCTGTGTGGTTAAGGTTTATGTTAGCTCTACCTTTTGCTGAACTTCACATGCAAGGTCTGGATACTCATCAGGGATTAGGTTATAATTTATTGTTCGTTTGTTCATTTTTTCTTTTCTTTTGTCTCATTTGAAATCACTTTCTCAAGCCCTTTCATTGCATTTGTTTCCACATCATCTGGTTTTCTAAAAGTTACATTTGATCATTTTGTCCTATCTCATTGCTGTTTCCAGTACTACTTTCACTACTCCCTGGCTTATTACTAATGGTGCGTCATCTTGTCTTTTTCACCTCTCATTCCTTAAGATCTCCGGCTCTTTCCTTCAAGTTCCAACATGTTCCCATCCACTAATAAAATTTTTACTGGTTTTCACATGCGTTATGTGCGTGTGTCTGTGTGTTTGAGTGTAATTGCCTTTGGGATTGCCTTCAACTGAGGAAAACGTACGGAAATCATTCTCCTGGTTGGATGTAAAGGAGTGCCATATGCAATTACAGTACATGCATCACACCAGACATGTCAACATGTGTCCATGAGTGGAACAGACAACAGACGCACTGCTTTGTCAATTATATTTTCTAATAATAAGAAGAAGAAGAGGAAGAAGACTTTTCCCCCATGTTTAATGGAAACTTTTGGGACAGCATGCCCTTTCACTTTACCATTGAATTAATGCATATAAAAAAAAAAGGTATCATCACAGAAACAAGTCAAGATACAATGTTGTAAGGAAAGATTGCAAGCAGATAAGATACTAAACGGAGATGATTGTGGTTCCTGTACTCCTGTGTCCGCAACAAGCGACAATAAAAAGCTCCAGAAGTGGCGCTTGTGTAACATCCTGAATTGTCGGTTATCAAAGAGCTGTTTGTGGCTTAGACCTACTCTGTGCAGCCAAACGGATTAGAAGGAAGGCAATTAGCATTCCAAACAACTATCAGCATCGGAAGTAATAAACCAGTAAATTGATGCATTTCCTGTGCGCACTTCTATTAACTCAACTTCTTTAGCAGCATGCAGATATTCTAAAACACAGTTCCATTTCCTAAAAGTGAGTTCGAATGCATGGAAGCATACAGTACCTTCGCAATGTCCTCCTCGTCCCGGCTCTGATGGTGAGTTTCGGCCGGTGGCGCGTGAATGCTCTTATAACGCCGGGTGCAGCACGCGCGTGGACAAAAACCCGCTATGCATAATGAGGGAGCGTCTAAAGCGCGAGCTCCTCCTACTGCTGAGCAAAGCTCCTCGTCCTCTTCAATCACTTTATTAACACTCGGCGTCCAAGTTATTAGAAAGACATGTGAACAGACACGCTGGACAATATATGTCAATCCATCACAGGATGGAGACATTCGGAAAGGAATAACCAGTTAGAGACTAGTCTGTATTTCTTCAGACTATGGGAGAAAACCCACCGAGCACGTGGAGACCATGCAAACTCGAAACACACACAGACCCAGACCCGAGGCGGGAACTGAACTCAGCCCCTGAACTACAAAAGCAAAACCCGTTTCCAAGTGTTACTATGACCGAAACATGTTTAATAATATGTTCATTTTAAAAGCTCTACATTTTTGTATTTTCATTCCCATATTTCGGTGGTGGTGAAATTTACACGTTATAAAAAATAATGATAAATTTCGTTCTACCTACCTGCCACTTGGATTTTAAAGGAGTTATTTATGTCCATTCCAAACATTGATCTGAGTAAATTTAATATTGGCACGGTTGTTGGTACCAGATGGGCCTTTTAGAAATGTGTGTATATGTGTGTGCCCTGTGATGCATTGGCACCCTAACCAGTGTGTCTCCTGGGGAAATATTTCAGAGCCTGCTGATGTCCTGGGAATTTCACACACTGGATGGTGTAAAAAGAAAAATAATAAGTCCTTTGTTTCGTATCGAACTGTCCAGTTTGGAGCAGCATGGGGCATCGCACCCCCATGAACAAGGATTCTATCCTATTCCCCTTATAGATCTATAGGATGTCTATGCTTGATGGGTTTTATTCAGGTACTTCGATTTCCTCCCACAGTCCACAGACATGCAGGTTAGGCTAATCCCATATTGCCTGTAGTGGGTGTAAATGGCAGTGTTTGTATTTGTGTGTGCCCTGTGATAAATTCGATTATTTGATCAATGATGTATCCTGCCTTGTGCCTAAAGTCTCCTGGGATAGGCTCCAGGCCCCTTCTGACCTTGTACTGAGTATAGTATAGAAAATAACTAAATTAATTCATTAATATTTCAGAGTCTGCTGATGTCCTGGGAATTTCACCCACCAAAAACTGTTCCGTTTGCTGTGGCGCGGTGTGGTAGGAGTAGAGGTTAGCACTGTGGCCTTGATCTTAAGGTTCTGAGTTTGATTCCCACTTCAGGTTTGTGGAGTTTGCATGTACTCCCTGTGCTTGGTGGGTTTCCTCTGAGTACTCCAGTTTCTTTCCACTGTGTGTGTGCAGCGATGGTTTGGCACCATGACCAAGCAGTATAGAAGATGAATAAATAAATGGCCAGTTTGGGTGAGTTTGCTCCCATGATAGGTTTAGCTGACCTGAAGGGAATCTGATGAGCATAAATATGCAAGTTGGAAGTTGTTTTTAATAAAGTGTACAGTAGGTGTAGGTGCACCAAAAGGCTCTCTGCTATTATTTTATAAACAGGGGTGATAAATGTGCTTTTCACTTCAACCTGCACTCTAACACTTAAATGTACAGTAACATCAATGAGAGTAATTGTTATAGCAATTAACTATTAGAAGTCAGAGTTTTTACTACGGGTTCACGTTTAAATCCCACTCGTTGCAGTTTCTACTGATTTTGCACGAGTTTTACGCGTAAATAACGTGTAAAGCAGGCTCGTTTAAATAATGCCACTAGATGGCACTCTGCACTCAATACACAGCGCTCATTCTACAGAGACCAAAAAACCAAGCCATGAAAAAGCTAGCAGTCCAACATAGCATACATCTGCGGCTGGTTAGAACCCCACTGATGTCCTTTCGTAACGAATCATACTGCATAAAATCAATGCATGTAAAAAAAATTAAAATAAATAAACCTCTAAATCAGTTGCTTTAAAAAGTATTATGGAGGTTATGTTTATTATATAAGTAATATTCAATTATCAAAAGGAAACCGGCAGCACAGTGTCTTAGTGGTTAGCACTTGCACCTCCAAGGTCCGGGTTTGATTCCTGTTGTGGGTCTGTGTGCGTATTAGTATATCGGCCCCAACTTAACAAATGGTAACAATAAAACCATCTGGGCTTTGGGCAACCTGGGCGGTTTTGGGCCCTCGGGGTCTCTTGGGGTGTGCTGTGGTCTTTGGCAGCAAATCCTTCCCATGCTGTAGCGTGTGACATGAGGTCTCCCTGGATCTGATTTCCAGCATATTACAGGAGTGCTTGATCAGATTGGCATCTGGGACGTTTGGATGCAGAGTCAGAAACTTTGGTCCCTTTGCCTGCTGGGCCCAGTGTGTGACAGGCTGTGGTTCAATAGGTGTTCTGGTGCCTTGCTCTTGTGACCAGCATCCGTCCATCCAGAATAGCATTACTTTCTCTCCAAGGTCTTGTATTGATGAGCGAAGTGTCAGACCGTTATGTACAGTCTTATGCAGCACATCGCAAAAAATTCATCCACCTATCTTCTTACCCTGATGCACCCATCACTTTGGAACAGGGTAAATCTGGACTCATCAACCCACATAACCCTTTTCCAATGCTCCACAGTCTATTCTTTATGCTCCCTAGCAAAGCCTTTTTCTCTTTTTTTTTTTTTTTTTTTAGCCTCTCGGATAAGTTTTTTTTTTTAAGCTACACAAACATTCAATTGATCTCTGATCAAGTTTATAAAAAAAAATCTAAACATTTCTTTCTCAAAGATGATAGATCACCACTATGCTTTCAGGTCAGTATATTAGCCAGTTCTAGACACTTTCTTCTAGGCTGTTCTGCTATAAACATCACAGTGTCATTTCACTCATGCATCTGTTATCTTTATTATATGCTCACTCCTTTCCATTGTATATATTATGCTATTATAATATAATATGGTATTAAATTGAGATTATAGTAAAGGGGTTTAGTGGTTAGCTCTGTTGCCTTGCACCAACAGGGTCTGGTATTGATTTTTGCCCCAGATTGTGTGCATTGGGTTTGCATGTTTTCCTCGTTCTTGGTGGGTTTTCTTTAAGTACTCTGGTTTCCTCACACACTCCAAAGACATGCAGATTGGGTATGTCCACAGTGTACCCTGCCTTGTGCCCTAAATTTCCTAGGATAGGCTTCAGTCCACCCCCCCGACCCTGTATACAGGATTAAGCGTATAGATGAGTGAGTGAGTAAAGTGGACTCAAAAAAAAAAAAACTATTAACCATAATAATTTAAATACATCTAAGTTATTGAAATACACATTTCTTTTATTTTGCCTATTAGTTGCTGGTGACTGCCAATAAGCTAACATTAGCATATCTAAACCAGCATTAAAAATTATTCTGACTACATCCGAAGCATCAAATGTGTCACATCACTGTAGAAAACGCTAAAGGTTATTTAGGTAAAAAATAACTTGTTTTTTTTTGTTTGGCTACTCTAAAAGTATCTTTCCCCTCATAATTCCAAATGTTTCCATTTGAAAACATTTACAAAAAGGCTTCTTTTTTTTTTTTCATTTTGTTATTTCAAATCTTTAGCCTATAATTTTAAGTTATGATGTTTTAAAAACTAAAACTCTTTTTAGAAATATAATATAAAATATAAGTTTTTGCATTTCTTATACTGTACTAAAGGCAATTTTAGTCAATCATTTTTTTAACGTTTAAATAAAATGCATGTATAAAATTAGACTTCGCATGGCAGTTTGTTTTATGAACTTTATAAACCACATTCAATTTATTTCAAGATTTGTTCTGAGTTTCTAGTTGACTTGCATTCATGAAATTTATGTATTTGTGTAATGTATTTGTGTAATGTGCTTCTCCCCTTTGAAAATTTATTATTGCTTTGTTGATAATATATTAATAATTGATCGATTTATGATAGATTTTATAAAAAAAAAACTTGAAATTTTTTTTTATAACAATGTGTTTTATATACATATAACATCAATAAAGGACTATATTTATTGTTGTAGTTGTTGCTGTTTTCTAATGTTCCAAAATCAATGGTTATTTTATTAGACAAAGTTTCATATTTTTGTAGTGTCTTGCCTTAAACACGCCCTGCACAAATCATATGTTTAATTCTATCCTATTTGAAAAAGCATCGATTTTACGTCTTTAAACATGAGACAGAATCTAGTTTCTAGTTTTCTAGAAATTAATCAACGCTAATGTATGAAATCCGGTCTGCACCTACGTCTCAGGGTGTTAGATTAGTCTCAAAATAATGATTGGCAACACCTTTTCAGTATTGTTTGTTTGTTAGTTTTTTGTTTACTAAACAGTGCACAGGCAACTCGAGGAAACTCGAGCGCGTGCGTTTCAGAAACGAAGGCAGCCCCGCCTCCACCCTAAAGCCGCATCGCGATTGGTCAGAAATGCAACGGACCCCCTGGTGAACGTGATTGGTTGAAAAAGTTACTATAATAAACACTGCAAAACGCAGACGCGTTCAGCAAAGCGGATAGTCCGGATTTATTTCATCATCGCTCATGACATGCAGAATGATTTTATAAAATCCTAGTTAAAAGTTGCTTAAAGAGAAAGAAGTAAACATCACGATGGTAAGAATTTCTCTCTCTCTATTTCTTTCTGACTGTTTTTCAAGTTTCTATTTTAACCTACAGATTCCAGGGCTTGACACTTAATTGAGCCAAATATGAGTAAATTGTCAGGCATGGCATTGTTATGATATAACGAACAGTTTCACAATATTTAACAGGTTTGATCGTGCCTGCTGTAAAACACCCTCAGGCGCCAGTGGGAGCAGAAAGGCATCATATCTCCAGTGTTTACTTCAAATGGAACACACACTAAAATGTGGTTGTCGTTTTCAACATTTTGCATTATGTTGTTGCATTTTTGCACTAAACATTCTAAGGGAAAATTTTAAGTAGATTGTGTTTTTACAAACAGCCCCTTTCTTATTTCTATGACAAGGGTCATGTCTCCAGTCATTCTGATCCAAGAATAAAATAGATTGGGTAAGAAGGGGTGAAATACTGTAGCTTTTTATCCATTTTACAATTTTATTTCAAACAACCATATAAATGATTTTACTGATTACTTTTAATGATTACTTATTTATTATTATAATTATTTATTTATTTATTTTTATTTTTTATTTATTTTTAGTTGAACACTCTCTCACTCAGGCACTGGTGTCTCAGTAGTAGGTTTTCCGCCTGCCATGCAGAAGCCCTGGGATCAATTCCCACCCACAGCCCAAACCCTCAGTTCTAGATAAAATGTGAAAGTTGCATCAGGTAGGGTATCTGGCATAAAACCTGCGCGAAGTTGTGTGTGGATTAGATGTTCCACTATGGGTCCCTCTTGTCGCTGGGGGGCCGGGAGCCTATCCCATAAGAGTTAGGGCACAAGACAGAGTACACCCTGGACATACACATATTCTCACACTACAGTACGTTCCAGTTAGCCTAATCCGCATGTCTTTGGACAGTGAGAGGAAACCAGAGTACCCAGAGGAAACCCATTAAGCACGGGTAGAACATGCAAACTCCATGCACACAGACACAAGGCAGGAATCGAACCCGCCAAAGTCACCATGCTGCCTTTTATTGACTTTTGAAAAGGAAATCATTATTTTGGTGCTGTACCACAATGATATATTCTGGTTGTTTTGACTGAATAAACAAAGAGATCAAGTGACATCAAATCTACAAAATAGATAAACCAAACTACACTTTTCCTTCTCACTGGGGTGATACCAGGTTGAATATCTATATCATACAGTACCTTTAGTTTTTATTTTGTTCAGGTTTCTGTGCAGCTTCTTTCTTTGCCCTTGTGGGTTTCATCCAGGTTCGATGTTCATGAATAGTGTTACTTTAATGTTACATGGACAGGCTGTACTTATTGAAGTGTGTGAGTAAAAATGTGTCCTTAAACATTCTAATTACTTTTCCCATAATAATTAGACCTTATGGATTACCAAGAGGAATTTAAAGCACCTAAAAGAGAATACACAACATGCATCGTCTCAGTTGAAAGATACACTTTATTCATACAATATCAAAATATCCCCTTGATATTAGACCCACAGCACTAAGGTGAACAGTATGCTAATTTGTCTTTCTAAATAATTATGCACACATTGATAGGTGAATACCTAGGTATAAAAAGTGTTTTTAAAAACATTTTATTTTCCCCGTTCTCAAAAATAGAGATGTATTCAGCACTGGTTAATTCAAATATTATTTACTGTCTCAGCTGTCTGAAGTGCAAAAAACACTTGAATATTATGTGCATTTAGCCAACAGAACATAAAGGTGCTATGGTGCTATGTAAAAAAGAAATATGGTGCTGTGCAAAATCATTTTTATTGGTCATGTTTATTTATTGTAAAGTCGGAATGCAGAAGTAGAATTTGTGACTGAACAATGTCTAAACATGGGTTAATCTTTAACTCACACCTCGAGAGAAAACTAGAGAGAGAGAGAGAGCGCGCATGAGTGAGAGTCATGTTGAGGTCAACAGCAGACAGCTGGCATGATCAGCCTCACATGATAAGCTGCACGTTGTAAACTCAAGCCTTGAAACTCAGACTAGCATAAAAATCTGATCGCTTCAACGGAAAGAATTAAAAACCCCAACAGGTCAGCTTTGCATGTAGTGGGTTTCGTTGCATGCAGTACCTGGAACAGACATTGACAAGGAACTGTACCCTGCTTTGGGATTAATCGGTCAGGTCAGTACACTGTGTATTAGGGCTTTAAAATGTTGTTTTAGGTTTTAATAATATGTTGTTCTGGAGAAATAAAGTTAATGTTGAACAGGTTTCATGGATTTTTTTTTTTAAGTTTTTGATAGCCAGGGCCCTTCACACGGTTTCTGGAACAAGTACTGGATAATTCTCCAGCCTGTTATCAAAGCTTATGTGTACACATAAGGATGAAATAAAATTATTGTGGTAAAATGATGGGTTAATACATATACCTTATTGTAATTACATAAAAAAATCTAAATATGAGTTGAGGGTTTGATTCCCGCCATAGGTCTGTACTGTTTGCATGTTTT
Source organism: Clarias gariepinus (assembly GCF_024256425.1). Classification (NCBI taxonomy): domain Eukaryota; kingdom Metazoa; phylum Chordata; class Actinopteri; order Siluriformes; family Clariidae; genus Clarias; species Clarias gariepinus. Next base: position 14,717,094 of record NC_071122.1, read on the forward strand.
CCCAGTACTTGGTGGGTTTCCTCCAGGTACTTCGGTTTCCTCCTACAGTCCAATGACATGCAGATTAGGCCAATTGGCCATCCCAAATTGCCCGGTGTGTGTGAAAATGAAAATGAACGAGTAATTAGGATAGCTGTTAGGTTCTTAAAAACGCACAAGCAAGACATGGCTTTTCAACCATTTTTCATTTTTGTTTATTTTCATGTTAATTAGATTTTAATCTCATAGATTAAAAAATGAGACCAAAATGCCTTGCAGCTCTTTACAGAATTTAGAGGAGGTGAGAGTCGAACAGACTATGCTGCTGCATTGCTTTTTTTTTAGTCATAGGCTACATCAAGCAAGGGCTAAATTATAATGGTGGCATTATCGGTAGGTAACCAAATTGCAATGTGTCTTTGCAGTCACATTTCTGGCTTATTACATTTTAGGATGCTTTGAAACTACTTAAAGTTTACCTCCTTTCATGCTTCCCTGTTACTAACGTCATTAGTAATATTGCTCCATACTCAAATATATTTGCATGTTTGCACTTTCTACTTCATTAGCTTAGGGCGGTGCAGTTTATAGGATGAGATCATTGCATGCTGTCACATACCTGTCAAGTAGACTCGAGCATGGTGCCAGAGGGTGGGAAAAGCATAATGTCGTTAAAGCCAGCAGGTGCAGATGTCCATGATGTCAAGGTTTAGAGAAAGCACCTTGCCAACTTCATCCTGGAGCTGTATACTGTATTGGGAGCTGACTCCTCTTCCAAGATCTGAGCTGTCAGCCTCACCCTGAAGCTCCGCCAATTATTTCTGGTTTAGCTCCTCCCTCCCAAAAAAAGGGACATTGCATAGTCATGCCCTCCACCAGTTAACCAAAGCTTATGAGGCCTGTGTGAGCCTTTGATGACCCTGACCTTCACCCATCTTCATGCTGGCCTGATGAGCTGGGCACTCATAAATTCCACCCAAACCTCCTCTATGGGCTTTTGGTCTGCCAGGATCTCCTACTAAAGTTGGCACTGCAAGGGGAATCCATCTGGAGGGAATATACAGTTGTTGTATGTGGCTGGAATGGCCATGTAATAATTCTGTCAGGGGTAATGACATGGAGACAGGTGCGATTGCAGGTAAAAAGTCATTGGGTTAATAGACATGGGGGGAGACAAATCTAAAACAGCTTTCAACGGAACAAAAAGTAGAAAAAAGATAGGATAAAAATTACATAGAAATCGAAATAGAAGTTATAGAGAGAACAATAACATAAGGTAGACAACCAATAGATAGGACAGGACCCAAATAAACGCATGGCGAAGTGCCAACAAACAATACAGAAGTCCAAGGCATTGCACTGTAAAGTGAACTGTGTGCCAAGGTCTGCAGTATGCAGCGCTTAGCGGGAAGGGTAAACCGTGACATTCGGAATATATGTATGATCAAGCACATCTGGTCTGAATGGAATGCACCATAACAAAAAGACATGATTAAATGATCTATAATATCATTGAGGATATCATCTGGATTGCATAAGAAGACATTCTTTGTTAATAAATTGATAGATTGAACATGGATATGTGAAACGGTTATTATGAGGCGCTGAAAAGGCTTTCTTTGTTTTTTTGCAGTTAGCTTGAAATCCTTACCGTATCCCCTCCCAAGGCTGGAGCTCTGAGTAACACTTATCACCATCACTATCAGGTCACACAGTAATTCTGGCCACATTCCCACTGTGTTAGAGCTGGAAAGTGCTTTCCCTCTCAACATGGTCTGGAAAATCTATTGTCTTTCCCAGTGTTTGGAAATCATCATTCTTTTTTTTTTTTTTTTCCTTTTCTGATGAAAACAGGGCACTCTTATAGCTCATATCAGTACTAATATTGACCTTGATTCATAGTTTTTCTTATTTTTCAGTTCAGTCTTTTCTCACGCCCGTTCCTCCCTTGTTGGATATGGTTTAGTCTGAAGTTGTAGTTTTGTCTACACTACCAGGAAATATTAGTCTAACCAACTGAAGGATAGTTCTCTTATTTATGGGAATCATTGCAATCCTGCGTGTATGCACAAGAGAAAAAGAGACTTGTCTCAGTCTAATCATAGCCAATATTATTATACAGTATATGGTTTTTTTATATCTCATGGGGCAGGAGGCCAAACCTTTAGAGCCAGACTTTTTAAAATATTTTATGTAGATCTCTATATCTAAATGGACATGCTTGTCTGATTGTACTTATGAGGGTTTCCAGCGACGCAGATAAACACAGTCCACTCATTCTGGATGGGTGATTGTGTGCCGCCAATGATCAGCTGCTTTAGAGGATAAGTGATGAATTACTGATGCATGCTTGTGGCTTGCAGCCTTCTTGAATGGCAGTAACTAAATCCTGTCATTCTACAGCTCTCAGAGTCCGCTAGCCAAGATGTAACACAACACATCACAATCTAAAGCAGCTAAACTGTGGTTCACCCTGTCCATTTGAACTAATCTGATACTTGCCTTCTGGTCCCAGAAGGTCAGTCATCAAATGTCCATCATCAACTACGCGAATTGAGCTAGGGGACAAATTCCGACAGCCACAACACTGACAAGCTCTTAGTTCTTTAACATGCTGTGGCCCATACAAGCCTAATATTTTTTTTCTTTTTTTATTAATATTAGTCAAATTTACCGTACGTTTATTATGATTATAAACTCCCAGCCCTGATGAGAGGAGTGTAACACACAACAACAGCCCACAAGCATAATACAAATCTGCAGCTTTTAATGTACTGTACACACAAACACTCTTTCACACACTATGGGCAATTTGGGAATGCCAGTTAGCCTAATCTGCATGTCTTTGGACTGAGGGAGAAAACCGGAGTACCCGTAGGAAACCCACCAATCATGAAGAGAACATGCAAACTCCCTGCACACAGTGGTGGAAATTAAACCTAGACCCTGGAGGTACAAGGTGACAGTGCTAACTACTAAGCCACTGTCCCGCCAGCATTAAGATACATTATATTAAAAATTGGCTGGTGAGATCCAAGTAGAGCTTGGGCCTTATTAAAAGATACACAAGCACAAAGGACACAGAGACAAGGCAGTACTGTACTCATAACCAGACCATGCCTCTGCTCTCTGATCCCAGCTTAACAAGGATATGCGAAAATTACAATTTCTCTTTGAGATAAATTATTATTATTATTATTATTTTTTAAATTATTATTATTTTTTATTATTATTATTGCAGCACTAAAATTGGTTAAAAATTGAACCTTATAAAATTTACTTACTGTGGAAATTTAACAATATTACTAAACTGTTTTAATATGTTATTTTAACAGGCTGTGGGAAAGGACCATTTATTCTCCTACACTGCTGATGGCATCACACCTCTCGATCACTGTTCCTATGACCCCTATTTAGTCTCTTGTTCAAGGTCAGCTGGATAGACACTAATCTTTTCAAAGCATTAGACAGGATACACCTGTGGTAATAAGTCTTTCTGGCTATGTGAAAAAGTAATATTGAAGTTGGATATATATTTGATTTGGGTGGTGCTCGCATGCCACTATGATCTCCTCTGCCAAAAACCACATTCGCACATTTGCTGCCAAGAGGTTTGCTGAATGTGTCCAAATGCCTGACTGACTCAGTGAATAGTGTGAATGGTGTATGCAAAGAATGTAAATCCTATGGGTACTTGAAACAGGAATTTTGGCAGATGCTTGGCATCTGGGTTTGATTCTTGTTCTGTCCTGATAATCAATTAAGAATGAATTAGCCTTGAGAACGCAGCTGTACAGCCTGTGCCACTATTCCAGCTGAAGAAATTCTTATAGTATATAAAAGGGGCATTCAAGTCAATGAAATTTCTTGTGAATTGGTAAACAGATTTACACTTTCAGAAGACTTTTAGTGCAGTACCATGATGAATATCTCAACTGCATTAAAACATTTCAAAGCAGACCATACATCTGTGAATGACTCCTTTACATGGTGGCTTGACCCACTTCAGTCATTCCCATGAACTCAATGCAATTTTATTTACTGTATATATCACTTTTAACAGTGATCATTATCACAAAGCAGCTTTACTAAAAAATATGCATGAATCAGAATTGTCAGATTGCCCCTGATGAGCAAACCGAGGGCCGAGGCAAGGAAAACCTCCCTGAGAACGCATTAGGAAGAAACCTTGAGAGGAAGCAACTCAACAAGGAACCCATCCTCATTTGGGTGATAACAGATGTAAGGGATTGATCAGCAGTCAGACTGTGTGTTAGGAGGCTGGAAGTTCAATATGCTGTAACAGGAGAGGTGTTCAAGTTAATATGGAGTACAGTTTACAGACCTGCACCTTCATCTATGGCAAATCTATCCACAAAAAAGCTTGGCTAAATAAATAGTTATTAAGCCTAGACTTGAACAGTGAGTCTGAGTCATGAACAATAATTTAGCGATTATTTGAAAGATCTCACTCAGCAAGTGGAATGCTGTATAATATCCTGTTTTTGCAGGACAATGCACAATCTTCTACTTCTCACCACACCACTTGCAGGAACTTGGCTGGCAGTAACTTCCACATCATACAGTCAGTCATAGAATCCTGACCTCCGTCAAGGTGGTTTCCACCTGTTTGCCACATTCCTGGGAGGCCACGTTTTAGCAGTGATGATGACATGAAGCAGGCAATCTGACCATGTCACTGGCGTATTGAGAACTTTTTAACTCCATTTTATCCAAGCAGTAGTGTTGTTAAAATTTTAATACAAATGCATTAGTGTAGCAGATTAGAATATATTAAATGGTATTTTTGAACACTCCTAAAACTCTGTGTTCTACACATCCAAAAGTCCCAGTTTATACGTTTCATTTAACATTAAGCAATCATCATATGATGAGTCATATGATGAGCCAATGAGTCTCTCTTTTTATTTCTAGTGCTCAAAATATTCCTATAATTTGCCATTCTTGCATAGTAAGAAGATCCCAGAGGTCAGCTTTTCAGTGAGTCTGTCTCACCTCACAGCACCTTCCTACTGTATATCGCACATTTCCACCCACAACATGACTATGTCTTGTCCTTTCCACGTCATGAGAAGTCGATTTGGGCACTGGCACTGCTGAACAAACCGAATGCTTATCAGTAGTGGGCTGAGATTTTAAACATAACAGCAGTTCCTGTGACTACGGGCTGGACTGTGATTAATGTTTTTACAGGCTGAGGTTTTGTCCCGATCGGTCCTTTTAGAAAAGGAACTTGATTGGCATTACAGACACAGAAACGTCCTTCTAGGAATCACTACCCGAGAAGAACAGATTTATTTGTTTTTTGTTTTGTTAATTTGATAAGAATGGAAAGAAATCCATTGCCCTGCCTGATTTGATATTTAATTTGGTTAAGCAAATTCTGTTTGCATATTTAGACCTGCAGTTGAATAGTGTTTAGCTTTTTGTCTTAATTTTAGTGTTGAATAAAATCATTTAGTATAGATCGTTCTTTTGTTTATCGTAATTTAAACAGTGCTGCTGATTAGAGATTTATTGATTGTTTATTGAATGCGTCAGGGAAGCCAGGTTCTGTTTAGCCTATCGGGTGACAGCAACAACAGGACCTTGTAGTGGGAGTGTCCTTGTTTAAGAGGGAAAAAAAAAAAAAACATTCCTCCCCTTGGCCTGGAATGTCTTTGGGGCAGGAAATATTGGGCGGAGACCAAGCTCTAAAAGTTTCCTCCCTGTTTCAAATGAAACCACACTATGGAATGCATGTGCTCCCTCTCTCTCTCTCTCTCTCTCTCTCTCTCTCTCTTCCGCTTTCTATCTCTGTCATTTCTAAACCACATTTACTCACACACCCTAATTATTGTTTTTTATTTATATATATATATATATATATATATATATATATATATATATATTATTTTTTTGACAAGTCGTTTAAATTACCTTCTGGAATTAAGTTAAAGTTACTGGGAGAAGGTTAATTGCTGAACAACACATGGTGGGGCATATCCTGCTTCTAAACGCAGGAGCAACTCTGACAGTGCTTGGGAGTTTAAACCTGTTTCCAGAATCTTTGGGCTCAGAGGAAGAGATATCACGCGGTGGGGGAGGTGAAGGAAGCGACCCCACACACACTCTCACATGCTGAAGACAGACATTGCTCAAGTTTGCGAGTTTATCCGGACTCTTCCTGATGGATCATAGGAGAACGTGTATGCCAAGGAATCTCCCAGACCACAGCGGCTGAAAACATACACAAGCGCACATGTGTACCGTGAGGTGTCTGGTGTTACTATGGAGGCGCTGAGGGAATCTTTTCTCCATTTAACCTTTCAGATGTCATCCTACAAGCGGGCTACCTCAGACGAAGAGGAGCTGATAGACACCACCCCTGACAGAGTCTATCGGTCTCCGACCGTCCAGGTAAGAGCGTCCTGTACCGTGTGTATTGTCATATAGTCAGATTTTTATGTAATTCATGCTTTTGATGTTTGCTCAACACGTTTATACACGTCAGTAGATTTCTGAACACATCACTACATTAGGTCATAGCTACTGTATAAGGAGCCAATTCAAAGTTCCCAACTTTAAAAGGCAATTGAGACTGAGATCAATGTAATCTATCTCCAGCACTGTACACTTTATTTTTTAAAGTTGCATTGACACTGCAAGAAAACATCGGAGAGACAATGAATTATCGGAAACGTGTTAAATAAGTAGATACATTTACTGACGTTTGAAAGCGTGAAGCTTTTTTGCATGCTTTTTAAATAAAGCGGTTGAAATGTTCCTTTGGATTTTACCATGCAGCCAAAAAACAGTATTGGTGCTGATTTTATTTTTTTATGTTATATATTACAGAAAATGTGTATGGCAAAGAAGCTACTTCTGATGTTTATGCAACATGGAAGTGGACTATATATATATATATATATATATATATATATATATATATATATATATAATTTTTTTTTGTCTTCCCCAAAAAATCTATAGTTTCCATAACCTACATGTCAAATGTCTTAACAATTGTCTTTTGCATTTTAGAACAAAACACTTTTTTAGATATCTCTTCATGTGAAATCTAAATTGGCCAATCCAAAAAAAGTTACGGACACTACACATAGGTGAGACTGTTTTTCGGTTTTGGCTGTCAGGATTTATTTAAACAAGTAATTTGAGAACTCTCAACCCCACCGCAGCTGTCAACCGGTAAGCAGTCAGTGTTTTTGCATGAGTAAGCAGCAGCAGCAGAATAATTGCTTTGTAGATAAGCTGACGCTGTCAAGAGGTGGGTGCGATATATATTTTCCTTTGTGACATTTCCTGCTGCTGATTTGCTTTTTATCATATGTTTGTATCTGGACTAGTGCAGCAGCTCGCTAACAATACAACTCAAGTATGTTTTCATGCATGCTATTCTGTCTGGGGTTTTTGTTTTGAAAGCCTTAAATCTGATATGTACTTTTATGGTAATTGCTTGTTAAGGGGTTTAACCTTAAGCAGGTGTTCTCAAAGGTTTTTGCTGCCACAGACCCTTTAGTTCTGTTTAAAAAAAAAAAAAAAATATTCTATTCATTTATCTATTTTAACAATTTACATTATCGTGAAGTTTCTTTACAAAAAAGACATTTCAGAATTTACAAATAATCATTTAACAGTAAAATATATTCAATAACAAAAATGTAATCTTTAAAATAACACAACTATTTAAGTAGTCATTATTTACAAAAAAAATTTACAATAATACTTGTCTATTTACAGAACATCTTACTTTTATCGTGTCACTTTTGAGTTATTGAAGTAAAAAGTAATAAGTACAACTAACTGTTGTAAAAACTCAATAAGAAAGATATGACGGATGTTCAAGCCAAACCGGGACTTCTAATTGTGCAGAATAACAGAACACAGTTATGAAAGCAAAAAAAAAAAAATCCCTTTTTTCTTGATTTAATCCCCTGCTATACTAATGCACTTATCCCAGCGTTTCACTATTGATTGGATATTATTAAGGTAGAAAGTTTCCTCAGTTCGCCAGAGCCGTGATCAGACTGCCGGCCTCACATCATCGTTATTCCAGAAGCGCTGGCCTCTCAGGAAAATCCTTTAATAATCCAAACAGTTTAGATCGAGAGGTTAGCCAGGTTCCTGTAATGTGAAAGCGGTGCGTTGGGCAATATGAAGTCATCCATTGTCCTGCACAAACAAAATGCCTTTGGTGATCCAACCAGGCAATTTTTTTTCCATAGAGCGTTCAACGTTCAGCGTTGAGGATCATCATTCGCAGAAGTACAGCCTTCTCTAAAACTTTTGCACCATTTAAAAAGAGTGTCATCACAATAATGTTAATTGATTTTACACCTTCATTTACAAAATAATGTCATCACATCCTGGTTTGACTCGAACGACCCTCGTAATAACTGTGACAATGGTGGGTTTTGATTTTCTCTACTGTAAAAAGGTGAAAAACTTACAGATCCCCTGACTGTGATTTAAAAGTGTTACTTTATTCAAGTTTTTAATCAAAATCTATTATCATAAGGTACAGTGAATAATTTTTTAAATATGTAGTCATTTTGCTCAAAAGTATATCGACATTTTAAAACCAAGTGGGTGGGGAAATAAACCCTTTCATTCACAATTTATTAAGAAAGTAATTAGGAATAGCCATGTGATACTACTAACGAGCAGCATGGTGGCGTAGTGGTTAGCACTGTGGCCTCGCACCTCCAGAGTCAAGGGTTCGTGTCTTGCTTTTAGGTCTCTGGGCATAGAGTTAGCATGTTCTCTCTATGCTTGGTGGGTGTCCTAGTGTGTGTGTGTGTGTGTGTCCAGTGAGGGATTGGACCCCATCCAGGATTATACTCTGGCCCCATGCCCTGAGTCTACTGGCATAGGCTCCAGGCTTCCCACGACAATGTACCGTATAAGCGGTGTAGAAAATAAGCGAGAGTGACTGAGAGCATCACTAATAAAATGCCCAAGATTAGTATAAAGAGTCAATAACAATATAAAATAAAAAACCTTTTGACATTTGGTGCTTTGGGGCACTCGGGTGTGTGTCTTCATCATGCAAGGAAGGTCGTTGTGAGATCAAAAAAGCAAATATTGCTGCTCATTAATCTGGGTGGGTTTATAGGGCTATAGTCAGAAGGATGGTTTGTAAATAGAGAGCCTTTGACACAGGTGCCAATCTTCCCAGGAATGGGCGTCCCTGCAAATTTAATGTAAAAACACCTTTCTTTTCAAAGAAATAAAGTGCAGGTACAATTTAGGTTTGTAAAGTCGCTCCTGAGCAAGGTGGTGAGGATTGTTCATCATGCACAGCGAAATCCAAATATAGTGCGTCATTACATAAACACCCCATACTCATTGTCAGGCATGACACATTTGTTTTAAATTAAAAAGGTATTTTTTACAAGCAAGTTAATATAAAAGAATACTTACAGAAATGTTTGCAGTGTACAGTTCAATGTTGGATATGCAATTAAAATAAATACAGTTGCACATTAAGGTTAAAGTGCATTTCACTTATTAGTATTATTAATTTATGCTCATTTTTAATAATTATCATTACTTGTGACTTATATGCCTTATTTATATTTTTTCTATTTCTCTTGAAGTTTTGTTGTTTTTATCATTGCATTAGAAACTTTGGGCAGCTCCCACATTACCCTTTGTCTGTAGACTATAGGTAAGATGTACAGTATAGTGTGCAATTACATCTACTGGATATCTGGAATTTTCTTCGGGATCAATAAACTATCTATCAGTCGATTGATTGATGGAAGGCCAGAGCCTTTTTAAAAATCTTTCCGTCAATTGACCCCATTTTTTAAGTTCTGTTCAATTAGAGCTGACATTTGGCCAAATTTCTACCACTAACAAATCGAAATAATCACAGACTGCATAGTCATGCTTCACAGTCCTTGTTTTAAGAAAGATGAAATTAAATAATTTTTCATTCTGTTACATAAGGCTATCAGTGGTATAGTGGTTAGCACTGTCGCCATGCACCTCCAGGTCCCAGGTAAGATTCATGCGTCGGGTCTGTGTGCATGGAGTTTGTGCACGTCCCCCCGGCGCTTGGTGGCGTGGCTTTCCTATGGATACAGGTCCCCAAGTTCCCAACTTATGAATATTTGAGTTGCTAAATTTCCGCAGATATAAACGGACCACGGTCCTACACTGCAGTGCACCAGTATTGTATGTGTGCGTGCGTGTGAAAGTCATCCTGCACAATAATCCTCCTCCTTTTTCTCCTCTCCTGTCATGAGTGATTCTTTTCAAAGGTAAAGTGCAGGTTAATTAGTTTTATTTTTTACTTTATATTTTCTATTAATAGTGTATGTGTGTGTGTATATATATATATATATATATATATATATATATATATATATATATATATATATGTATGAATATTTTGGGGCTGTCATAGGAGTTTCCATTATTTCTTATGGGAAATTTGGAAATTTGTTCTGAAACAAAATGGCGTCCGGGATTCCCCTCGTGATTTAAAGGCGCAGAGACATTTCCCTGTGAGATTCATTTTCTTAGGCACAATTAAGTTTTTTGGCCACATCATGGCTATTGGGAAAGGGAACAGATTTAGTCAAGTGGATTGGTTTTCATGTTGTATATTCATGTCAAAGGCATATAAGACACACTTTGTTGGACAAATCTGACTTCCGAATGTGCTCCTAGAACGGAACCCGTTCGTAAGTAGGGGACAACCTGTACTCCGGTTTCCTTCCATAGTCCAAAGACATGCAAAATTGGCGAATAGGCGTTCCCGAATTGCCTGTAGTATGTGATTGGGCGTGTGAATGTTGACTGGAGGTCCTACCTTGGTCATACAAAATAGGAATAAATAGGCCTTCACAGTCCCTGAACTACAGAGGTTCTAGATGGATAAATGGATTTTTGCATTCTGCATGTATCAACAATTTAATGTCACCTATAGTACGCATACACATGTTAAGGAGTGTACAGTAGACTGTGATGTTTTAACCAACCTAGTTAATAATTTCCAAAACATTTTTGGGCTAACAGAAGGTATCAAAAGCTCGGACTGGGTGAAACTTTTATTATACATTGACCCGAAACAGCAAATTGGGCAGCTTTGTGGCACAGCCGCTTGTGTTGTTTCCTCATAGAGTCCCTGCATCAATGCTGAGCTCAGGTTACTGTCTGTGTGGAGTGTCTGCATGCTTGGTGCCCTGCAGTGAACTAGCATCCGTGCCTTGGTATCCTCTTTTAAGCTCGGTGTTACATTGACAGCATTAAGCAGATGCCTTTATCCAGGTCAACACGTAGAAGTGTTGCGCAATCCTGATCAAAAACATACCTTCGTTCTTGTTTATAAGGCCAGGCAAAACACAAGTCTGATCATTTAAAGTGCTTGGAGAAAGTTATTCTTTAGTCTTTGTTTAAAGACTGATAGGGCAGTTTCATAACAGAGAGAATTTTTGTGATGGTTGTTTATGGCTTAGTAGGCAACCACCAGTGTTTTAAATCTGATTTGGGCAGCTACGGGAAGCAAGTGAAGGGAGTGTACCTATTGAGTAGCGTCAGAGGAATTGGAGAGATTTTATGCAACTACATTCTGGATCAGTTACTGGGGTCAATGCACGGAGGCAGAGCCGAGCAAGCACCAGTTGCATGGCGAGATCGTCTGGTATAACAGAGTCAGTTTAGTGATGTGAAATGAAAAGTGTTGGTTCTGCAGGACTCCCCCGAGATTGTGTGCTGTGACAGATGGAGAAATCTGAGATCTTGGCATGGGGGTTGCGCCTGCAGGGACTTGAAGCTCTGTCTTGCTGGGATTTCGTTTCAGTTGATGAGCTGCCATCCATGAAGAGATGTCAGCCAGACATGTTGAGATCCATGCAGTACATTTGGTACACTACAAGCCACGAGAATATCTCAAGTGTGCCATGGCATAGATTTGACAAGTCTTTTGTTCTTGACTGGATTAATAATGACCATTCTCCAAATTGGTGTTTTGATTATAGATGTAAAGCACTTGCTAACACATCAGTCAAAAGTCTCCCACCGTTTTTTTTATCTGGTAAAAGTAAAGGCCATAGCATATGATTTACATAGTTTTCATAGTCAAAACCACTTAAGCCCTGTGAAAAGAGCATTGTCATCCTGGTAGTGAGAGACCACTGTCATCAGGAAAGAAATGGTCATCATGCCCGCCATGGATCTAAACCATGGCATCAAAATGTCATGCACAGCATAACAAAGTCACAATTGTTTTTTTTTATTTTTTTTCTTTACTATATACTTAGTCACACAATATATATTATTGGTCGAAAATGTATATACACTTGTTTTATACCATTGTAACTATCTTACTTAAAGTGCCCCTATTATGCAATTTTAAAGGTTGCTAATATTGCTTAATGAATCTCTTAAAACAGGTTTACATGTATGCAAGGTCAAAAAACACTTTAGTCTTCTCCAAAAATAGATTTAATTTTACCCCATTTCTAAATGATTCGTAAACGACTCGTGTGAAGCAGTTCGAAGATTCAGTCTGTCTAAACCCCTCCTTTCCGTGAGCCCTCACTGCTGTGATTGGTCTGATGGCGCGGTGATTTATGATTGGTCAACCGCTACAGCGTGTGTCGGAAAACGAAACGCCCATGTCCATAACTGACTGACAGCTCTGGAGACCCAGCAATACATAGAAAACATGGCGTCGGTTTTACCGTGTAACGACCAGCTAATTTATATTAACTGTGACTAAAAAAAATCGAGAGGTCTTTTATCTTTGTGTTGGTGTTGCGTTAAAAGGCCGGTGAGCAAAAAGAACAAACACAAACAAGTAGATAAAGCAAACGTGTATTATACAAAACTAAATGAAGTAAATGAAAAAGGTGCACCACAACCAAACAAAGATATAAACAATCTTTACAAACTATATATAATAAACGGTATGTGAACGCGAGTGAGTGGAGAATGTCCGGAGTCCGTGTTTATTGTATGTGTGTTAGAGGAGTATAGTTCGGTCTCACCGGGGGTTAATGAAGTCCGAGAGGCCGATGACGGAGGGTGAGAAGTCCGGGGAATATGTCTAGTCAAAGATAATCCGGTTAAAAAATCTTCAGAAAAAAAAATGATCCACAACAATCTCTCCTTCTCTCGTCCAAACAAATAATGGCAGCGCTGGTCCACCATTACTACTCATGCATTTTCACGTGGACTTACACATTGTGTGCGTGTGTGTGTGTGATGCGTGAAGTGCGCATGCTCTGTGCCCTTACTCTTCGCGTGTATGCGAAGTGCGCATGCTTCGTGCGCTTACTCTTCTGCATTTTTTCCCTCGGGGCTTGCCGTAGATAGGCGTGCGCACTTCGCGAGTGTTAGAGTTTAGTTTTAGTGAATGGTGGAGAATAAACAGTTAAAAAGGATTTCGTGTGCTCTCATTTTTTTTTTGTTTTTTTATATGACAAAGTGTTGAAGCGAACCCGGAAAGAATGCTCGGTCACATTAATTTGAGTGTTGTAACGTTAATTGTAAGATGGCGGGCAAGTTGTTCGTGACGTAGAATGTGGGCGGACGTTATGCAAATATGTTACGGAGTGACGTGGATCCGTAACAAAGTAAAAATAGATTTGATAAAGACTCGTTTAGGCGAATGTGAGCCGATTCTTTTTTTTTTTATAGACAAAAACTTTATTTATCGTGCACTGTCAGCGTCACAGATAGTGCAGATAGTTTATGTTCACATACAGCTACATGACACACTGCATGAAAGAACATATTTGAAAAAGCATAATAGTGGCACTTTAAGATTATAGACTTTGTAAACAGTATTTTGTGGTATTTTAAACTTAAGCATTATATTTAAGAAAAACTGACAGCTGTCCAATTTCATTTATCTGCCATGTACAAACTTGCTTTCTCCTGTTAGTCTTAAATTATGCCTCGACCATTGCTTGTAAACATGATAAGGTGGTCCAGGTTTGACACACCTGTTTTAGAACAAAATAAAGACCATAACACAATGAAACTACCACTTAATGAATTATACAGTGACCAAGAAATGTGTTGAATCAACTACTGCATGATAAATGTCAGTGGCTTAAAGGGGACCTCTATCCATCCATCCATCCATCCATCCATCCATCCATCTAGGAACCTCTGTAGTCCAACTAGGGACCATGGGGGCCAGTTGTGACCAATGTATTTAATCCCATCTTTACAACTGTGCTGGGACCTCCAGTCAACATTCACATGTGCATTTGCATACTATGGGAAATTTGGGAATGCCAATTAGACTAATCTGCATGTCTTTGGACAGTGGAAGAAAACCAGAGTACCTGGAGGAAACCCACCAAGCAGAGGGACAATATGGAAATTTCATGCTTCACAGGCCCAGAGGTGGGAAGCATCAAACCCAGACCCTGGTGGTGCAGGGGGAAAGTGCTATGCACCAAGTCACCGTGTCGTTCCTATTATTTTAAGTTTACATTTTAGCCATTTGTAGTCTGCGTCTAGTGTAGAAACAAAAATGTAATAATAAAAGAAAAATTCTCAAATTCTAGTCCCTTCTCCATTTTTTCTATTAGCCATGTCTTGTACAAGTCAGTTAAACTATTATGACCTTGTATAAGAAGATCTCCTACTCTTGTTCCTCAGCTCTACTGTTCTCTGGTGCGGTGTGGCAGAGACAATGAAGCAGCATATTTGTAGAATAAGCGAAATAAAAGGAACTCTGAGGTTTACAGTAAAAAGGCGTCTGAGGTTTATTTCAGCTGGTGCATATTAGAGCAAGATGGCTGTGTTGCGTAAGTTACACAGCAGAGAAACCTGGCAAAAATGAAGTGTAACCTTAGCTCAAATATACCTAGTTGTACATTAACTCATGATTCATAAGATAGGCTTCTGGTTTACAAAGAGAGATTTTGGATTGTTATTCCTGGATTATGGGTGGATATAATTGTGGGCTAACCTAAGCCGACCCAATGGAATGGCTAACTGAGGTAGGCTGCCACTCATACAAGGCAAAACGCCTTTACTATACTTAATGTATGTCTGGATTACAAAACTGAGATTACCCTACATGCACATCGTTTATTAAAAAAAATCTGAAACTAATTGTATCCTTTTAATTGTGTTAATTAAAGAAACATTTAAAAAAAATAATAATGCAGCCAACACAAATCATTAAATACAGAGAAATAAGTGAAGTTATTTAATTAGACAAAGAAAATCCTTGTCTTTTACTACTTTTCCTTATATGGAGGTTTGAATTCTAAGCAAATGTGTGACTTGCATTTGCTTTGCACTTTACAACTGATTGGAATTTTATAAACATGGGTATAACGCAAACTTTTGTAAATCAGGCCGACGTTTTCGTTGACGTGTGCAAATGTGTCAGAATTTAGAAAATGATAATAATAACAACGAGCAAGTGACGCCTATGAATAGAAGAGCATCACCCTAGATAATAACTGTGGTTTGACCATGGCATTGCTGGTGATAACACAACAGATGTTGATCCATCACACAAATGTGTCTGAGAACAAAATGTGTGAGAATCATAATGGCGTGAATGAGGGGTTAGAATGTCTAAAATGAAAAAAAAACAAAAAAACACCAATATAAAAATAAAGCACTTGTGTTTAAGCATCAGCTGTGTTGTTCAGTCCTTCATTAGGTTATCGGAATCAGCATCAGAAACAGGTTGGATTTTGGAATTTGATTCCAGCTGTTTGTGGCTCTCAAATTACAGTACATACCAACATAAAACACTGTACATTTGTTATAGACAAAAGTACTCAACATTCAGCAAGTTTACCGATCAAAGTATGTTACAGATGTTCTGCACATAAAGTGGACATAAAGTGAGTGAGCAAGGTAGTGCAAGTAGCCATAGTGTCACATATACTATTCACTATATACTATAAAAACATTTGCAGCACAATTCCAGCTAAAACCTAACCTTTATTTCTTTAACCTTTTGAATTTGTGTTCAGGTGTTGGATCATCGACTGGGGTCCAGATGTTGGACTGAGCGAAGTCATGTGGAGAAGAAGCTCCTTGTCGTGGTGTGTGGCCTCTCGCTGGCATTATTCATATGCATCCTGACACTGGGTCTGCATTATAACAGAAGTGAGTAGCAAAAAAACTAAAATTCGTAATCCACCCGTTATCCCTTATACCAGTGATGCATCAGCTGGTTTTCAGCTTGATCACCCATGACCAGTTTTCAGCCAATAAGCCTTGGATTTAACAGATTCTGTGCAATTTGTGCACACTCACTCAAGTGGTGTGGTGTCTTCTGGTTGGAGATCTCGTCGCATGGACACTCCGTGTGGTCTGCCTGGGATGTGTGTGGTGACTTGGGACGGTTCCACTTTTCCACGAAGACGGTCCTGTCCTCGGCTGATACAGACAGCTGTTCTCTGAGGACTTGGGACTGCAGTTGCTCAATAGTTCCGGACTAATGTTTCCTATAGTCTACCCGAGCCTCCAATAACAAACTGGAATCCATGTTAACTTTAACCCATCTCCTGTTACACTAAACTCCCAGCCTCACGCAGTATGACAGCAGATCAATCCGTGCTATCTATTTTCACCCAGATGAGGATGGGTTTCCTGTTGAGTCTGGTTTCTCTCAAGGTTTCTTCCTATTGCCATCTTAGGAAGTTTTTCCTGAAAAAAACTCAACAGGGAACCAGTCCTCACTTGGGTTATAACGGATTGCAGGAATTGTTTTGCAGTCATACGGTGTGTTAGGCAGCTGGATGTTTTTAAGAACATTGTAACATTTGATGTTTTTAAATGAATAAGGAGTCCAGTTCATTATTGGAGGCTCATGTAGACTGTACAGTAGAAAATTCCAGTCATTAGCAACTTATTGAACTATGGTTGGTGATCAGTGTTATTCAATTCACCTGACAGTGAGGAAATGTTATGGCTGATGGATGTGTTACTGTATATATCTATTAATGGTACATACTGTATCTGACTAAATTGATTAAAGTAGAGATGGATTTTTTTTATATTGACACAAAAAAAACTTTACGAAACAGTTATAGCTACCTATAGCTATCTAATATTGTGTTCTTTTTTTTTTACAGAATAATTTCACAGAGTAATTATTTTGCACACAAAAGACTTACATTTTCATATAACAGACTATAAATCCATTCTAATCCATAGAGTCAGGTGTCTATATATTTAAACATTGCCAGCTCTAAAACTCACTTTTTTTTTATTTTCTTTCATATGTTTTTTCTGATACCAACGTCATGATGATATCAGTTCCATCTCTGTATTAAAGTTCTCTCCATATTACCATTGTGTTTGTTAAACTGGCTTCTTACACAATGTGATATTTGCAGGTAGACAAATATTAGGAAGTAACCCAAAGAAAAACACGTACAGTAGTCCTATTGTTTTGGGTAATGGCATTTGTGCTTTCCTAAAGTTGATATGCCCCAGATATTTTTTTTTTTTTTTTTTTTTTTTTTAAGCTATAGCAACTTCCAATGGTTATCCGGGTCTCTGTACATATGCAGTCATGGAAATGTGTACGTTTCAAAATTGAAGATGTAACCCACAGCAGCCATTTATCTTTCAGTCATGTTTTTTTTTTTAACGTTTTTGGTACAAAAAGGAATTTCATATCAGTGAACAGCATACCAGTAAATGCTATTTCCTCCCATTCAGCCACCCGCACTCGATGCTGCATGACAAATCACTGCATTATAAAACGACTACTGACTGAAAAATGTGCCCAGACCAGAATGTTAACCCCTCCTTTTCCCTAGTCAGTGTGCTTTTCTGATTTTTTTTTAGTGCTTTTCTGTTTTTCAGGCCTTCTTGTCATGATTTTGGACCCTTTTTCCTGCTCGCTTGTGGTTTTTATCTCTAGATTAGGCTAAGGTTGTATCTCTAAAGCTCAGTGTTTTTCTTCTCCAGGTTCACAATAAAAAGCCCACTAAGACAATCTCTTTTTTTTCCTGTTGCTCAGTTTACAGTTCAAATCCAAACAAGAACTTATTTTTACATGAAATATGGCATGAACAAAACCTCCTAAAATAAACAAAAAACAACAGAGAAACTAAATACTACTTTTCCTGTGTGTGAGTAACACACCTACTGTATACTGGCCAAAACTTTATAAATCAAGACTTTAATACATTGATTAAATTGTGATTTAATTGAACTATAGTGTTGGTGTATGTTTTAGAGAAAAAAAACTTTATGATGTCAGCTTTACATCTCCCTCGGGTCCTCCTTCGTGAGAAGTTCTCTGTTTACCTTAGAGTTTCTAAAAAGTCCTTTTTGCTTCTCAGCCCTAATTAAATGCAGATGCTTCTGCTCCCAGTACAGTATGCACCCTTTTCGTATTTAGATATTTAGCCTTATTGACCTACAGACCCTGTGGTTTATTATATCTTTTGTTCGGCCCAGCTCTTGAAGAAAAAAGATGCATTTAAACATTACAAAACAAGACAGTTTCTCAAGATCATTTCTTCATGACTAACACAAAAAATGATAGATGATTCAGAATTTCTTTGCATGAGGTGTATATACATTGCATGTTTATGGATACTGTATGTTACAAGGAATAATTGGGAAAATTAGAGTAAGAGGGCTTTCCCACATTCCTGGACTAAGTTGCTGGTGTAAGCAGATCACATCATACATATTGTAAGACCCCGCGATACATATTGTGACATTTTCTAATTACAGTATATTGAATTTTTATTATATTTATCCTTACTATGAAGAACCTACTACCTGATGCCTCTTGATTTGCTATGAATTGTCAAGACTTTTCAAGAACCACTGCTATAATTTGTCAACTGTTCTCTTGAACGATAACTTCTTGATATTTGATTCCTGAATATAATCATTGGGTACTGAATTGGGCAAAAACTAGAATAAATAGGCACTATTACTTCGACTCAACATTTACTCTATGATTTTCTAAGAAAACAAAAATACTCTAAGATTTCATTGATCGCCTTTAGCTTTTATTACGGTTCACACAGCTTTTACGTGGCTTTGAAGTTATGTTTAGAGACCGGCATACAGTACAGTAAGTGTATGTAATGAGGTGGTTTGAGAATAATTCGCTCACAGAGTCGGTTGATAAAACAGTCAATTTCTGTCACTGGTTTAATAATATTTTGGATAATCCCTAACCCAATTCCAGTCATTTAAAATTGTTTCTAATGCTTGATGCAGGCCAATAATTTGACCCGTTTGAAGTGGTGACCCTTTTTTCTGCCAGTGTATAAGAGTTACACCTTGTATAAAAAGAATGAACTATATTCCAAGGATTTTTATAATTTTGTTCCTGTTTGTTCATTAGCTCACCCAGGCCTGTGTCTAACCAAACCATGTGTGAGTGTGGCAGCAGCTGTAATGGGAGCATTGGACCTCTCAGTGGACCCATGTCATGACTTTTATAGCTATGCCTGTGGTGGCTGGATGAAGAAAAATCCACTACCAGAAGGCAAATCACGATGGGATACCTTCAGCAATCTCTGGGAGCACAACATGGCTGTCATGAAACATTTACTAGGTCAGTCTAGATCAAGACCAAGTCCAAGACCTGTTCATATCAGTAATATGAAACATAAGTCAGTATGATTTTTTTTTTTCAGCTGGTATGATTTTAAAGCCAAAGGGTGGCCATGCATATATATATATATATATATATATATATATATATATATATATATATTAATATAATTATAAATTAAATTATTTTAATTAATTAATTAATTAATTAGTATAAAAATGAATATATATATATATATATATATATATATATATATATATATATATTAATATAATTATAAATTAAATTATTTTAATTTATAATTATAAATTAATTAATTAATTAATTAGTATAAAAATGAATATATATATATATATATATATATATATATATATTCCTTTTTATACTAATTAATTTGATAAACAGAAATTTTTTTTTTGTTTCATAATTGTTAAAGTATCTTTTCTTTATGTGCTTTATAGGCTTAAGCAAATATAGTATATAAATAGAGTATTCCTATATTTTAAAAGTTGTCATATTGATAACATATTAATAATAAAAAAATACTGTAATCAATATTTTTTATTGGAATAATGTTAAAACAAATCTTTATTGCACATTAAATTTGACAGAAAAACACTGCCATGATTTTGTGTTTATAAGGTGTCAAATGGTCTGTTCTATTAAAAATCTCATACATGCATATACAGTATCTAGAACACTTCCATAGTTTGATAGTCCAGTCCAGACCAGTCCTGCAGGTTTTTTTTATTTAAATTTGTACAGATGAATGCAATAATTACCTTGACATTTCCGCATAGAGAGCACCGGCGATGAGGGCCTGAGTAAGGCTCAGCAGAAGGCCCTGAAATACTACAAAGCCTGCTTGAATGAAGACAAGATAGAGGAGCTGGGAGCACGGCCCTTACAGGAGCTCATCAACCAGGTGAAATTGAATTGTATCTTTTGTAATCCAAATCATTATCTTTTTTCTTCTTTTTATTGATGTCCATTAACTAAAACTCAGTTCATTAAATTGACTTTTGGCTATTAAATTTGATCAAGACTGAGCAGTTACATGAACAGAAATACGAAAAGTGTACTAAATAAAACCCCTGCACAATAATGTCGACTCCCTTAATTAAATAATACATACCAAAACAGATGGTTTAACCTTCTTTTCATTGTTCTTTGGGTTGTGATGTCCAGAATCCTTGAGGCTTTAACATCCTGTTTTGTGAGAAGAAGTTATGGAGAGATGCATCTGTACAGTTATTAAGTGCATGAATGTAGACATGCAGCTTTGCTTTATATTATTGATATTTTTTATACAAAAGATATATTTGCACAATATTTAGACTGTAGACTGCAGCATCTAAAGAAGTAAGAGGGCTGAGCAAACAGGCAACTGTGTTTGACCCAATGTGGCATAATGATCTTAAGTCTTTTCACACACCTTTATGTATTTCTGCCTGTTTCCTTAATTCATTTTAAACCATTCTAAACCATTTCATTTTTCTTACTTTAGACAGGAGGCTGGTCTTTGAACGGCCATTGGGACAAGAACAACTTCCAGGAGGTTTTGCGGACTGTGTCGGCCACTTACCGTACGTCACCTTTCTTCACTGCGTTTGTCAGCACAGACTCCAAGAACTCAAGCAGCAACATCATCCAGGTGCACAAGCTCCTTCACAACGGCAGTTGTTTTCACAATAGAGTACTTTACTATTCTTTTGAAGTTGTTGTGTGGTTCCTGGTGTTGATTGCATGTACTTTTTAATTAGTCGTTTGCGTTAAATTCAGGATCAGAAAAATCCAGGTTGAAGGCAAATTTTACACTGTTGCTTTTTCTTTTCTACAGGTTGACCAGTCTGGACTGGGCCTGCCATCCCGAGAGTATTATCTCAACAAGACTGCCAATGAGAAGGTATCTAGAACAATAATTAGAGATATGAAAAATGTACAACATGCATAGGAATTCAGAAAAACACTTTTTAATACACAATTTTTACTATGGTATTATGGTATTTTATATGTACCACAGTGGCCAAAAGTTTTGTTACCGCTCACCTTCATCCTTTCAAGAAGGGCAGCAAAGATGCCTCTTTCCTCAAAGAAAGGCATCAGGGACAAACTGCAAAAGGTACAGGGATTAGACTACTGATGACGGGGGTAAAATCATTTTCTCTGATTAATCCCCTTTCTGATTGTTTGGGGCATCTGGAAGAAT
The DNA here is from genome assembly GCF_024256425.1 of Clarias gariepinus. Lineage (NCBI taxonomy): Eukaryota > Metazoa > Chordata > Actinopteri > Siluriformes > Clariidae > Clarias > Clarias gariepinus. The sequence goes on from NC_071122.1 coordinate 14,738,837, forward strand.
AGCTTGTCCAGAGAAGAAAAGATTAGCGCTACACTACCATCAGTCATGCTAACAGTAAAGCACACTGAGATTATTCATGTGTGGGGTTGCTTCTCATCCAAGGGAGTGAGCTCACTAACAATGTTGCTTAAGAACACAGCCATGGATAAAGAATGGTACAAAAACATTCCCCAAGAGCAACCTCTTTCCAACTATCTAAGAACAATTTTGTGACAAACAATGCCTTTTCCAGCATAATGGAGCAATCGTAATAACTAAGTAGCTTGGGGAACAAAACATGGAATTTTGGGTCCATGGCCGGGAAACTCCCCAGACCTTAATCCCATTGAAAACTTCTGATCAATCCTCAAGATGTGACTGAACACAAAACAAAACAAATTTTGACAAACTCCAAGCATTGATTATGCAAGGATGGAATTGATTGACAGCATGCCAGGGTGAATTAAAGAGGTTTGAAAAAGAATTGGCAACACATCAAATATTGATTCTGCATTAAATTAATGTAATTGTCAATAAAAGCCTTTCACACTTATTAAATGCTTGTAATTATCTTTTAGTATACCAAAGTAACATCTGACAAAAAAATATCTTAAAAACTGCAGACTTTTTTCAAAACCTTTGGCCACGGCTGTATTATTGTACCAGGGTATGTACCAGTGTTAGACCATGTACGATGATGTGGTACATTTACTATATCTGCGAGTAAGTAAGGGTACCTATACCATAATAAAATTTGTTATGGGTTGTAAAAACACTTATCTTTCTCAGAAAATAGGGTAAAAGGGTAAAAGTTTTCACCTCCATTAAGGAAAGTGTCTAAAAAAGTAGAAAACTGTCTGTTAAAACCCATCTATTTGTATTTATATCAAGACTTTAATTTCTAAATGCCAAGGCCTAATGCTTGTTTCTAACGCCTGCAGTATCTGGATGCATATCTGAACTTCCTGGTAGAGCTGGGAGTCTTGCTCGGCGGCTCAGAAGAGACGTCTCGCACTTTGATGCAGGAGATTGTAGATTTTGAAACCACCCTGGCTAACATCACGGTCCCTCAAGAGGAGAGAAGAGATGAGGAGCTCATCTACCATAAGATTCAGGCTAAGGATTTAGCAGTGAGTCATACTGTGGCTTCAAAAGAGAAGTTTTAGAAGATAAAATGTATTATTTTCTGTGATGTTGTAGCTAATGTGTGTGTGTGTGTGCCTGTGTGTCTGCTTTAGGGACTTGCTCCTGCAGTTGACTGGATGCCTTTTCTCAAAGCAATGTTTGCTCCAGTTGCTCTTAATGACTCAGAGCCTGTGGTGATCTTTGCTACGGAGTACCTGCAGAAAGTGTCACAGCTCATTAGTACAACCAACAAGAGGTAGCTCATCACCAAACAATCGAAAATCAAATACACCAAGAACAACTATGAATAAGCAAATATTATAACAAAACCTTATTTGGGGCCCGTAGGACTCGTAACTTTAGCTGTGTGACATTATAGACCTCATCTCAGTCTCATTATTAAGTTTGCACAAATGCCTGAACTGATCTTACTTTTTCTTTTTTTTTTTTTTTAATGCAGCACGCTGAATAACTACATGATTATGAAAGTGGTGAGGAAGATGGTGTCCATATTGGACCAGAAGTTCCAGGATGCTGAACAGCGTTTTCTTGAAGTCATGTATGGTGCCAAGAAGGTCAGTGATCAAAGGGAAAAAAATGTGATAATAATCCTAAAGACTGATTCATATACTGTACATGACATAGCAGAACAGTGGCACCTCGCCATGCGAACGCCCTGCCGTAAGAATTTTCACCTTAGAGTTGCCTTGGCATTTAAAGCATGTTTACCATTTAAAGCATTTTCAGCATTTCGACAAATATTTTCATTGTTTGGGTAGAACAAAAATGACTTCCAGATTTACAAAAGTCAATGACTTACTCAGCAGAAAAAAAGAAAAAAAAAACTCAATTAGGTCGGATGGTGATGTAGTGATTAGCAGTGCGGCCCCGAACCTCCAGAGTCAACGGTTCGATTCCTGTCCAGGGTCTGTGTGTGTTTCCTCCAATGCTTGGTGGCTGTTCCAAAAATTGTGTGTTGGTGTGTGCGCCCTGCGGTGGATTGGCACCCTGTCCATCCAAAAAATTAGTTTTTTTTCACTCATTTATTTATCTTCGTATATCGTTTATCCTGCACGGGATTGCGGGGGGCCTGGAGCCTGGATGATCAAAATCAATAACTTTTCATATTTGTGTGCATGTTGATAAACACAAATCACACATTCGCAGTATTTCATAACAACGCAGCTTTATAAACGGCAAAGCTGAGAGAGATGAAAAAACAAAATGATGCCTAAATGGTAAAATAATACTTCCTAAATAAGACTCGAGCTTAATCTACCAGTAATGCAGCTTAGCCACTGCAAAACCTCACCTACTATACATACACGTCCTCGTTTTACAGGGTGCCATTCCTTTGGTCTTAATTCGATGGCTAGTTTTATTTGCCTTCATTTGTGTTTTCTTTTTTAATTGTTTTTTTTTTTCCAAAATCATTTATAACATTAATGATAAATCATAGGTTTACTAAATTATTGCATGTATTAGAAGAAAATAAGGATTTTAACATTGACCATGCTATTAATAGATGAAGTATTATATAGGATTTAAAGTGTTTTTAAAGCTTTTTTTTTTTAAGTAACTGTGGTCATCTATTATTAAAAATCATAAACGCATTAGCTCTATATGAAAAAAAACACTGTTTTAGTAAGTAGCTACTGAGGCTGAGCTCATGAAATCTGTCATTAAAAATGATCAACCGCACCTTAAAAGAGTGGGATATTCCAGATAGTAGGTACTCCACGTGTTGGAAAGTATGTAAATAAAAGACTTGTACAAACATGAGGGTGCGAGAATGTTGAAAGTAGTGTTTATTTGTGGTGTAACTGTAGACAACTGTGTGGGCTTGGGATTGGTGTAGATTTCCAGTCTGCTGCACTGATATGGGCTCAGCCTAGTCGGTGTCTTATCAGGCAGATCCTGTTCTCCTGACCTCAGGCCAGGCTGAAATAACAGGCTGTGAGCTGTGCCTGACATTCGTGTGTGGGTGTGGGTGTGGGTTTGATGGGAAGGAGGAAAACGCAAGAAAGAGATTAAAAGAATTGTGCTGATTTTCCATTGTTGCCATGATCATGAAAGTTACACGTCTTGAAAGTTATTCGTGTTTGATCAGTTCATTAGACGGCGGAAACAATGGGATATGAACACATTATATTGTTCTGATGTGCTGAACAGACATTTTTTCCTTCCTGAACTCCTTTTCACTCCTTTATTCATTCTTTGTGCATCTTGGTGTGTCCTCTTCACTTGGATTGCAAAATCTCACTTACAAAGGAAAAAGGATGTGACAGAAGGTTTTAGTGGCCTGTAACAACAATAGACAGGGATGTACTGTATGGGCTCCTCGGAAAGTACTTGATTCATATACTGACTTTGTTGCTGAAAACATGCCTATTGCTAACTTTTGTTAAAATGCACAAAATTCACAGTTTTTAGGTGACAATGAACAGAAACCGTGAGGAGTAAATGCAATGTGAACAACAGTAGAATCCGTGTCTCAGGATGTTAAGGCTTCATTTTCAGTGATCAGAGGCAGAATATGAAACAAGGGGAATTGTTCCCTCTTAGTCATTCTAAGTTAATAAACAACAGGTTTCAGTATTTCGTTTAAGGTTTGTATATGTGTGCGATGTTTCAGAGCTGCACTCCTCGCTGGAAACTGTGCGTCAGCGACACAGACAGCGCGCTGGGCTTCGCCCTCGGGGCTCTCTTTGTCAAAACCACCTTCGCAGAGGACAGCAAGGACTTCGTGAGTATACCCTGTCATGCATATACTCTTAATAGATCAGTGAGGATGAACACACTAACCTGCCTCCCTTGCTTGTACATCAGGCTGAAAATATGGTCTCCGAAATCAAATGGGCCTTTGAGGACAGCTTGAAACACGTGAGCTGGATGGATAGAGAAACCAAAAAGGCAGCTAAAGAGAAGGTGAGCTGCAGATGTTTTCTTGTCCAGAGTGAAAGATAGGAAAGCAGTTTGTTTCATTGATGCACAACCTATTCTCCTTCCTATTGTGCACCTACACATAAAAAAAGTGTGATCCATAATCGGTGTCCAAATGACTGAGACACTAGTGAAAATGCTTTATTTTGTCTTATTTTCTTCAATTATATTATCGACAACATCTTAAGCGAAAAATATTTACATGAATTTCAGAGTTTTTTATATTTGGCATTAGGGGGTAGGCAGTTCGGGGTGCACCAGAGCAGAGTGAAATGTGGAGAAAGTCCCAGTGCAGGCTTAGAGGAACTGGTGAGGTGGTAATGCTGGATACAGAATACTGCGTACTCTAAAGCAGAGATCTAAACCTGCGGAACAATATAACGAGTAAGGGTAAGGGGTAGCTTAGTGGTTAAGGCACGTTGGACTACAGTACGGAAGGTCCCAGGTTCAAATCCCACAACCACCCAGTTACCACCGTTGGCCTTTAAGCAAGGCCCTTAACCCTCAACTGCTCTGAGGTATAATGACAAAGAAAATTATAAGTCACTCTGGATAACGTGTCTGCCCAATTCCTAAATGTAATGTAAAACTCAAAGCACCACTCAAACATTTTTTTTTTTTTGCTTCTTTTTCTCTTATCCAATGAACATTTAATGTAAATCATGGTATTCTCAAATTTCCTTGTCTTTTCTCTTTTTTTCGCTTTTTCTTCTTTTAATCTCTTTTCTTTGTTTTTTCTTTGTAGGTCTGCTCTCATACCTGCTCTCTACTTTTAGAGTGCAACTTTTAGGATGCTTATGTAGAGGTGTGCCCAGGTATCGCATGGTTCGCCTAATAACCCCCAACAATGCGCAATATACTGTACACCGCAGCATTACATTTCCCCCCCAGGGATTGCTGCTGATGTTCCATGTCTGCTGCACAGTTCCCGTGGAACTCCTTGATAAACTCTGTGGCCAAGATATGTCGAGCTGGTACCTAGGAGGGTTCCCCGGGATCATAACCTTCCCAGTCTGCTAGTTACTGGGTAGTTAATGCCGGGGCTCGATCAATCATGCAGAGCGAAGGTGGGATCTGAGGCATGGGACCCGTCATGTTACTAAATAGAAATGGCTTTAGTCATGAGATGTTGAATGGGAAGCCCCAGGTGAAACTCAGGCCTAAGGTATTGCTTTCGAATGCTCGTGCAGGTCTTCCTTGAGATGTATTTTGAATGGTGGATCTGGCCTTCTCCCAGACTCTCCAGCAACACTGCACCATACTGTATATTGTGGTGCAGGAACCCCTGCTTTAGGTTCTTGTTTTTGTTGGTAGCCAACCTGGCACTCATGGTGACACATCCGATTGCATGGGATCTGCTAAGCATTCTTCAGGCTTATTCTACTGTACATGCCTATTTCTAACTGATCAATCATCAATCATCTTCAGGTTGCCTAGAGACTGTTGAGTGGCTAATTCATGTTTTAGTTGCTCTGAGAGTGTCTGTATGTATGATGGAAGGGCCAAAGTGTCTCAGCCTGAGCTGGTGATAAGAGTCAGAAATTCAATGGCATCATCGGCCACTAAACAATTTTCTTGATGGACCCGGAGGTCATTACCCCTTCTGATGGTCAAAGGTGGCCGAAAGCACTGCTAAATGAACCAAATGTAATTAGATCTGTTGTTTAACTTAGCCACACTGTGGTGGCCCATTCTGATGCTCTGCCAGTCAAAAGAACTGGGAAGACTGCATTTTAAAAATTCATGATTTAATGTTGCATTATACATGAATGACATCCCCTGCACACTGCTGAGGCACGGACAGTCTTGTCTTGGCCACCAGTAAAGCAGCTGAAATGCCAATTCAGATTTGCAAATCGCCTGCCAGTCATCTCACCTGGAGCAGAGTCTGGATTTAGCTTAATCACTTTGAAATTTCGTTTTCATGTTTGCCTTTTACCTTGCTTGTCTGGTGACAATCTCCACTATCCTGCCTACAGGACGTTTGCTGACACTCTGGTTGGGTAAAAAAGAGATTTGGGAATGCTTTAACGCAGAGACCTAAAACTGATGGAACAGTATAACAAGAACTCAAAACAGCATTTTTCTTAATATAAGTTATTTTCCCACTAAAAAAAAACATTGTTAAATTTCTAAATTCCTTTTTTCCTTTTGTTTCAAGAAATGTCTTTTTTTGTTTTCTTCTCTTTTATTTTAATATATTTTCTTTTCCCTTTTCAACATCTCTCGCCTATTTTCTATCAGCACATTTATCAGCACTCTTTTTTTTTCTTTTTCATTTCTCTTTTATATCTTCTCCTATACTGGAGTGAAATAGATCCGCTCTCGTACCGAATGTCAAAGTCGGCTTCCTCCTTTTGTACGGAGGTGTGCCCAGCACTCTTGAGTGCAGTGTCTTTAAAGCTAATTCAGAGGTGTGCCCAGGTATCCCAGGTTTACCTTGATTACCTCTATGACAGCATCGCCTGGCAACCATATTTGTCTGCAGATCTCCCCCAGGTCGTGGGTTGGATTCCTGCATTGGGGTCTGTGTGCATGGAGTTTGCATGTTCTTCCTGTGCTTGGGAGATTTCCTCCAGGTTCTCCGGTTTCCTCCCACAATGAAAAGACATGCGGATTAGGCTAATTGGCGTTCACAAATTTTCTATAGTGTGAAGCTTGTCCAAAGGTCCAACCAAGCTGTAAAAAATGGGAAAAAATACAATGGTCACCATTGGCCCCCACGGTCCCTATTTGGATGGATATAGATGTGACAATTTATTGTTCTTTTTTTTTTTTTTTTTACAGGCGGATGCAATATACAATATGATAGGCTACCCAAAGTTCATCATGGACCCCAAGGAGCTAGACAAAGTGTTCAATGAAGTAAGTACAAAATAACTTCATTATTATAACAAAGATATACATAAGATACGAAACATTATATTTTATTCCAGTTGAATTTAGTGTCTTTTATTAGACCTTTTAGCTTGTAAAATGTAGCATGAAAACATAATGTGTGAAAGAAAAATAATGATCTATATGAGCACACTTTGCTTGCGCATTTCTCTGGACGCTGGACTGTGCTCAATTTTAGCTACTTCTTGTATTTATTTTATTTTTTTTGTATGTATGGAGGTTTAATTTTTTAATACATGTTTTATGTTGTTTGTCAGTTTGAAGTCGTGCCAGACTCGTACTTCCAGAATGTTATGCAATACTACAACTTCTCCGGCCGGGTCATGGCTGATCAGCTGAGAAAAGCCTCTAACAGAGATCAGTAAGAAGCGACCCCACGCACATACTCTTTACACCCTTTGCATACTCAGTCTCATACACTCAACATACTGTACAAGTCATCTGCTAAAAGCTTGCTTCCTCCTCCTCTTGTACAGATGGAGTATGACCCCACCTACAGTGAATGCTTATTACAACCCCACCAAGAATGAGATGGTGTTTCCTGCTGGTATCCTTCAGGCCCCCTTCTACAGTCATGCCTGGCCAAAGTAAGAGGCTCACACACCTCCACCTGCCTCATCACATTACTACTTGGCACCAATGTACAGTATCAAATCAAAAACTGTGCTATACATGACAGAATTTTAACTATTTGCTTTTCTAGAGCCCTGAATTTTGGTGGCATTGGTGTTGTTATGGGTCATGAGCTGACTCATGCATTTGACGATCAAGGTAAACTAGTCTCTCTTTTTCAAGAATTATAACATTTTTGGAAATTGTATGGAATCATACAATTATATTGTGTGTATATATATATATATATATATATATATATATATATAAATATAATAGTATAAACAAGAAGTCCATGCGAGAGTGATTCCTGCTGTTGTGAATAAATATGAATAATGAATAATATAATTTATTCATGTATAATCAGGATTATTTACAGTATTATATATTCTACTGTAGCTTGAACTTGAATTAGAAAGCTATTGAAACAAAATGGGCTGTTCATGAATTCAAAAGGCTTTAAACATACAATGAATTAATTTGCAGTGTTTTCTTAGTGTTTGGGCCTCCTGAGAATCGTTCCTTAATATTTTCCATCAGTTTCTAAGTTTTTTTTTTTTTTTTTTTTTTAACAGCATGATGTGGTCTTTATTCATAATTCAGTTCAGTGTACCACAAAGTTCATTAGCTACATTTACATAGACAATTTTTAATATTTAGTATTTACATACTGATCTTAATCTTATTTTCTAAAGTATTTATTTTATTACAGATTTTTTTGGTACAACATATTTTACTAGTTAATTTTATTCTTAACATATTTCTTTTATTAATATTTATTTTCTTATGTATAAGCTTTTATTTTTTTAAGGTCACTGGCAGTCGTGTAAGCATTTCACTGCATATCGTACTGTGCATGTGACAAATAAAATTTGAATTTGATCCAATAAGATTTCTGCTTACATGCATTCAATTAGATAAGAACTTCTTTGACATGTGCAAAGTGGTCCAGCCTGCTGTGAATTGTTAAATCTGCTGGAAATATAACCAAAAATATAATTTCCAACTTACGTTATGTGGTTACGTTATCCGGGCTTCTGTGTTATAATGGATTACAAGAATTCCGTCTAATCTATGATTGTTGAGATGCTTTACTACATACAGTATAAAATGGCCAGCCATTTAATATCCCTTCCTCAGTCAGAGACCCAGGTGGATAAGAGTCGGTCTCAGTTTAGTTTAGTGATCAGGAATCGAAGGGTAAATTCCCTCCCGGAAACTCGTCAAGTCACCCAGTTTTACCTCCACGCCGGGCAAATTTGCACAAAAGGAATATATTTCAAGGAAGAAAGAAACGATCATATAAATTGTTACATGGCTAATATTTATTATGATATAATTATCAAATGAGTACACCCTCCGTCTCATTCTGATTGTAAGGTTGTATTCTGATGGGTCTGGGATCGCATCGAACCGTTCCGATTGAGGTGTTTACATGAAGCATTTTCATTCTCATCGTGCTATTATTCTGATTATTTATTTATTTAATTATTTATTCAATTACAGTATAGCTCAAACACCTGTTACAGATTATTTTGGTTTCCCTCTGGTGGTTAGCCGCTATTAAAAGTCCTTTCACACTATTTCTGGCAATTCTTACTGTTGATATTATCAATGCAATAATGTTTAACTTGGATGTTTGTCTCAACTGAGTGTCTCAATGCTACTAGGAAGAGAATATGATAAAGATGGTAACTTGCGTTCCTGGTGGAAGAACACATCAGTGGAGGCATTTAAGCAGCAGACCCAATGCTTGGTGGAGCAATACAGCAACTACAGCATTAACAAAGAACCCCTCAATGGCAAACACACTCTTGGCGAGAACATCGCAGACAACGGAGGCCTCAAAGCAGCTTACAAGGTTGGTGGAGATCCACTAAGTATTTCTGCGTAGAGATATTGGTGTTGGCAATTTCTTCTCTCCGTAAAACTGTGTTATGTGTTAATCATGTGCCTCCATATACTGTGTCTGCATGCTAAAAGATCAGGGCCGGCTGGATTTTACAGTACAGTACAGTATGTCAAACCCCAAATTAAGCTTTAGGAACAAGCAGGTCAGTGTTTACTCCACATAACAACCCAAAGTGTGAAGTGAGAGGTACTGTATAATCTACTACTGTACGTATCCTTCCTATACAGTACTCACCAGCTGGAAAAAAGCTGGAGTAGGAATCAGAGCGTCTCTCTCACAATGCCTTGAAAACACAACAGGTGGCTTGGAAAGGGTCGGCCTTCCCCACATCTCATTCTTTCCACCATGCAAAAAGTCAGAGGTCACAGAGCAGGCCTGGTATTGACAAAACATCTCCTAGCAGCTTCTGCCTGATGATGTTCTGCCAACTCACGAAAGCTGGTCCTAGATTAGCACAGCGTCTCTGAGATGAGTTGTAAATTCTATCCCAGAAAAAAATAAACAGTCCAGAATCGAACCAAACAAGAGGAAGAAAACTCACTCACTCACTCGTCGTCTATACCACTTTATTCTGTATACATGGTCATAGGGGGGCCTGTAGCCTATCCTGGGAAATTTAGGGTACAAAGAGGGGTACACCCTAGACAGGGTGTCAATCCATCGCAGGGCAGGGAGAAAACTAAAACACAAAATTGCATTATGTGCTTATTGTTTCAAATGCTGTCTTGCACTGCAGGCCTACATGAACTGGATCCAGAAGAATGGGGATGAGGCCATGCTGCCCGCACTGGGAATGACCAATCATCAGCTGTTCTTTGTTAGTTTTGCCCAGGTTTGTTTTTCTTTCATTTTTGTCTTGTTGATCTATAATTAAGCCATAATCTGGTGTGGCACAGATGTTGTTGTGTACACAGACCACAATTAGCCCAGAATTCAGTGCTTATTAGACAATGCATTAGTTAATTAATAAGTAAGCCTTTTTGTTTGAAGGTGTGGTGCTCAGTGCGGACCCCTGAAAGCTCTCACGAGGGCCTGATCACAGACCCCCACAGCCCCTCACGCTTCAGAGTCATCGGCACCATCTCCAACTCCCACGAGTTCTCCGAGCACTTCGGCTGTAAGGAGGATTCACCGATGAACCCCAAGCGCAAGTGTGAACTCTGGTGACCCCAGATTCATTGCAGGAACCTGTGCTTTGCTCTGACACGAAGCACGAAAAACTTTTTACTATAGGGCTCTATTTTATTCTCGCCGGGACTTAAGAGAATAAATCTTTCACACTGGAAAGACCACTGGATGTTAAACATGGAAGAAAGAACTGGTTTTGTAAATACGTGCGGATTTAATTGTTTTACATGCTATTTTTTAAAAGGGGAAATCACTTCTGTTCTTGTTGTCTTACCATGTTATATACATATTTTACAGTTTCTTCACTGAATCATGTCGTGTATCATACAACGTTATTGAATGTAGATTATGACCATAAACTGGGGTGTCAAACATCAAACAGTATTTTAGATAACAGACCATAAAACACCTTCCAGTGTAATTACAGCCCACAAACGTAATTCAAATCTGCAGTTTAATCTGTACTAATTACACACACTTAATTATTTTCCCATAAAAATAGTCACCGTTACCTTTTGGATTTGTTACATTTGTTACATCGCTCACTCATCGTCTATACAGCTTTATCCTGTATACAGGATCGCGGTGGGCCTGAAGCCTATCCCAGGAGACTTAGGGCACGAGGCGCAAGGAAGACCAACACAGGGCATTCACATACACACACCACAGACAATTTGGGAACACTGGTTAGCCTTATCTATATGTCTTTGGACTGTGGGAGGAAACCGGAGTACCCGGAGGAAACTCATCACGCACGGAGAGAACATGCAAACCCCATGCACACAGACTCCAAGGTGGAAATCGAACCCGGACCCCTGAGGAGTAATGCGATAATGCTAACCACTAAACCATTGTGCCGCCTGTTGTGAGATTATTACATTAAAATGTAAAGATTTCTATTAAATTTGTGGGCTGTTATGACATTTGCCGGTGTAGTCAACTGTCAAGTGGGCTGAATCAAAATCAAATCGAACGGATGAACAGCTTGGAGCTCATTACCAAAGATACTAGTTCAAATTATTTAATTTTTTTCTGTGGCAGATTTTATTTTTTATTTTTTACTTTACTGTACTTGCATAAGCATCCAAACTCTTTTAACAGTTCCACTTTTTTGGTATTACTACCCGCTAATAAATAGGCTTTAACTGTAATTACATGTAAGCCTTTGAAGCTCTACTTTGCCCCCTTGTGGAAAACAGCAACTAGCTTTTCCGAATATTTCAGTTGATTTATGCTCCACAAGGCTTTTTAAAATTATTATTATATCATATTTAAAACGCGTATTTAGTGTTGGACTAGATAAGAATCTTTATTAGGATGAGCCCAGCCCTTCGGCCCAATGTTTAACCCTCCGGGGTTGACTTTTTTCCCTGCACAAAATTGCACACACTTAATATTTTTCTGACTTTTGAAAATATGGTTTTGAAATTATATAAAAAAAATTCTGTTCATTAAGCGGCTGCAATGACCTACAGTATGACTTCACACCAGCGGTCACTGCTGTAAGGGGAACATTGCTGAAAGCCACAGTCTTTGAAAACCTTAACAGTCTCACTCACTACAGGCAATTTGGAAACACTACTAGACATGCATGTCTTTGACCTGTAGGGTAATCTAGATCAAATTCATCAAGCACATGGAGAACATGCATACAGACACGTGGTGAGATTCAAACCCCAAACTCTGGAGGTGCAGGTCAACAGTGCTAACCACCACAGTGCTAACCACCACAGTGCTAACCACCACTGTTACACTCCACTGTAAATAAAATGACTTTCAGTTAACCTAAAACATTTAGAGATTGTAATAATGACCTTTAAACCAACATAGAGGAGTAAAGGAAAAATAAAGTGGAATCGTATATTCAACTGCTTCGAGCTATTTATATATTCATTTAAAACAGGGCTTTGACTCCAGTCCCGGACAACCAGTGTCCAGTACAGTTTTAATTCACTGACACCTGAACCCACCCGTTAATGTGTTAATTACCTGGTAATTAACACATTAGTTGAATCAGTTGTGTGAAGAATAACCAAACTGTGCTGTATACTGGCCCTTCAGGACTGGAGTTGAAGAACGGTCACATGATGCCAGATGGTGATTTGTGAAAATGTGCATGACTGAACATTTTCAGGATTAGTGGTTCTGGTTTTTTTTTGTTTTTTTTTACTTAATTCCTTTAAAATGTTTTTAGATTTCTATTGCTCTTTAAATTTTATGTGACGTTGGGTTGAACTGTTTCCGTTTAGTTGCCTTAATGGTTTGACCATCTGGGTATGAGTTTGTTCCCCAAAGTCAAATAAATTACCTTCTGGGGAAATTCCCTCATATCTAAAACAAAAACATTAAATGGACAATGAATCATAAAATTAATATACATTGTGTATGGTTTAAAAAAAAATAGATAGTTGGCTCAAAAACATTGCATGAATTCAAACATGGCCTTTCGATAAACGTGTTACATCATACCTATCCCCAGAGTGCCTCTTCCCTAATTACTACCTGGTGTCAGGATCCGGTCACCCAGTAGCAGTTACTAAATTATTTAAAAGCATATCTACATATGTGCATAAAATGTTAGCTCAGTGACTTGATCAGTGCGGTCCACATATATTTACAAGTTCACAAGGACTACAGAATGAAAACTATTTTTTTAATTGATTTTTAAAGTGCTGCTTCACCATTCTGCTTTTATATACCGTGATATTTTTTGGGAACTTGATGTGTATATTGTGCCGTACATAACATTTTTGTTTGTTTATTTGTTTGTATGTGATTTATGTACAGTATTGCCTGCTGTTGGAAATGGTGTTTGATGAATAAATGAATTAATGAATGAAAGAATGAATGCGGATTTGTGTTAGACATGATGGGAAATATTTGCTGCTCTTCAAATGTGACATGCAAAAAAATCGTGATCCAATAAAGTTACAGTATATTCAGATGGTTCGGATTTGATTTAAGTTCTGCGCGTTTCCGTTATAAAGAATGATGCTTAAGCTTTGTTCCAAATTGTATGCACCATGTCATTGCATAAAAAGCAGGAAATTCAAAATTCAACACTTTCAAATGTTTCTTGCAGACTGTACAGTATATGCACAGTTCATTTACAGTAAACAGTCAAGTTTATATAACTCTAACCTAAATCTGTTGTGAGTAGCAGTTTTAACAGGCTTCTGCGCAGAAAATTCTTGGATGGCAGTTAAGAATTCCAACTACAAATGTTTATTTATAAGAACAGATTTATAAAATATGATAGAAACTCCGATATGTTAATGCATTTAATGTACATAAAATGTTAAGTCACTAACAAACATTGTTTTGGACTGTGAAACATATCTTTGTTTATTTATTGAACATATTTTTAAATATTATCACACCCAATTTAAAACTGATAGTCTTCTATTAATTTGTAAAGTGAATGATTACTCTATATTGAGTCAAGACCTCTAATTTAGGAAACCCTGCCCTAGGATTTTATTTTTTTATTTGACATTTGATCCTGTAAAATGGAGTAAAATATGCTATATGAGGCCCATTTATATGATCTATTTATTTATTCAGATTAATAAAAAAAAATTACCAAAGATCCACACAAGAGAGATTGATCATCACATTCTTTATGTTTATTTAGACACCCGGAACATGTTCTGTTATTCTTTTTCCACCATCGATTCACCATTAATATGTATACCAGCTGAATTTACAGACTGGAAAAGTTGTGCTTATATATATATAGGGGGAGGAGATCATCGAAAAGGAAGCTAATATCACCTGTGACCTTGTTGTGTTCTGATATAATTTATGAATAGAAATAAAAATTTAACCAAACAATTATGCGGACAGAAAGAAATAATTAAAGGCAAATATCCCTTCAGTTCCCCTGGGTTATGCCTTTATGGGAAAGGGATGATGGTATATACCCCATATTATATACAGTACATATGGACAAAGGGAAGAACATGCAAAACTTCACACAGACAGAAGGATCAAAACAAAGACCTTGGATGTGTAAAAAACTTTTCAGGATACAAAGGATTTGTACAGTATGTAAGCTTTTAAATTACATACCAACTCTGGATTGCCTTTCTGTTTCATCATGTGCAGCAGTAAAACACATTGGTGTGGTTATTGACTCCCGTCTTTCATTTGAAGCTCATGTATATGATATTACATGAACAGGCTTCTTTCATATTAGAATATTGCTAAGATAGACAGAATAATGTCACTACATAAGCCAGAAAAAATAGTTTATGATTCTGTTACCTTAAAATTGGATTATTGTAATAATGCCTTACTGTCTGGATTTTCCAGCAGAATGCAGCAGCTAAACTCATTACTAGAACCAGAAGATCGCCAAATCGTCTCTAAGGTATCCACACTGCATTTTCAATGATTATAAAATACTACAGTAGACTAACTTACTCACTCATCGTCTATACTGCTTAATCCTGTACACAGGGTCGCGGGGGCCTGGAGCTTATCCCAGGGGCATGAGGCGGGGTACACCCTGGACAGGGTGCCAATTCATCGTAGGGCACACACACTATGGGCAATTTGGGACGCCAATTAGCCTAATCTGCATGTCTTTGGACTGTGAGAGGAAACCAAGCACAGGTAAAACATGCAAACTCCTTGCACACAGAGGCCAGAATCAAACCTGGATGTATATCAAAAACAGTACGGACTTTAAATATAAATTATTAAATGGTTTCACAGTACACAGTTTCTAATCGAAGTCAGAAATAAATCCAATTGAGATGACATTAAACAGGCCATCCATGCTGTAAAACCCTCTAGTTTGGCTTTATTAAAAAGAATTCTACGACCTGCGCCAATGCCAGCCGGGCAGTCCATACAACCTGTGAGCTTTTTGAACACAATCTCTAAAACGCCCCAGATGCTGGAAAAGAAGGCAATACATTATGATGTCACTCAGTGTCATGTCTCTTAAAATGATGAATAAAATGAAATTTATTAGTCAATTTTTAGTATAAGTTTAATGTATCGCCATGGCTGACCCATTTGAAATATAAAAAATCTCTCCACATATTTAATGCTTGAGATTATACTGGCCCAGTTGGGTGGCAATTGTATAAATCCTGTAGGAGGAGTACATCAAATTCCATCCGGTGCATTTTGTAAAACAACCCAAAATAACTGATCTGTTCAGTAAAGCCCATAACATGTATAGTTAAAGTTGCTCAGCCTAATACAATCTAAATGTGTACCAGGGTTTTGCAGGTACAGTATGCGGTCAAGTGTGTACAAGCAGTGCAACAAAATCTCATGTGAAGGCCCTGTGCCATGCACTGTGTGCTAATTTTCATGACTTTTTGAGCATGTTGGGATGCCCATCATGTCCCGAATGCTAAAAACAAATAAAAAATGAAATTAAAATAAATTCTCAGAACAGTAGGGCCCTTAACACACAATGACAACATCTTCACACACTATGATGTCTCATCTCTGTTGTCATAGTGCTTAGACCCTAAATAAGAGTGGGTTAAAATTCCTCTAAAGTGCAGTGAACGACTCATTGCCAGTTATGGCACATAAGGGTGGCATACCCAGTTATTAGGTTGAGGGGCAACTGCTCTTTCAAATTTTTTTTCCTTAATAATTAAAATTGATCATCATTTAAAAACTGTATTTTGTATTTATGCAGGTTATCTTTGTGTAATATTAAGATTTCTTTGATAATCTTAGTGTGACAAATACGCAAAAGAAATTGAAAAGTGGCAATTAGTTTTTAATGGAACTGTACAGAGAAATTGTCCTCCAGAAAAAAGTAATCCATCTATCTATCTAAATAAGGTTGAGAATAACTGATCTATAGCACACTGTTGTTTGTTTTGGCCTCAACGCTAGATGTCGCTGTATGCACATTATTTGTGAATAATGTTACAAAAGGTTTGAAAGCATTGTATTGTTTATATTTAAATTTGGATCCAGTAGACATTTTTGTAACGGTGCATTGAAACACGTAATCATTGGTAGATTGATTGGGCAGATAGATCGAACAATTCACTGCTTTAAAGTCGATACCCTTTTTTTGTGATGTCCGTGACCGATCACGCCCCTTTTCTTCTCTTCTGCTTGTTTTGGAAATAAAAGCGGAGCTGCTTGACTGTGTGTGTGTGTGTGCGTGCGTGTGGATGTTTTGTCCAAAGCCACTGAGTCGTTTGCAGTCCGGAATGTAACAGATGTAGGCCGAAAGGAACCCGGCTGGACATTTTGTATTGGCATGTGAGGAATCTCTGCAAGCGGAGGCGCCTGAGGTAAAGCCCGAGCGTTTCCGAGTTCTGCCGACATTCCCCGAACCGTCTGTACTACCGGACTGCTCGAGGCGGCCGCTTCACGCCATGTTGAGGTAACTCTCCGAGGTATCGCTTTTAAAAATGAGGTGAAGAAGTAAATAAAAGCAGCCGGGAGATTATTACAAGAAGAGGATTTTATTAGTGAAGATCCAGGGCGGAGGAGAAGCTGGGTGCTTGCTGTACGCCCCCACCACCTAAGGCTTTCGTCCCCATGAAAAGCAGCACGTACAACCCCAAGAAGAAAACCGACTGCACCGAAAATGGCTTTTTTTCGCACCAGTAGTGAGCTAGCGATATTCCTCGGCGTGGAGTTTCTTCCGGCCTGCTAAAGACAAGAGACGTGCCTATGTGCAGTAGATAGCTGCACTCTGTTAGTATTTTAGCCGCGTGTTTGTTTATTTGTTTTCTTTATAAATATACATTTTAAGTTCAACACCGCCATGAGTTCAGCACTGAATGCAGCCAGTGTAACAGCACCGAACCAGCTGAGGGGTCCCCCGGTGTCGGTACCACCGGGAGTTACGGCCGCTCCTCAGCCTCCCACCGTGCCGGTACCGCCACCTCAGTATCCTTTACTAAGCCGGCGTTTGACTCGGCCGCGGCCCGGGAGACAGAGGGAGAGAGAGAGGCGGTGCTGGGTCTGGGTGATGCTAGCTAACTCTCTCAGGGATTCCTCTGTGAAAGGAATTAGCGCGTGAGGTTGGCGCGCGAGGATGCTAATCATAGTTGCTAGTTCAACGGTTGGAATTCCGTTTGAGTAAACCTGGTTATGTATGTATGTACTGTATGTATGTATGTATGTGTGTGTGAGTGAGTGTGTGAGTCAGTCGAGGTTTCTTTTGTGCCGGTTTGCTTACATGTCCTCCTGGCGCTTTTGTTCGTGAAATTTGACAATCCCGGCTTTGTGTGTGTTCGTGTGTGAGAGAGAGAGATAGACACAGGGCAGCTGGGGGGAGCAAACACAGAAACACCCCAGTATCCACGCGTTCGTCATCAAAATCCGCTACGTGCGGCTTTCCTAATGGGTTAATTGTGTAAAATGTGATATCGGTGTAAATAAAGGTTTGCGGGATTCCCCCGCTCTTGGCGCAGGTGTCGCCCGCTCACAGCGCCATTTGAGGCCGATTGTCACGTGACCCGTGCGTATGAAGTCGGTCCACTTCAACCTTTCAAGACATCTGGATTTATTATATGTAAATGAATAGTGGGGGTAGGGGTGGCTCAGGCTGTGGGTTGTCAGTCGTAGGATCAGGGTTCGTGCTCCGCTGCTGGTTGGTTGCCGCTGTTGGGTCCTCTAAACCTCCGCCCACCCCATACTACCCAGCCACTACCCATAGCTAAACGAAAGAGTTGTGTAAAGAAGGGCATCCGGCATAAAACTTGTGCCGAGTTGAATGTGTGGTTCAGGTCCACTGTGGTACTCCCCTTAATAGGAAAAGCCGGAAAAAGAAGTATAAACCGTGTGTGTGTGACAGGATTGTGCATGTCTGTCCCATCTCGAAGCCCAGAAAGGGAAATAGGGGCTTGTAGTTGACATGTGGCCAAACCAATGCAATATCTGAGAGCTATCACAGTCTATGTTCATTCATTCATTTTTTCAGTCATTCATCTTTAAGTTCCAGTTTTATACTGTTCAAAATCACAGTGGGATTTGGACCTTATTGTTGGAACAGTCAGTTGTTTTAGGGTACTGTGTGCATGCAAGCTTGTCCCACTCATTCACAACTAGGGGTGAATTAGAGGAGTCAATTTGCCTGCCAGGGATGTTTTTTATTTTTTATTTTTTGTAGGAGCTGGAAGGACACTGGAAAGGAGACAAGGAGAACATGCAAAGAAACTGCTTTATGCAAACAAATTCATGATCAAACCAGAAACCTCTGCACTGCTGTACCACCATTGCTGTGGTCTGTATAAATTTTAAGGATTCTTTTTCTTTTCTTAGTGTAATGTAAATCCAGGAACTGAAATTAAGCTGATGTTGTCACAATAAGCCAACTCTGCGGGCTTCTACTACTGGAGTTATGTGTAACACCAAAGGTGCAATGCCAATAATGCTTTAGGACATTTTGTGTCCTGTGTTAACATGCAAGGTCTAAGTTGTGTCAGTTAATAGTACATAAAGATCTAGTCACCATATATATGTGAATCTGACCAGAAAATGTATTTAATTAATTCTGATACTGTTCCAGATTTTCAAGGCAGTATTTACATGCTATTATTTTAGGAATTAATACATAGTAAGTATCAAAGGTACCTGCGGCTCCACCCGCGTGCTCGCCTGCAAACTCGCTGACATTCCTCATGCTGCTCCAATGTTTCGGCAGATATATTATTACTTCACAGTATGACACAAAAGGCTGAGACGCTGTCTACTGTTACATTCGATGACCCTGCCAATTGTTACAGAATGTCTCTTTTTTGTATTACAGACGGCTGCGTGAACCCGGGTCAGTTGATTAGATAGTTTTGGTTATTAGAGGGGAAATCCATATCATATAAGGACGTCTATACACTGGATTGAGACTCTCTCTTGTGCTGGTCCACCGGCCAGTGAGTAATTATTTTAGAGCCACACTCTAACTTTGTTTGAGGACTGTTGAGGTTTGCATGTAGTTAATGTTTTGCAGTAATAGTTAGTGACCATAACATTCACATTGTTTTGGTGTATTATATTGTTATATAGATCAGTTCTTGCATAAAAACGAATCTTAAAGCAGGAATGAAGCAGCGTTTTCTTTTTGAGAATCAACAGATCCTTGCGCTAAGTGCCAGTTCAACCCCTTCTTTTTTGTTCTTGGCGGGCTCAAGTTTCTGATGATGTCACATGGTTGTGTAATCGCCAGCATGTTCATTGACACCTTTCATCTTTTCATGCAGATCCACTCATCAGGGATGTTACATTTAGGAGTTTGTAACTGTCCAGCGAACAGAATCCTTGCTTTCTGTAGAGGTTTATATAAATCTTCACCGGCACATGCTTATGATTAGTTGTAACCAACTTGCTGGATCAAGTGGGCAATAGTTTTGTTTCACTGATTTATTCCAGAAAAAGACTTTCTTTACTTGTTTTGCAAGATTTTAGAGAGGTTTTGGTTTTTTTAATTAGTAAACATGTGCATTTTTATATTCTGTGGTTGTATTTAAAAAAAAAAATTGTATGCTCGATTTTTTTCTTTTTTTTTTTTTTTTTTTAAGCATATGAAATGTTTTTTATATATATTTTTTGTCTTGTCTTTGGTAATTCTTAAGATATGTCACTGGATTTAACAAAAAGGTGGTATCATTTAGTACCATCAATGTAGGCACTGACCCAACTGTCCTAGAACTAGTATATCTAGTAAAATAATAACATTTGATTTCCTTTTCTATATGAAAGTTTTCGGGGGGGGATCAGTGATGAAAACTGGTGACTAAAAAAATTATCAGTGCACTGTAGAACTTTTGGACAAGCCTTTTAACAAGGATGTTTATTTTTGTGGCCTGTAATAATATGAAGATTTCCCTTCCCTGGAACTTAGAAGCCTAAACTTATCAAACACCTTCATGATGAACTGGAACACTGACTGCACCTCAAGCCTCCTTGCAAGATGACGGTGTCTAATCACGCTAACGCTCATTTAGCTGAGTGGACACGTCCACACAGTCATTATTTGTAGGATGTGGGATGCTGTGGACCTACTTTGCAAAAATGCAGTTTGATTTCGTAAAGGCAAGCACATACTGTAGGTGCGAGTTGTCCACATACTTTTGGTCGTAAAGTGTATTTTGGTATTACAATTGACCGTGTCAGACATTTTGCCTTTGTTTTGTATCTTAGAAGCAGCATGCACAGTGAATGGGGGGGGGGGGGGGGACCTCTGCACACATGCTAATTCCAAATATTTGCGCTGAATTAATTACTGGAAATCAGCTCATTGTTTTATACTCTTGATTGTTTGAGGATATACGCATGGTTGTTTTTCATTCTCCTGGGAAACAACGCCACTGCTTTTTTTCCTTATTTTCCTCCCTTCTCATTATCTAAGGAGTGAGACCATGTGTTACTCTGATGATGATGATGCAAAGCAGAGCGCTTTTGTCAGTGGGTGTGTGCGCATGTGTGAGCAAGGCAGGGTATTTCTGCTGGTTACCAGAGCGACGACTAGTCCATGCGGCTGCCGCTGCTCTCCTTACACAATAGCGGTGCTGCTTAGCATTCAGAATGTGTGGCTGAGGCTGCGCTTCCCACCACCTCCCAACAAAGGCCCAGGTCAGCCAGAGTCTCGCAGAACTAGCTTTCCCTCTCTCTAGCATACAGTAGTGTTTACAGACATTCTAACATACTTCTGTCAGATTTCCCCAATCCTTCTATGCAACCTCCCCGGTCCCTCTGTCCCCTAACCCTCGCCCTACTCTCTCTCTCTCCCCGCTAGAGAGGTTCTCAATATTTTGACTGTAAATCATTTTTAGTAATAATGTGTTAGTATTGGGTAATTTTATGGGTATTCTTTATCACACTTCCTGAGTAGTCAGGGCTAGTGAGAATGACCAGGATACCTTCTTGAGCATCTGTATACCAAGTTGCAAACCGGCATACAATGCAGTGTTTGCATAAAATAAGTACTTTGCTATAGATGTATTTGCCCTTTTTCTTTTTGTTTCATAACACTTGGAGGACATGTAAATCGTAAGGAGCTACTGTTTGTTTTGTGACTATAGGTAATGTGTCCTCCAATGCTCTCTGTAGCCTCCTCTAATCTCTTCCTATGCATAAGTTTAGACATTGCAAGTCATCTTCTAGTGGGTATCTTTACATTTCTTGTTGCAAGCATAGTTAGGCGTTTTTTTTTGTTGTTGTTTTCTCCTGAGCTTTAGGCTTGGAATTTTTTTTTCAAGATAAAGCAGGGGTCTGTAAGAACCAGACTCGGGCATCCAGTCTCTCAATTTCTTGAAAATCAGAGATGATACTGATGATACAAAGATCTTACATTTGGTTGCAGATTAAAGAAATATATATTTTTAAAGCCTAAATAAAAATTGAGGTGCGTATAAGTACTTTACAGTAGAACTTGGTCGTGATAAATTTTTCTGCTCTGCACACTTCCCATGAAGTTTGTCACCCAAAACATGGGTAGAAGAGAAGAGTGGAAGCGTCTCCCCTTCTCCCTCTACTCTCATCCTACACAGTAACCCCTCCTCCTCTCTTATTTGGGAGGAGGGAGGACTACTGTGTGGGACAACTTTCACATGCTTACACTAACGAAAACTTTGCCTCATCAGAAAAATTAACAAGAAACATCTCAGACACTCGAGTGCGCGCACACACTAAAGGAATCACTGCTGTAAAGTAAAAATAAAACAAATGAACCTCCACTTTACCTTTAAAAATGTGTGTATGTATGTGTGTGAAGGCAAGAGGTGGAGGGAAGGGGCATGGTGTCCAATGATGCGCGCAGACAAAGTGCAGGCTGATACAGAGAGGGAGAGAGAAAATGGATCTTTAACATCTCTAATGAGACTTGCTTTTGCTTTACAACGTGTGGTATAATAACATTGTTATAGTAAACAGTACACACGTGCACGGATGTTGATTATACCTGTAAGAGATGTGCACTAAGACCGAGCAGGGGAGACGATTACCCACAATACCACATCGCAATGGAGAGAAAAACTGTTGGCTCAGTTGTGATCATGTGACGCTCGACGTCAAAACAAGAAGCGCATACATGATACTCAATACTCGTAAACCAAGACTTGTTCGTTTAAAGTAAAAGTTAAAATTCATTAGAATTTAACTCGTCTTGTGGAACTCTGGCAAACCGCGTTACTCGCAATCCAAGGTTCCACTGTACAAAGTAGGTTATTTGAACCAAATTCCACGATCCTCGTTCCATGCAAAAATGCATTCCAAAGTTAAAGAAGCTTCTGCAGTCAGTCCCTATGAGCTAAATTGACTCTGTATCTTTTGAAGCCACTGTGTATTTAGTGCAAGTGTATATTATTGCTCTCGTAAGAAAAAGCCGGTTGTCCAATAAATTTTTTTCAATGATTTATTTCCCCAAAACTAAAGTTTTACATTTGTTCTGTATACACCATAACTTTAAACTAAATCGACTTGGTATCTTTCAGTGTAACTGCGAATGCAATTTGTGGAATCTGGCGTTGATTACTTACTCTGTACTCATGTTCCGGGTGACAAAATTTACAGACCTGCCTGCTTAAAATGTTTAAAGTGATAGATGAGCGTTTTGAGCAAATGGTAAAAAATGCATCTCTAGGTTTACAGAATCTTCTTGGAATCTGGTGCTGATTACTTACACTGTACTCACGTTCTGGGTGACAAACTTTACAGTCGGTGTGCAGAGCAGGAAAATTTATACCGACCAAGACTTGATCAAAGATGATTGATGCAGCAGAACCCCTCGTTGGGAGAAGCACACACTCTGATGAGGCAAGACTATTCTACAGGAAGGGATCCGAGGCCGTCAAAATGGACGCATGCCCAGACCTGCCTGCTTAAAATGTTTAAAGCGATAGAAGAGCGTTTTGAGTGAATGCTTAAATGCATCTCTAGGTTTACAGTCATTTGGAGATGGTGAAAGAACCAGCATTAAACCTTTGTGATTTCCCTTTTGATATGAAACCACTGACGCATTGAGAAAACTGCTGAAGACATCTCGTCACTGAAAAAAGAGCTTGACGGAAGATCATGCACGATCTCTGCAGAACTGTTTATATCTCAGTAATGAATAATGAATTACTTCCTCCACTAGAGACACAGACATCCCTTTGACTCTAAGCTTCCACTGTGTTCCGCTGCATCATGGCAGATTTGCAGCAAATCTACTGTACCTGCAGGGTCACTTGGGGCTAGTGTGTGTTTTACCCCTAAGGCAGTTCTCCAGAGTTCCCTCTGTTTACACTAGGCCAGTTAGGCACTGGCTACAGAACTATGCCGTGACCTATTTAAACCGGGCTCGACCTCACTCTAGCTGTAGGTTTGTAGCATCGCTACATAATCAGCAGAACATATTTGGTGTACAACATGCGCTTGTGACCCCCCGGTGTTTTGTTAGTAAAATGCTGCATCACGATGAAGGTGCATGCTCTGCTTGCTGTCACAGATTCACATCACATTAAGCACTGGATTAGACACACATGATTAGAAAAGGGAGATTAGGATGGTCAGCAAAACATTCACGGGATTTAGAGGTCAGATCTGGAGAGGAAGTGATTAATGGGGTTTCGGGGTTTTTCAACAGCGTCTGGTCCCTCCGGGAAATAACCTCCTTTCTCAAAGGCAGCTGTTACTGACATTAATAACTTGCACAAAGTTTTAGTTTCCGCGTGGAAGCCGTTTACAGAGTGGACTGTTCACTTAACCAAGAAAACTTTTCAGGCATTACCAAAAATTTATTTTATTATAATGGAAAGAGCAATATTTTTTATCATACTGATTAAAAGATCAAGTCAGAAGTAAACAGTCAAAATAAAAGAGAATGTTCAGTGCTTTGGAAGAAAATTTTTTCCCCCCAATTATTTAAGCAGCTTGCCATAAATTTGTGAATGATGTAGTGTTTTATAAGTCTTGAGTGATTTTGTGTAGTTGTGTATAGTTGGTGTGTGTGTTTGACTAAGGTAGGTTGTGTAATATAAAGTTAAATGACTGTGTGTTTGCCTTTTACAAGCTACGTTTAGTTTTGCATCATCTTTGTTGACTAAGGAACTCTCCAGTAGTTCTTTCTCTCTCTCTCTTTCTCTCTCTCTCAAATCTGAATCAAGAGAGGAAAAAAATTCATTCAAAACAAAAGAGACCTGAAGGTGCATCACTTTGCCTGCCAGTCATCTTGTCTCTCAGTTCTTTTGCGGTAGCATTCAGGTCCAGTGCTAGGATTGTACGTTGAAAGATTTATATTACTCTACATTTGAATTTCTAGCAGAAGACACTTTACACTTGACGGTAGCAACTAACAATGTTACAAAAAAACAATTTATTAGAGATGCGGTGAAAAAAATCAATTAAGTGTTTTTATATAAACTTTTTGCACATGAGCAATCAGCGTAGCATCCTGTGCTAATGTGCTAATTAGCTTTGAGCTAATGTTTTTGTAAAGTTTGTTTAGAATTGTAATGGGGGAAAATGGATGGTTGTAAAGTCATGATGCTTATAGAATCGTGGTACTAATTGAATCGGCACCTAATTTAATTAATTAATTTATTGTTAAAAGTTGTTTTTTTATTATTCCTCTGACCCTTGTTTCTTCAGTGTTTAGTCCGATACTACTTCAGCTTATACCTGAAAAGGTCAGAGCCTAAACCTGTGGTTAGAAATGATCTTATTTTGCAAGATCTCTTGTTCATGGAGACATTAGGGAGAAGTTGTTGAAGATTGAGGTATAGTAAGTGTACGTAGCTCCTGAAGCATGACTGTAATCTTGCCTTGCCAATCTGACCACAAAGCTTTTTCATTAAAACATGAAACTCAAGAATGTCACACAGTGCACACCCACAAGCAAGAGCAGTATAAGGGAGTCTCTTAATAATGTGTTTCATTAAAACATTTATTTAGTAGAAAATACTGTAGGGTTGCAAATTTTTCTTGAACGTTAGTCGAATACAGTAAAAGTCGGTAATGATCAATCTATACTTATTACATATATAATGTGAAAAATTTGCTTGCCCTGCCGCCGACGGTCGGTGAAGCGGGCGGCCCTCACCATGTACAGTAACAATAGTCAGTGTCATCATCACCTTTTATGTCATACTGTGAGGTAATAATCTATCTGCCGAAACATGGGGGCAACGCGAGAAGCGGCAACAAGTTGACCGCGCACTCTATTTGCAGATAATGGTAGCACAGTAAGTGGGCGCCAGGTTCTGCATGAGGGTGGAGTCAGAGGTACCCTCTAGTCATTAGTAGTTAATGCAAATCAGACGGGTTTTCCCTCTTAGTTTAAATTGTATTTAAACAGTTCTAGCAGAACAATATTCAGTGTTTTTCCATCCACACATTCAGAAAAGTCCGGCCCCTGCTCAGCTGTGCACATGAGGCTAGCGTGTTTAGAACAGCAGCGATCGGTTTTGGGATGGAGCTCACCGGGACAACATAGATGGCGGAAGTGGCTTGTAAGCAGGCGACTTAATCGGGCATTCATAAAGAGGAACGAAGACTAATGGAGATCAAGCCTTTCAAATAGGTTATTAGCAAGATTGCAAGAAGCCTGTCTAGAAAGCTTATGTTTGATTACAACAGTGTTTTAACGGACAAGTTAAAAGTTGCATCATTTCAATCGCTTAAATTTAATAATGGCAATTATTCAATTAACGATTAATCATTAACATCTGTAGTAGAACAGTATCTCATGGACACTGATATTTTCACATAGTCTTTGCCAACTCTTTGTGGTAGATATCTGGATGAAAATGTTACTCAGCTCTATGGACCTTCTCTCAACCCTATGCTTTTTGTTACCCCTCACCCCTCTCTTTTTCTCTCTCTCTCTCTCTCTCTCTCTCTCTCTCTCTCTCTCTCACTCACACACACTTTTTCACTAGCCCCTCTACCCAGCTGCCACGTAGGCTTTGCAGGATCTGTGCACGTCTGTGGAGTGTGTGCAGACAGGCTTGTACTGAGTACCGAGTGACCTCACACACACACACAAACACTGCAGCTCTTCCTTGCTTCATGAACAGCTGCAACAAAGCTACACTCTGTTTAAGGTGGAAACATAGCAGTGTTGATGGAACTTTAAATGTGTGTCCTTCAAGACGTGTGTCTTTCCTCAAGTCTAGTAAAATCCGCCTTGATGTTTTCTCTTACTCTCTCTCTCTCTCTCTCTCTCTTTGATGCTTCTTTCTCATCCACACCCTCGTTTTGGATGAAATTTGCACTAGCAAGTAGCGAAGTGGCAGAAGCCCAAGAATTTCCTGCAGGAGATCACGAAACGGAGACACGAGTTCAGCAGGAGGGTGGAAAGACATTTGAATTGAGATTTCCTTAATTTCATGTAAATAATTTATGACGCAGTAAAGCTATGAATGCAAATGGCGGGACCTAGTAAAATCTTAAAACTCTCATAAAAATCCTTTGGCACGAGGTGTTTTGACGTCTCCCACAGGGGATTCTCTGTTCGCACCACGTAGACAGGATTTGGCATGCAATTTATGGGCAATTTATAGTTGTGGTTTCATCTTTTCCTGAGTTTTGTGAAAAGTTTGTACGCCCACAATTGACAACAGTAGCAGGCACTTTACATCCACAAGAGAGATACCTGGATCGTGTGATTTTGTTTTTCTTTTTTTTTCTTTTTTTTTCCCCCACTAGTGTTAATGCTGGGTCTTACACATCATTTCCTACCTCTAAGTGTTCACAGTAATAAAACCACAGAAAAATGGCTCCGTCCGCCTGGGGACAAACCTGGCCACCCATACCAGATCGTGTTTGCTTCATGGGAGACTGCAGCTTCTGAAAGGAAGGCTGTATCTAGAGTCTCTGTTCTGCTGTCTTAAGGGTTTAATCTACAATCGGGGCAGTAGCGACTTAAACAGTTAGGACTCTGGGTTACTGGTCGAAAGATCGGAGAGTTCAAGCTCCAGCACCACCAGGTTCCCACTGTTGATGACTTTAGCAAAGCACTTAACCCTGTCTGCTCCAGAGGTGCTGGAACCTGGCTGCCCCTGCACTCTGACTCTCAGTTTTCTAACTGAGATATGTAAGGTACATGTGAGAAATAATTTAATCTTAATCTTTTCCATATAAACTCAACTAGATGAGCTCTTGTACGCACGAGAGGGCAGATAGCGCTTTCAGTACATTTCTATGTAGGTTTGTAAGATAATATTCCATTTTCCTATTCTGTCCCCAAATTAGCCTGATTGCTGCTTTGCTCTAATCTCAGGCAGCAGGTGGTTTTGGTTCATATATGATGCAAAAAGAAAAGATACAAGGAATAAGAGAAATTTCTCAATCATAAAGATGCGTTTAAATCATCTACTAGGTTCCTTGCTGGACTAGTGGCTAGTATGCAGTCCTTTTTATGGAGTTGTGTCCCAGTCAGAGGACGCTCATTAGTGGAAAAGGCATAGGTGCCAAGCCAAGATAAACTGCGCATGGTTGCACCAAGAACCAAGAAGGGTGTGTGCCAGTATCAGCTAAACCAGGATCACCTAGAAAAAAAGCCATAAAAATGTTGACATTCCCTTGATGCCTATGCATCGTGCTGTAGCATTCTTTTGCGTTGTATATGCATGTAATTGTACATGACACCTAGAAAATCAATGTCCTTATGCTGCATTTCAAATACCAATGCAACAGACTTTTTCATCTAAGAGCCAAAGTGTGTTACCCAGAATGCCTGTTGTAATGACAGGAAACCTGTCTGTACTGTATGTAAGGCAGGGACTTGCACCAGTCACATTTAGCTCAGGGTGGATATCCATGAGGACTGGTGTACAGATTCATGCCTTCCTCCTGTCCCCTCACAATAAGCTTGTGATCCTGGAGTCAGGGAAGTGACCCCGATGACCCTGGCTGACTCCTCCCCCCCGGGCCACATATAATTGTGGCAGGGAAGTAATAGACAGAGGGGCAATGTTCCTAAATATACACAAAAACGTTATCACGCATGGCCATATCCTGAATGCCCACTGACAGAAGGCCACATTATCCTTTCTCACACGCACAGCGCACAGTGTCTGTTTGGGTTTCATTTGGCTTTCCTGAATAAGGCGTCACTTCCTGTGCCACAGCCCTTAATCACTTTATTTTAGCCTCATCATGTTTTATGGTTTTAGGTTTTACCCTCCCCACCTCTTTCGCTGTCTTTCTCTTTCATCCCTCACTTCCTCAATCTTGCCTTTATACCTGCTTGTCTTATAGCTTTTTAGCTTTCCTTTTTCTTCCCTTTTTTTATCATCAAGGGTGCTGTTGGCAGGCCGCCAACTAAAAGACTGCTCCAACATGGTGTGTGTGTGTGTGTGTGTGTGTGTGTGTGTGTGTGTGAGAGAGGGGTGGGGGAGGGAGGGAGAGAGATGGAAGAGAAGCTGGATTTCAATGGAAGACCCTAACGATGCCGAGAGAAGGCGGGAGGAAAACTTTCCTTGAAATCATGTGACCCTCCTGTTTCCTTCTAACACAGAGAACTGCTGGTTCTTTCTCTCTCTCTCTCTCTCTCTCTCTCTCTCCTTCTCTCTCTCTTCCTGTTTAATCCACTCCTCTTTTCTTGCAAATGGTATACTTGCGAATGCTTGTTCAAACAGTGATTTGCTTGAGGTACAGAACATGTACTTCCTGCCTGTTAGGATTTCTTTTTTTTTTTTCTTAAATGCACCTGCTACAGATCTGTGTGACATCATCCTGTCATCCCAGACTTGCTGATGTCACGCAGTTTCGGAACACAGTAACCAAAAGATCATGCAAGATTAGATAATAGATGAAGGAATGTGGTGTGTGTGTTTTTTTTTGTTTTTTTTTAAAGATTTGTGGTGTAGTAGAGCTGAAAAAAAGAAAAAGAATTTTAAGAATCCTGGCTTTCTTAAAGAAGTCAAGTTATTTACTCATCATAATAACCAGCACAGACCTTTGACCATCAGTTAAACAGACACTGTTGTGAACATTTTTGTTTTAATGTATTAAATATTTGCTGATGTGTTAATGTTTTGATTGAACTTTTTTTTTTTAAGCATCACTAGACATTGCTCATCTCTTTTATTAAACCTGCAATGAAGTGCTTCTAGAAGTGGTTTTCCTTAATTCTGCATACTCCAGAATTTCCAGAACAGCACTGTCGCTGGACGACCGGATATTCTCAGCCCAACCTAGTGTGGCGGTGTATGGCGTGAGTGGCACACATTTACATTCCATACCTATTTTGTCATACTTTCATTCTTCCCTAGCCAAATATGCTCAAGTCTAAAATTGTTAAAAACAGCACTATATAACCTCATTGTCCCTGATCCTTCTTTCCACTTATCTCTTCGTGTAATCTTCTCATTCAGCCACTAGTTTCAGAGCATGCTCGACTGACATGATCAATAAAGCCAGGCAATAATCAATCAAACATCAAGCTGAAAGGTGTGAGGGTGTGCTTGAATTCTGATTTCTCTTGTAAAAGTGATATAGCGCTGTTTGTCTGTCTGTCTGTCAGTCTGTCTGTCTTCAATGTTACGTTTTAGCACATAAGGCCTACAAAAGGTTTTGATCAGAATATGAAATTTAAAATTTTTTTTAGAAGTTCGGATTACTAGATTGACAGGCTGGATGATTACTACATACGTACAGTGTCAATAGATCATTTGTCTAATTAAAAGAGACAGAAGAAAATCGATTCTATCATAAATAGTCCTGTATCACCTCACTTAAAAAAAAAAAAAAAACTTTTATAATAGAAATGCACCGGTCGATCAGAGGACAGGAATTCACTGTTTTTCACCTTAATCTGCCATGACCTATTATATTGGACACAACTGATTCTTTGCTTCTGAGCGGCGTGACAGAAACACATTTTTATGGCATTACCTTTCTAAATAATTTTGTGCATTAAAAAGCCTCCGATCCGCATTTTTCTTCAAACTCCGAGCAAATTAGTCTCAATCCCACTTATTAAACATGGTTACACCAGCCTCAAAACACAGAATTCTAATTAGTTTTGAAATGTTTGCATTTACATTTAGGCATTTGGCTAATGCTCTTATCTAGAGCGACCTACAAAAAGTGCCTTGAAATTTCCGTCACTCAATAGATACTTACAGTGATTAAGGCATTGGACTACAGTTTGAAAGGTCCCAGGTTCAAACCCCACAACCACCAAGTTGCCACTGTTGTGCCCTTGAGCAAGAACCTTAACCCTCAACTGCTCAGATGTATAATGAGATAATGTAAGTCGCTTTGGATAAGAGCGTCTGACAAATGCCTGAATGTTAATGTAAGAAAGAGATACGCCTTGCGTCATCATTTAAAGATCATCAAAGACTCAGCTGTACAGACATCTAGAGGAAGTTCATTCCACCACCTAGGTGCCAGAACAGAAAAGAGTCTGGATGTATGTCTTCCTCGATCCCTGAGAGATGGAATTAATTCATGCCAAAACATGCCCACGTTAGAACAAAAAGCTTTGTGCATCGTGCTTGCAACCGCTCAACACACCGTCAAGACTTTGGAGGCATACTCTATGAGGCGGTAGAAGTCACACTTTCTGTATAATCCTACAGGTGGTACACTGTAAACTACTCACAGATCGGCATCCCGTGTGGTAGGAGTAAATTCGTGCTGCACGTTTAGCTAAAGAAATTAAAAATTTTTTTGCTTTTGTATTTGCAGTAATTTTGTATTGTTTAAATGCTGCACTTGGTTTTTATATGGTATAAGGAATTTCAGTGTTAAAGCTGTTGAATAAAGCAAAGGTATAAAATCTTATACTTAAACTTTTTCTTAAAACGTTCAAGGTCGTAAAATTGTGACAAAATCGAAAAACGGTAATTAAGATATTTAGAAAATATTGATACATGCAGAATTGCAATATTAATTGAATCGGTACCCAAGTGTTGTGATGTCATGTATTCAGTGGTCACTGGTGATTCCCATAACTACTAATATTAACCAGACAGCTGTCTTTATATTATGAAGCACAACAAAGCATTTTATCTAAGGCTATTGGTTGATTTTAGTGTAATTTCAATATAGCTTTACTAGAGTTTGACAAAATTGCATCTGAAATAATAATCTTGAGTTATGATTATAAACCTCTCAGGCATTAGACCTTTCTGTCAATTTTTATTATGTACTGTATTATTATTTTTTTTTATAGTGTACTTTCACAGGGTAGAAAGAGAGGCTTTTTCTTCTGTCGTCTGGCATCTGCACCAACAGGCTAAGGATGTGACTCTCGGTCTCTTAGCAACATCCAGAAACAAAACATCACACGACATGTGATGGAAAGTAGAAGATAAACAAATGATTTTTAAATTCAGTACGACAGAAAAGCTAGGAGGCTAGGCCTGCACCTGTATTTATTACAAACGCTCCTGCTTTCCTGTTTCTCTATGTTTTTGTCATTCTGTTTCGTTTGTGTCCTTTGCTGTCTTTCTCTCGCTATCTCTCATATTTTTCCAAATCCCAGCTTCCCTGTCAAAACTCCTCCACAACCTACTCTAAAGACTTTTGGAGTTCTACCCCAATACATTGTTTCATAGAAGAGGAGTAGTAACACGTATATTATCGCTGACATCTGTTTCCTGATGCTCTTTGTTTTTTTCCCTTGTTTAATACTCACAACGTGGGCGTGCATTCACAAGTTCTGTGTGCTCATTCAGACATAAAAAGAATGACACCATTGTCTCGACAGTAGTCAGAATAATTGCTGAAACGTTTGCATATTTGAGATATTTGCAGGAATCTTGGACAGCTGTGTGGATTTACATACGGTACAGGATACCAACCCTGGTCCTGGAGTAACCCCATCTGGCATGTATTAATGTTTTCGCCACACCTGATTTAATAATGCCGCTAATAAGCAGACCTTCTGGATTTGAAGATGATGTTAAAGTGCTGGAAAAAACACTTTAACGTATGAGGCTGGGCTTCTCCAGAACCAGGGCCAGGCACCTGTCTGATAGGGGAAACAATGTGTGATTATTGTACGATAAGTCGTGTGTGTGTGTTCTTCTTTTCCTCTTTCTCTTGTACTTCAAATTCCATTGTAGGCTGCTCACTTTTCTTCTGTTCTCCATGTAGCACACTACAAACATAATTAAATGCTGAATTTAATAAAAAATGTCATTCATAAATCTATTTTCTACAGGTTTTTAAAAGTGCTTGTCTGTTGCAGGTCCCAAGGCACCCTGGTCCTCACTACCAAGGACATGATCTAAGCAAAGGCCACGCCCCCTCACCTGCTCTGTCTCAGGTATCGGCCCCTCCCGCCCCCACTTACCGTTACCTTAAGGGCTGGGAACCAGGCGGAACGGTGAGTGTGTCATTATTGTTTTCACTCATCTCAGTAATTTTAGTGCCTAAAAGCTACTGGACATCAGTGATGTCATCAGCTTCATGTCCTCTCTTATGTGTGACATCATCTGTTTTCATAATATTTTGATTCATTATCGCATTGTGAACTGAATACCTGGATTCAGTTAAAGCTACTAGACGTATAATTTAAAAATTTAGCTTGATTTGATTATATAAATCATATACTTGCCATACTCTGAAACTTTGTTTTATTATGTGTCCTTTATTGTAGTTTAGTTTTTGTTTGTTGAGTTTAAAAAAACAATGCAGTGACTTTTATAGCTGTCTGTGTGTTCGCTTTGCTGATGTTTCTACAGAAAGTAATGGTTTCTCAGTCTGAGGGGTTGAAACCCCACCTACTAGATTCTCAGAGCTGACATTGTGTAATTAGCACAATTACTGTAATTTCAGGATGATATGAATGCACTCAGAACTTGCTGAGAAATTTCCCACCATTCTGTTAAAACAATGAAATGTCTCGCATCTTCGGTGTCATAACATTTAAGTTGACTTTTTACATCTACACCCGTGTGTCAGCACACTGTTTTTTTTACTTTGAGTGGTAACCTTGATGTGGTAATACTTTACTGTTTTAATCCAGAACAGCTGGTAACTCTAAATGAACTTCTGCTCTGCACTTAAGTTTTGGTTTTGTTTTCCTCTGATGGTCTTCATGAGAGCCAGTTTCATCATGGCGCATTATGGGTTTTGCAAATGCACTTGACACAATACTGTTCTTGCAAGAACTTTTCCAGAATGGCTGACCTCTGTATCTTAAAATACCAATTGACTGTTCAATATGTGTTATTTCATAGTTTTAAAATACCCAGTATTGTTGTAGAATGTATAAAATAAACAAAACAAAAACAAAGAAATTTGCAGATGATCCCTAACTTTTGAGCGGTAGTGTATATGTATTATATAATTTCCACCCTGTGTTAATATCAGACTCAAAAAAAAAAAAAAAAACTGAATAACCTAAACCTTGTGGTATGTGCGGATCAGATGGTCCTCTGTGGCGACTCCAACAACAGCAGCCGAGTGACCAACAACAAGTAAAAATGGCTTGTCTACGCTTTTGCTGCCCTTAAGTTGGACTTAAAATGAAACCTATAGCAACTAATTTAAATGAATCATAAGATTTAATCTGGGTCTTTTTTTTTTATTATTTATACATGTTTTATGGAGATTTTTGGTGAATAATTGTTTTTAGAACGAACAGTTGCATGTAAGAATGTGGGATAATGGGATTGTAGATCTTTCACCGTCTCCGTGGTCATGTGTCTTTGCCGCAAGGAACACTGCCAGTTAATAATAGTTTTCAACTGCTTCTGCTTTAACA
This sequence comes from Clarias gariepinus, assembly GCF_024256425.1. Taxonomy (NCBI): domain Eukaryota; kingdom Metazoa; phylum Chordata; class Actinopteri; order Siluriformes; family Clariidae; genus Clarias; species Clarias gariepinus. Next base: position 14,773,078 of record NC_071122.1, read on the forward strand.
ATCAAACTACCCACCCACAGCACACGCAAGTGATGATGATAGAGACAGGTTCACGGCCATGGTTCGCTTAGTTTTATTTTTGCAGTTAATCATCTCAGCAAATTCACATGGATATAGATAAGATGTCCCTGACCATGAGGATTATAGCCACATGTCCTATATTAATTTCTTTTTAAAAAATCTTATATATCTGCTTTCCCTTTGAGTTCTCCTACTTAAATGTTTTTTCTCTTGTGCTGTCTGTACATCTTTTTGTCTAAATCGCACCCTGTCTCTGTGTCTCCAGCCCTCCTTCAACCACACACAGAATCCTGGCTCTGCCTCCCTAATATATTCTCCACAGACACAGCCAGTGAATGTACAGCCTTCCAGTCGGCCCGTAAGTACAGCTAAAAAAAAAATTTTTTTTTTATATATTTTTTTAAAAAGCGCATAATCTGGACGTATTCCTCAATCCGGGTTTCTGAAGTAATGCTACTGTAGTCTAATGTCTCATGGGTGTTGTGTATTAGGATAAAATATGGATAGGGGATTATCTACAGGAGAATGCAGGTCTAAATACTATATTAACCATATACAAAAATATAATAATTTATTGCGTCAGATTCCACAAACCACTTTTAGAGACACATTTTAAGCAGACTTGTGTAATTAGGCTGTCTTTTGATTTAACAAACATTCATGGTCTAGTTTTACACCCAAATCAGTTTGCTTTAGCACTGTAGTAGTGTTTGCTTTGGTTGCAAGCAGTCTTGCTATTGTGTTAAACAATGAAATCAGCTTTTTTCTTTGTTTTTGACATGGTACCTTTTTTGCTATATATTATACAATTTGATCAAAAGTATGTGAACACCAGACCGTATCACCCATCCTCAAACAGTTTTCAAAAATCTGGAAGCAAACAATTTGATAGAATTGTAGAGTCTTTTTATGCTTTAGAATTAAAGGTTTCCCTTCACCAGAACTGCAAGGCTTCAACCTGTTCCAGCAAGCATTTTGAACTCTGTGATTAACACACACTTCCTGGAAGCCACACCCCCATCCCTATACACTTTCACTTTCTGTCATAGCAAATGAGAAGAAAGCTTTGAGTTCATTAATATGAAATTATATCATACCATACCAAGTATATATATACTGTGTGGTGTGTGTGTGTGTGTGTGTGTGTGTGTGTATATATATATATATATATATATATATATATATATATATATATATATATATATACACACACACACACACACATGGGGGCTAAGACTTTTGCACAGTACTGTGTGTGTGCGTGCGTGCGTGTGCGTGCGTGTGTGTGTGTATACACACACACACAGTACTGTGCAAAAGTCTTAGCCCCCATAATATGTGTCGTACTAATTTTGTTATACATGTTTATCATGTCTGCATAATTATATATAAAATCATTCAGTATTTTCATATATAACTTAAAAATTAAGTACTTATAGTACTGTGCAAAAGTCTTGGGCACATACAAAAATATGGCGTAAGTAAAAGATGCTTTTGAAAACATTACTGCATAAAAGAAACTTCTATAAAGAGTAATAAAATAGTCAATATTTGGAGTGAAAACTCATTGCTTAAAATCAGGAGTTTTAGACACAGATTTGTGCAGTTTTATTAAAAAGAAAAACAGCTGTTAGGTTTTACTGAGAATATGAGTTGGCTTTTTGGTTTCCATCTGAAAAGTGGTCTATATTATTTATATATACCTGTACATGCCCACAGACATGCAGTGTATACACTCACCTAAAGGATTATTAGGTGAACTCATTGTCATATTCAAGAAATCAATTTGAAATGATTCGAGCTTTGTGACATGGTGCATTATCCTGCTGGAAGTAGCCATCAGAGGATGGGTACATGGTGGTCATAAAGGGATGGACATAGTCAGAAACAATGCTCAGGTAGCCTGTTGCATTTAAACAATGCCCAATTGGCACTAAGGGGCCTAAAGTGTGCCAAGAAAACATCCCCCACACCATTACACCACCAGCCTGCACAGTGGTAACAAGGCATGATGGATCCATGTTCTTATTCTGTTTACACCAAATTCTGACTCTACCATCTCAACATAAATCGAGACTCATCAGACCAGGCAACATTTTTCCAGTCTTCAACTGTCCAATTTTGGTGATCTTGTGCAAATTGTAGCGTCTTTTTTCTATTTGTAGTGGAGATGAGTGGTACCCGGTGGGGTCTTTTGCTGTTGTAGCCCATCCGCCTCAAGGTTGTGTGTGTTGTGGCTTCACAAATGCTTTGACTAAAATAACCACTCGTTACAACCGAGGTATGCAGCAAAGTTGCTGTTCTGTGAGCTTGAATCAGTCGGCCCATTCTCCTCTGACCTCTAGCATCAACGAGGCATTTTCGCCCACAGGACTGCCGCATACTGGATGTTTTTCCCTTTTCACACCATTCTTTGTAATCCATAGAAATGGTTGTGTGTAAAAATCCCAGTAACTGAGCAGATTGTGAAATACTCAGACCGGCCTGTCTGGCACCAACAACCATGCCACACTCAAAACTGTTTAAATTACCTTTTTTTTTCCCATTCTGACATTCCGTTTGGAGTTCAGGAGATTGTCTAGGCCAGGTGTACACCCCTAAATGCATTGAAGCAACTGCCATGTGATTGGTTGATTAGGTAACTGCATTAATGAGAAATTGAACAGGTGTTCCTAATAATCCTTGAGGTGAGTGTATGTACTGCATATATACTATGTGTGTGTATGCATGTATATGGGTTTTTTATATTATAAAAAAAAAAAAAACAGTTTTCAGTAGTACTATTAACAGTCATACTAGTAACGGATAACGAGGCTAATTCATGTGTCAAAGTTATTTCCTCATGCTCTCAGAAAAAGACTCTCAATTTGAGTCCTGGAATGTTTCTGTGCCCCAATTGATGTGATAACCCGGTCATTCAGTACATTCAGACCTGACCAACACCCCCAGATCATAACACTCTTGGGGGGGTATGCACTGGGCACTTGCATGATGGGTGCATCACTTCACGCGCTTCGCTTCTTCAACTGACGTCCACCATCACTCTGATATAGAGTCTATTTGGACTCAACGCTCCAAAGTCCAATCTTTATGCTTCCTAGTAAACTGATATGGCCTCAGAGCTGTGAGTTCTTGTCACACTGTTTTAATTTGCTTAATTTGCAAATGCTCTTAATTTCTAAATAAAAGAAACTTGTGGAACATTTCTGTTTTATATATATTATGATCCAACTTTACCACACGTTTAAGTGATCTGTGTATTTTTTTTTTTTTAAGTTATTTTTTTTCAGAACCCATAATTTTTGTAATGTGTTCTACTGTTCTTAATCCAATTTTATTAGTTTAAAATCTACTTGGTTGTTTTCTTTGCTTGATGCAAAGATTAATTAAATTTTATTTTTTCATTTTTTAAACTTATTTTTGCCAGGTAATGTGTAATGTAAGACAAAAATATAATTTTTTCTGTTTAATTGTTTTTTTTACTGCTGTGTCTGCAAAGCATATGTGACACGTTAGAATCGCTGTCCGTCATCTTGCAAAGGTGTGAATTAGCTTTATTATTTTTAAAACTAGCATGTTCAGTGTTAAGGCAACACGTATTTCTTGGACACCTTTTTTTTTATAATCTATGATGCTGCTGATTTCTCTGATTCAGTTGCCAAGTGCACAGTTGATACTCTTACTTGTTAATGATGCTCGATTATTTTGTTTTTTTTTAATACTACAGTTTCTTTACAATTCATTAGTTCATTGTGATATTTTTTAATGGATCAGCTAAAAAAGATTTACACAAGCCTAGAGTACATTTAAAGCTTTGCTCTGTGAAAGTAATTAAAGTACAATTATTGAATTCGTAGGTATTAAAGCTACAAAAGATAATTCTACCACTTTAAAATCGAGGAAAATTATATATTTTTTCTTTCTATGAGCGTGGGTAGTAAAATTTGATTCTGAAGCGTGCCTGAAAAGATGATGAATTTCATGTCACTGTGCGAGATGCTGAAAATATGAATTCCAAAACCCATTATGAGCGCTGATGTGCCTCTCTTGCTTTAGATTGGTGTTAGTGAGCATCCTTTATGTCTGTTCTGTTCCTCATGTAAAGTTTTTAGTTCAGATCAAATAATAATGCATGAGTTTTGCAGTATTTTGGAAACCGCTACAGTAACGGTTCCATTCAGCAGAGCATATTTGTCAGTGTTTTTCTTTTCTTCTTTTTAAAACTGTAATTTTGAGGTAATTAATTGCATACTGTAAGCATATTTTAGTAAAATATACTTGTGTATGCAGCAATGTAACAATATAATAATATTAATCAACATAATATTAATCTTAGTGAAATAATACAGAAGTAGGTAGAGAGTATGACAAGTCATAAAACATACTGGGGTCACTTAGAGGTGAGATAAGAAAAGCAGACAGAGTATGACAGGGCATAAAACATAAACAGTAAGGGGATGGGTAGTGATACTCAGTGTACAGTGTGTACCCAAAGTACATTGGGGGGGAAAAAACCCTAGAGTGACCCAGACATGCACAGTTCATAATTAGCTGTCATGTGTATAATAAATAGATAAGATAAGGCGCCTGGTGCCGTGTTGTGCGAGACACGATCACACCTAATGAAGGTTTGAAACATGTGTTGGATACACGTGCTACACGTGTACATGTCTAAGTAAGAATATAGACAAATAACCAAAAGGACATTTGATCAGTTTTATGATTATTGAGTTTAATGAGAGTAGACACAAAAATAAACTAGTATGTGCATCTACTGTATAATACCAAATAAAGTATAATTTGTATAATACCAAATAAAGAGATGCCCAAAGGTCTGTCTCTTGATAACTGTAGAATAAATGAGGAAAAACCAGGAATGTATAAAAAAAAAAAAAAAGCACCGCTCTGTTATTTTTTTATGAACTAAACCAATAAAGTGTAGAGATAATGGAAAGAAATTTGCAAAAAAAAAAAAAAGTCATTATAATGCGAAAAAAATTTAATCACTTGGTACAGATGACGTAGAGTCGAGGTATATGACGAAACATAATATGGTTTTAAAAAAACTTTAGGGAGAATTAATTGGAAAAGGTTATAATGGGTTAAAACTTAGGAATGGAAAAAGAAGTACAGAGGAGGGGACAAGGTGTGCATCCCTCCCCTTGAAAACTGTATATAATGATCCTGCATGTAACTGTCAGACAGTCTGCTCTTGATGATGCTTGGATTTACGACCTAAGCATGACAAATGCGGCTCACTTGGGTATTATTGCTGCAATAAATCCTGCTTACTTCATTCAGATCTGCACAGACTCCGGAGTCATGGTTCTTTTGACTAGAGATACAGCTTTTGTTTAATGTTTTATAATTAGGTAACATTAACAAGTGGAAGACTAAAAATCCCCACAATACGTTTAACGATAATAAGCATTAGCATTTTAACGCCGTACTCCCAGCAGACACCACAAGAAGAGCCAGTCATTTTTCAGCTTGCGTTTAGCACCTCTGATTTGGAGCGTGTGGCGGAAATCCTTTCTGTTGTGTGGAATCGACCATGTGTCTCTGGCTGCTTCTCCTTCTGCTGTCAGATACAAACCTCATTAGCACCATGCTGAGATCTTCCAAGAGAACCGTCTGCACTGCTGACGAGCGTGTGTTTGTACATGTGGGAGGAAACGAAACTCCCCCCCCACTTGTCACAGTTTTGACCGTGTTTAAATGGCAGCACAGTCACCGTTTTGCACAGTGTGTATCTCTCTATTATATGCTAATCTCTCATTCTCTCTTTTTTTTCTTCTCCTTTTTTTCTTTCTCTCTCCTTCTCTTTGGCTGCCGCTGCATCGTTCTGTCTCCATCAGTTTGTGACGGGGCCTCGACCCACCCACCATCAGGTAACGTCCCATCTTATGACACAGTAAATCACATGTCTGTATTAATTAGCTTGTTCTAGCATAGTAGCGGTTCAATAGTCACAGCTAAAGTAATTTAATTAAATATTCAATATAATTAAATTTTATTTATATAGTGCTTTTAACAATGGTCATTGTCTCAAAGCAGCTTCACAAAAATGAAAGAAATTCATAAAAAAATTATAAATAAATAAAAATAAATAATAATAATAATATATTATTATTAGTAATAATAAATATAATTATTGACGTATAATAGTTATGGCGTTTGGAAGGAGACTCCAGCGTCATCACTGTTCACTGACTTTTTTTTTCCCATGACCATTTCTGTGTGCATTCCAGTTTCTCTAAAGTGGTCCTTGAGATGCTTTTACAACTTGACCAGAGTTTACTTGTGTCTAATTGAGTTTATTGGACATAATTAGGAAAGGCACGCTACCTTTCTATATAACGGCTCACAGTAGATTGTGTCTGTCAGGGTGAAAACAATGGCATGTAGCTAAAAGAATGATCTGTAGACCCACAAGACAGGATTGTGTCAACACACAGGTCTGGGGAAAGATAAGATAAGAAGAATTTTTCTGGAGCATTGAAGGCACCCAAGAGTGTGTTAGCTTCAGTCATTGTCAAGTGGAAGAGATTTCAACGAAACAAGTCAGGAATAAATAGCCTTGATCAGAGGTAACTGAGAACCTGTGGATCACTATAAATAAGATCCCTTGTGGAGATGGGAGAGATTTTATCACTGCAGCACTTTAGTCAGGCCCCTATGCTAAAGTGGTCAGACAGAAACCATTCCGCATTAAAAAAAAAAAAAAAAAACAAGACAACAGCTGGATGGTAGTCTGGCAAAAAGCACCGGAAGGACTCTCAGAATATGGAAAAACAAAAGCTTTGGTCTGATGAGACAAAGATTAAGCTATATGCAATCAAGAATTCGGGCACGGCACATCACCTTATTAAAACCCTCCGGACAGTCGAACATAGTTGTGGCAGTGTCATGCGCGACTAGAAGATTAGTCGTTATATAGAGGGAAAATTAATGCAGATAAAATAAAGGGCTTTGTTGAGTGAAAACTTTCTCCAGAGTAGGGATAAAGGTTTACAGCTCAACAAGACCATGACCCAAAGCATAACGCCGAAAAAAAAACACCTGACTGGCTTCAGAATAACTCCATGAATGTCGTGTAGTAGCCCAGAGTCCTGACCTGAACTCACTAGAGACCTGAAAATGTCTGTGGACAGACCCTGTCTGTTTAACCTGCATGAGCTTCAACGATCCTGCCAAGAAGAATGGAAAAAACTTTGAAAAGGTGGTGTGCCAAGCTTGTAAAGTCATTCACAAGCAGACTTGAGACAGTCATTGTGGCCGAAGGTGCATTAACCAAGTACCAACCAAGTCATAGGTCTGAATACTTGTGTAAATTGGATATTTTAGTCGCTGTTACTTTGGGATGTGCCGCAATTGAAAAACAATTAACCCCTTCAGGTTGCATCACTGCATTGTTGGGGGGGAAAATTGGTGAATGCAGACTTTTTTTTACCTGTTAGATTATCAAGGTTTCACAAAGCTGCATTCTTTAATTGTGGCTATAGGGGTAAACGAGTCTTCCCGAAAGCGTCAGTGTATAAAGAGTCTAGAAACTATACATCACAGTAAAATCTCTGCATGAGGCATCGGTCTGTGTCCATGGATGTCAAACTTTAAATACCTCTATGTTACTTGTCGTTCCAAATGATTTGTCTAACTAGCAGATGTGAAGCAATGAATGCTTCTGCTCATCTGGGCTATTTATGTATCAGTTACAAGCAGTTATAATATATGATGCACCATATGGGACTGTTATATTTCTGCAGTACAGACTTGAAGAATTTCTGTTTATTAGGGAGATATACGCAGCATATGCAGCTGGTGCAGGAGTCGCAAGCTCTTTTGAGTAACGGAAGTTGGCAGCACTGAGACAGAAGGAGGGTTTAAGAACGTATTGCAATTGATGTAGAATAAAGAATTGAGAAGTAAAAGACATGCCACATGAGGTCATCTGCCTCTTCTGTTCAGGTGATAAAAAATAAATTTTCAGCCTTTGCACATGCAGTGAACTGTGCAATAAAGCAAACACCTAAATCTCATTTATTTATTTGTATGGTTTGGGTTTTTTTTTCCTGATTTTTCTCACTAATTTAGTGGTGTCAAATTTCTACATGTTTTAATAGTGGTGTGTATATGTGTGTATATATACAGCGTGTGTGTGTGTATATATATATATATATATATATATATATATATATATATATATATAGAGAGAGAGAGAGAGAGAGAGAGAGATAGATATAGCGGCAGTCTCCCAAATAAGGGAAAAAAGTGTGCAAGGTCCGGTAACTACAGTAATGTGCAGTATTTTTATTTATTTTTGCATTTTTATTTACTCAGTGCTGTTTCTTTCTTTTTATTGTGCTTTTTGTTTGGGCATCATTTTCCAAAGCTGTTTAACTTCAAGCTGACACTTGGAGAAGTTGAAGATTTAGTTGGTATAGCATAAGCCCCACCCCAGTGTGAGTCATGGTGACATGCCGAACGTTCATAAAATATTTGAATATGAAAGTGAAAGTGCAGTCATTTCTACGGAGGTTCACAGTAAGTCCCTGGCAGTAAATCCAGTACTAATCTCCGCCTGTTGGTCGTTGATGATCGTCAATCTTAAGGCAATCGGCCGCCTCATCGTCTCCAGCTTGTTCGACCGTGCGTCGTTAATATCGCTATCAACAGTCTTCCTCTTTTCCGTCGAATGATGGCAGTTTAGAATTCTGTGCCAACTGTGTGGCTCAGCGATTGCCGTCTTCTTCTTGTATCTCGGTTTTGCCGAGTCAGAATGAGAATGAGATGCACATATTCACACAATTTGGCTATTTTATACTGTTTTTAGTCACAAAGCAACTTAATTGTTACACATAAAAAAATAATAATAATAATAATCAAGACTTGTACATAAAATATATAGAATAAATCACCTTCTAAACTAGTTTGTTTTCTTGTTCTTTCATCACTTTTTAGTGGGGTTTCCATTTAAACAGAAAACAATTTAATGTTATCACTGAAGCAAAATCTTGGAAGGCAACAATCTGTTAGTGATACCTCTTCCACACCTCTATAAAGTTTTAATATTAACTCTCATGATCTAATCCTAAGAGTTAAAGATTATTTTTATTAGGGAACTCCCTTTAGATTTATGCGTCCAATTCTGCAGAATTTTATCAGACAGAAATTAAATAAAAGAAAGCTCTTTAGACATTTGGGAAAACCAGAGCAAACCATAACCTTTTAGACTGTCTAGTTTTTTGCACCTTTAAAGTCTTTGGTTGTTGCATTTCTGACGTGCTGTAAAAAGCTGAGCGCCAGCAGGATGGCATTAGCTTGTACACTGGCACAACACATAGACACTCCGGTCACCACCACAGAAGTGTGTGTGTGGGTGTGTGTGTCTGTGTGTGGTATGCCAGATGGAGGAGGAACAATGGTGCGTTCTCCTACAGATACACAAGTCAGGCTAAGAGGAAATGCTACAGAGGCTTGAGAAATTTCATTCATGCGACTGGGTTATGTTTGGTCGGTGTATGTGATGACGTTAGTGCTTCTCTCAGTCACCCTATGTGGCACACACACAAGCTTTCTCTCTCTTTGTTCAATCAGATACATAAACACACACATGCTCTCCTTTTATAATTATGCCAATGGGAATTTTCCCCCCTCATTTCCTGTTCTTGCAAAAGCAGCCTGATTCTACTCACAAAAGCAGTCTGGTTCAAGGATGTCGATGGTTATCGCTTACGTAACAACCTCAGGAGAACCTGTATCGCCTTAGATCCTTCTGCTGATTCTTACTGTGACCTAATCATCAAGTCCCAAGAGTGCGCTGTAGTCACACCGGCTTACTTCATGTTGGCTATTTTCTCCCATCTATAACACACTTTCCGAAAATCCCAATGGACGGACCTCTTCATACTTCATTATTTCCAGAGCATGCTGTGGGAATATTGGACAGGTCAGACATTTGTGTAACGTGACCGCCTGCTCTTGCTGGCCACCACAACAGCCTGTCAACACCAGAAACTTGGAGCAGATAAGAAACCCACATGGAGAGAATTGTGTATCAGCAAAGCGCCGATTAATGTAGGTCAAAAGTGGGGGGGATGTTGTGGATTTAGTGACATTTTTGCTTCATCATCGAGCTCCGTCTCCTAGTGTGGAAGCTTAAGGCGACATTTAACACTACCAAGGCTATTGCTGGCCAAACTATCAGGTGACAACTTCCCTGTGCTTGCACTAAAAAAACTTGGATACGATGTACTGTAAAATAACTCGACTATAGTGTTCACTGTCTATAGACAGTGTTCCGGCAACAGCAAAATAAGCTTTTGTTTGTTTGTTTCGTCCATAGATCATTTTATTTAATAGATTTATAAATCATTAAGTAAAATAGTTCTACTAAGCCAGATGTTTACAAGGCGATTTACAGATGTAAGTACACGGACCCTTATATTCCACTAATAATAGTATAATAGCCCAATCAGAATAAAAATGCATCACGTAAACCTCCTCAATCAGACCTATCGCAACACAATCTGAATGAATTTTCTTTCGGAATGAGAGGGGCGGTGTAGTGCCTTGAAAAAAAACATTCAATGGGAAAATATTATTCATGTAAGCACTTGATCCAAATGCGTTTGTAGAAATTCTATCCTTTCTTCGCATGTTTGCTCCGCGTGGGGGTACCGTTGGGTGACATGATGAGCTTTGTCCCACCCGACTTACTTGCATTGACTGTCTCCTATTTAATATGTTGCAGCTTGTCTGATTGAGCAGTTCCTTAACTGTTTGGATCCAGTCATTACATCCAGTGTGCTGTACATGTGACATTTATTTACGGGCTTCTAATTTCTTGCTAGCACTCGTAGCACTGAGTGACCTGGTTAATAGTCTAATGTTAGCTCCAAAGTGACACACTTTCAGCTTGGTTATGGCATGCTTCCTGAATGTAACCTTGGAAGCAACATTTGCCATTTTTTAAATATAGTTTAAAAAAAAACATGAATAAGTAACTAACTCTGTAAACATTTATGCTGTCTTTCTATAAGCTGGCTTTCATGTGACAGAACTGTGGTGTGTCCACAAGAGAAATATTGCTCGAGTAAAGCAGTCATATACTGTAAAAACGGTACATCTGCACATTTAATATGATCCACATGTACGGTCTGACTTTCACAATCTTGCTTTTTCTCACAAAACTTTGAAACCCCCACCCTCTCTCTCTCTCTCTCTCCAACCTTTGTGTGTGCACAATGATTTTTGCACACCCTGACTCCTATACATTAACAAAGCACACTGCACTGGTAGGAACACACTGCTGGAAAGCGGTGTTTAGTCCCTGCTCTCAGTTCTGTTGACATGCATGACTCATGGCTTTTTAATAGCACCGTACACACACACACACACACACACATTCTGGGCGATCAGCACTGCGATATGTGCTCTGCCTCTTTAACACTCAGCGTCAGCACTCTGTTTTTCTCCGTTTTCTCTCTTTCTTTCACTATTGCTCCTGGTATGGATAAACAACTTCTACAGAACCTGCCTAAAAATCCTAAAAGGCTTTGAAGCTTTCCCAATGTAATCGTCTGTGATACCGATTGCACAATCATGTACCAGTTGTAAGTGCACACAAATCTTTATTGATTTTTTTTTCTCCTGTGCCCTTTATCCCGCCAGCTTCTCTCTCTCCTTATCGTCTCAATTCTGAGCAAGAATTTCTTTTCCTTCCAAGTCCCTTTGAAATGCACAGCATGAAAAAAGCCTTTGGAAGACTTAACCTATGACCTTTTAGTGCACCACCAACACAATGATGTGGGTAGTTAGTAGGAGCCTGCTAATTGCTGCTGTAAAAGTGACAAACAGGTCGATTCCTGTCCTGCACAGACACACGTGCACATACTTGTTCTGTGTATTTGTCTCTTGCTGCTCTCTGCTGATCAGCTGCAGCGTTGATTTCAGTGTAATTGCTTCACGTTCACTAAACTCATCAGGGAGTGTCCAGGCCTCAGCATAAAGCCAGTCCTACAGACCTCCTCAGGTTTGTATTCCATAATGAGTGTTGTTTTTTTATGTTGTAGGGTCATCACTTTCTTTGGCAAGATTTGTACATCTCAGCTAATCTCACTTCCTTTCAACACGCATAGCACTACAAGACTCTGCAGAATGCAGTTGTAGATGAGTTACAGCCCATCGTTTTACTTTCCAGTGTTTCCCAAAAGCACTGGTTCTGGTTCCTCTTATGTTTTCTTTTTGATATTATTTCAGGGAAGGTTTTCCTTGATGCTATTTCCCCTGGATTAATCATTAGAAATACTTTTTTTTGTCATTTCCACCCAAATTTCTGAAAGGTTCATCCATTGTGTACATAAACCAACCATAACAGATTAAACTCTACACTTAATCATGTGACCACACAGATGACTAACGTACCTGCTGAGGAAAGACTGGCGTATTTCCTCCCTAATAAAGGTATAAATGGATTTACAGAGAGTACATTGGTATTCCAGCGCTAAGATCACCTCTGTGCAGCTGAGCCATGGTTTCACTGGGTGTGACCCACCATCTGAACCTTTTGTTTGTGTTTGGCTCATTTTGCTTTGGGAGAATCGATGCAATGTTTGATGTAATGTTGGTTTGTTGTCATAGTTAAGGGACGAGAAGGTAATTGCATTGTTTCTGTGTATTGAAGCGAGGGAAAGAATGTGGGCGGTCCACAAAGGGTCACCTCTGGCCGTAAAGTTGCTCAGCTGACACCATCATTGTCTGGGTTTGTTGAGGCAATATTTGCAGTTCAGGGTGATCAGAGAGATTGGACATTTTGCCTGCAGTACCGACATAACCAGAGCTGTTTCAGGTCTTTAAATCATCCCATTCTCCCACCAGTGCTTGTGTGTGTGGTGTTTTTTTTTGTTTGTTTTTTGTTTTTTGTTGTTTTTGCTAAATAGTCAGTAGACACGCAAGGAAAGTTAAACAGCTACATAAGTAGATTTTCTGTTTGGCTTATTAATTTCATGTATTTAAAGTTGCCAGGTTTTTCTTGATTAAAGCTCACAGGGCATGAGTAGATTTAATTAAGTTAAAACCAATCCCTTTAAAAAAACAACTTGCCTTTAAGCCATAACAATCAGATATATACTGGGAAAGCTGGGTTTTTCCTAAGTGAAAAATGAGGATTGTTCCTTTACAATAACAATAAGTATTTAAAAAAAAAAAGTTAGTTTTAGGCTAATAAGATAAAATCTAAGTAACAAGCATGCTTCACTTCAATTTGTAAATGTGTGTGTTTAATATGTAAATGTATGTAGGTTTAAATAAATATTTATTTGTAACCAAACATGCTTACTTAAACAGTTGTAGTTATGATAATAACCTTAATCTTAATTTTGCAATCTGGAACCTATATTAATTGTCGGCTAATAAAATATGACGAATGTCTAACAGATGCTATTAATAACAGAAAAACTCTCCCACCCTTATTATAAACTAGACATTATTTACAGAATCACTGTTTGGTACTGATGATGATGCCAGAAGCTTAGTAAAGGTAAAAATGCAGCTGCGAAAAAAAAAAAAAAACATGTCTGATTTATATTAGAGACACACCCATTGCATTTTTCTTGCCCAATTACGATCTTTTTTTTTCTTTCTAAAAACATTTTTGTCACTTTTTTTTAAATGGAAAATTCAATTGTGTGATTATTCACTCCCCCCCTTAAACACTGTACAAGGTAGCAGGACTTTCTCTCACTAAGACATGTCTCAAAATAGATTTTTTTTTTTAATGCTCCAAGTTACTGGACAGAGCTTATTATTATTTTTGGAAAAATAAAATCCAAGTGAAAATAAGGTGACAGCTACCAGCCACGGAGGAAGTAGGCTATTATGCACCTCTTCCAAGATACTGTGATTCAAGCACCGTATCGAGTATAGTGGTATTTATAGTTTGATTGGCCAGTGTCATTGTGATTGACATGAGAGTGCAAGTACGCCAGTCTCCTCCTTAGCCAAGATTGAAACCTCCCCTCTGTCTCCAAATGAAAGGGTAAATGCTTGAACCACTTGGGAGTCCATGTGTGTACATTTGCCTATCACTGAATCTGATATTTTTAAGACTGATCAAGCTGGTCACTGGTCATGGGTGATCAAGCTGAACACTGGCCAAGTCCAGTCATACAATTGTATCATAATATAAAATTTATATTAAATAAAAAAAAAACGATATTAAAACAAATTGTTGCATTCTTCAATGCATGTGCTTTGGCCAACTCTGAATACTAGATGAATGAGTGCTGCCTTGCCACAAAAAAAGGTGTATACTGTATATTTTACACCTTTAATTTTGATTAAAGAGCACATTCAGGTAAACAACCCTATTCTTTCCCATTACTCCATCTTACCCTGATGCACCCATCAATATGTAATATGGTCTATCTAAAGTTATTAGACTACACTTTTTCTATTGTTTCAAGTCCAATATTTGTGCTTCCTAGCAACCTAAAGTCTTGCTGATAAATGGCCACACATCTGTAAAGTCCAAAAACTGAATTCTTGTTGCATTGGGTGTTGTAAATGCACTTATTTAAACTATTAAACATAACATTTTATAGACACCACTTTTTATCCATTTCTTCCAAAAAAAAAATTTCAGCACTATTCTTTCATGGTTTTAATATTGTGTTGCACAATTCTTAATCCTTTTCCAGGAATCTCTTCAGTCTCCTTAGTTGTTTCCTCTGCCTGATGCGATCAATAATTTGATTCCTCTGAAACACAGTAACTTGTGAACACAGCGACCATGGGATACTTTTTACATAATGGCTCTTTAAGAAATGAGAGGCTACTCACTTCATTAATCATTTAGGGTTAAAGGAATTGCTGCCAGCTAAAATATATTAATCACTGCTGTAATTATTCAACCTCAGACTCCTAACTATTTGCTTATTCAAATCTAATCTGTGATTTATTAATTTTATTTTTTTGGATCAGACTGTGTACAGTGCTTGTTCTTCTCCCAGGATCTAAATTTCTGAATGGACATTACAAACCATTAAGTAGACAAAGCGTAGTACAGAGTGTTCTTGTTGATACCATTTAATCTTAAAACAGTTTAATATTCTTTGAATTTTTCTTGAATTTTTTTTTTGTCTTTCTGTATTTTGCTTTAGTTTCTACACAGGGCTCAGATGCAGACACCTCGGCCTGCTCTTCCCACCAACAATCCCTCGCTCCGGCCCGGCTCTCAAACACCCACTGCTGCTGTCTATCCCCCCAACCAAACTATTATGATGACTATGACTCCCATGCCTTTTCCCTCAGCGCAAACAGCTCAGTACTACATCTCCCAGGTACCCAAGCCCTATCCCCCTGAACACAGCCTGCCTGTAGACTGTTATTATTGGATTATATGTTTATTTACATATATTTAAACTGCACACTGGTTCTTGTTACTTGCAGCCTCATTTTAAATTTAAATTGGTTAAATGTATAAATTTTTTTTGTTCTTGTTGTTTTTAGTATCCGGTTCACTACTATGTTTGCAGAGTGAAGTCAGATTGGTTCATGTAACCTAAATACATAAATAAAAGGAACTATAATGCATACAAAAAACAAAACTCAATCGCTGTGTGTAACATTTTTTGAGGTCTTTACTCCTCACAGCATGAGATCAAGGTTACACTTTAACACAGGAGCAGCACTGTAGGATCATTTGAACTGAAATAGATTTATTACTACAGTGAAAGGCAGGCTTTTGTAAAAGAAGATTTATTAGAGTGAGTATGAGACATTTCATCCAAGTGAGATATGCTGTAAGATGTATATATATATATATATGATGCTCTTATCAGGATCATCACCTGGTAACTGACTTCATGTAGGCCATTTATAATTGAAATAGAGTAGCTGAATAGACTTGGAGTAACCAGTGTTCTCTCTTTGTAATCTCCAGTATCGACACAGTTCCCCCTATGTTGGACCTACACAGCAGTTCTCTGTTCCACCCCCTGCCTCTGGAACCTTCTACCCCGGCCCAGGCCCGGGAGAATACCCTGCACCCTACGGTAAGTGCAAAACATTTCTCAGTTTACGTCCATGAATCAGACCCAGCTGGTTTTAGTCACGTGCAGTTGTTCGGGTTTCTGCACATCAGACATTGACATTACTGACTTATTTCTGACCGCATTCCAGAACCATATCCTCAGTAGCTGTTTCAGTGAGTGACTCGTACAAAATAACGATTAGACTCCTCTCTCTCTCTCTCTCTCTCTCTCTCTCTTTTTTAGCAACAGCTGCTCCTGGTCCGGCGTATTATGCAGGCCAGACGGTGTATCCCCCCTCAGCCCCGATTATAGTGCCTACAGCGCCACAGCAGCCTCCACCAGCCAAACGGGAGAAGAAGCCAGTGAGTGCTGCTACACAGCTCACACACCATCATGCACAAGCCAGTTAAACTAAAAGAAAAAACGTAGTTTCATCACCGTTTCTATTTAGAGATTCAATGTTTTGTACCGCTGAATTCTCAAATCTTCTGGCTCAGAAGCTGTTGGGTATTTTTCAAAAGCAGCAGGTCAAACAGTCCAGCTTTTGCTTAATTCACAGCTTAATATTAAGGTATTCATATCGATGGTTATTAAGAACATGAATGTAACACTAAAGCTTATCAGTTGTTTGGTTGGAGGATGCAAATAAAAATGCATTTTCATTTAAGGCTGCACCTAAAAAAATATAAATATAAATGACCACATAATTAAAACTATTGGCTATTAAAACTATTGACCACATAATTAAAAAATTGGGGCCAGGGGTAGCTCAGTGGTTAAGGCATTGGACTACGGTTCGGAAGATCCAAAGTTGCCACTGTTGGGCCCTTGAGCAAGGCCCGTAACCCTCAACTGCTCAGATGTGTAATGAGCTAAAAATGTAAGTCGCTCTGGATAAGAGTGTCTGCCAAATGCCTAAATGTAAATGTAAAACAATTTTAAAAACTAGTGTTAAAAATTAAGTCCACCAGCCAGGTGGGACATGCACACAGTGACAGAATTTATATAGATAAAAAAATAATAATAATATACAAAAAAAACAAAAAAAACACGCAGCTTTGCTTCTGGGCCGCACAGTGATGTAGTGGTTAGCACTGTTGCCTTGCACTTCCAGGCTCCGGGTTCGATTCCCAGCCAGGCTCGATTCCCGTCTCTGTGTGCATGGAGTTTGCATGTTCTCTCTGTGCTTGGTGTATTTCCTCCAGGTACTCCAGTTCAAATTCAAATTTTATTTGTCACTTACACAGTCATACACAGTACGAAATGTAGTGAATGCTTACACGACTGCCAGTGACCTTAAAAAGAGAATTAAAACTTATAAGTAATAAATATCAATAGAAGAAATATGATAAAAAATTTAAATAAAAATTTAACTAGAAAAATAAAATTTAACTATTTGACTGTTTCCTCCCACAGTCCAAAAATATGCAGGTTAGGCTAATTGGCATTCCCAAATTGCCCATAGTGTGTGAATAAATGAGTATGTGTGCGCCCTGCGATGGATAGGCACCCTGTCCAGGGTGTACCCTGCCTCGGGCCCAAGTCTCCTGGAATGGCTCCAGGCACCTCCGACCCTGAATACAGGATAAAGCTGTATAGACGAGTGAGTGAGTAACTGAGCTTTGCTTCTCCATGAGACACAAAAAAAACCCTACAAAATAAAATCTGTGATATTTTGCTGTGTAAATCTATAAATATCATCAGCATTCTTTTTAGAAAGGCTTATTACTTATTTTAACATAAGTAATCTTTCCTACATAATCTATGTAGAAAGCAACCATTTCAACCATTAACTTCATGTTGCTTAGTTTAAAGTCGACATGCGCATAAACAAAAACAAAACTGTTTTCATCTTGCCAATGCGCTGGAAAACAGTGTAGCCATTAGCATCTGCTCAATAGAACCTTCTTTTGAGTTATCGTCTGAGTGATAAGACTGCGGCAACTCTCACACTCCCGACAACACTTAAGACTAAACTCACTCTAGTGCATGCTTAAGCTGCCGTCTCATTGTTTTGAGGTCAGAGAGAACCAGAGTGTTTTTCTTTTGAGGTGACTGTGCTGTGGTGAGTCATTTCACTTCGACAAATTAGGAAGAGACAGTAAAATGGGTAAATAGCATAGACCAAAATATTTTTAGTCTCTACATTGAGACATTACATTAGCAATACATTGTAGGCACATGATCTACCTGTATATGTGATATGAAGAATAAATGCATGCTACTTTAGTAACAATGTCTGGTTCTCCATAGATCCGGATCCGAGACCCCAACCAAGGTGGGAAGGACATTACAGAGGAGATCATGTCCGGCAGCGGAAATATCACGCCCCCTGTGGGCCGTCCTTCTTCCACCCCCACCCCTCCTCAGGTACGCAGAATGCCCATTCAGGCTTTCTTACTGTTATTGACCTTAAGACTTATTTTTCCCCCACAACTTTCGTGTTTTTTTTTTTTTTTTTAAAGTAATCACTGTAGTAACATCATCTTGTTATTGACTAATTAGACCATTTTCATTTCATTTATTGTACATGACATGGCCTAATTACTCAGAGCATGTGTAACCAACAAGCACAGGCAGCACAGTAGAGACCCAGTACTAAAGTGCAGAGCAAGGACTGAAAGTAACCGTAAACGCATTATAGACATTAAAAATAAAAATAAGTAATGGATTAAAATACAATGCTGTCATACTAAAAAAAATACACGGCTTGTAGTGACGCACTATTTATGCGCAAGTTAAAATAAATTGAAGATGCTTGGAGGACGTTACTTCACTTTTATTGATTATGATTACAATGATTTGCCAACATTTCCAATGTTTAATTAAAAAACAATTAAAATAAACCTTTATAGCTAAATTTAATGTTGTAAAACATTTGAGAAACAAGTTCCTGTTCTTGCTTGTGTTAGTCACAATAAAACATGGTGTTTCAAAGCACCATGGCTGTTACTAAGCACTTACAAATGAGACTCTTTCCATAAATACGAAATAAATGTCTTCTGAGGAAACAACATGCCTGCAGGAGTTCTCCTAAAATATGTGACTGCGTATACTGAAATCCCTTATTACTTTTATTCGGTTTGCTATCATCAGGCCGTTTTATAGAAATCCAGTGAAAAAACACTGTAACCTGTAGGCACACTTGATTTCTAATAATTGTCAGTCAGAGACCTTTTCATGAGAATGTATATAATGTTTTATACGCTAACATTTCCTGCTGTGTGTCCATAACAGCGAAGCGCCAGTCAGACACCAGAGCAGTTATACTACAACATAGACCCACCCTATAGACTCAGTCCTGTGTCTACAGACAGCAAGACCACCTTAGGTATGATGCACCCGCCCTCTTCTCACAAACTTAACCGCATGGACATCGGACAGAGCCTGATTATCAGATTAAATTACTCTAAATATAAAAATTTTTAGTTTTTTTAATCACTTTTTTGTAATTGCACACTTTTTTTGTATTAGAGGACAAAAGTAGTGATCCAACTCCTGATAAATCTTCATCTCCTGGACCTCCAGAGCCCTCCGCAGACAGGAGAGAAACTCCAACTCATCCTGTATCAGACTCATCTTACACAAAACCTGGAACACCTTCTAGTTTTCTTCTTCCTCACAGCACCTACAGTTCGACAGTCGCATGTGAACCAGAAGAGCTTTCTACAGTTTCCACAGATGTAGCTCGAGCCCCCATCCCTGAGGAAGATGAACCTCTTCCAGAAGCTATCCAAAACCTTACAGCCTCCTCCCCTCCTCCAGGAAAAGCAGTTAACGGTCTGTCTGAGTCACCGCCACCCTCCCCAGTTTGTGAGCAAGAGAAGCAGGCACAAGAGGATCCCCTGGTCAGCCCTCAGCTCTCAACTCTGACCCAAACTGAAGCACCAGCTTCAGAAGTAATCCAGGAAGAACCTGCTGCTCCTGTGACCCAAATATCAATTAGCCCAACCATCTTAAAACCTTCTAATGCCATGTCTCCTCTAGCGCCACCCCCTGGCCTGCCTGTATTGATGCAACCTCCTAGCATTGACGGACATGAAAAAGTAAAGGCCTGTGGTTCTAATGATGTGCAGCTCAAAACTGAAACATCACAGAGCTCTGATGGTTTAAAAGGATCACACGATCTGACAAATTCCCGAAAGACGGCGATGGCAGAAGGTACTGTATGACCCGTGTCTGTATCGCTTTTTACCATAACTGATCAGTAATTCTTGGAGTTTAACTGTTGTTAAATGTAAACTGAGTTAGGTTTAATCTTTCACTAACACCCCAACTGTGGCACCTCTGCTGTTTTTATGGGACACACAATGTAGTACAGTTGCTAACTCTTTTAATTTGTCTCTGTTCTAGTACAAGCCGCTTCTGTTGCACCAAAGGACTGGAAAAAAGCAAATGAAGAAAATTCTGTTATGGATTCTATACCCAAGGAAAACGAGGTGTGTATAAACTGCCAGTATAAACAGGAGCAATATGTCTACTTAATGAGGCTGTAGTTTTACAAGCTTGTAGCGGCCTTGGTTCCGTTTACTGATAAGTACGTACTGAAATGTTGGATTAATAGTAATGGGCTTGTCAACGAGAAAACACTCCAGTGATGGAACAAAAGAAAGGATGATCTTAGAACATAATAGAACACAATTGGCAAAGTGTTAAGGCTCTGAGTTATGGATCGGTAGGTCGGCGGTTCAAGCCCCAGCTCCACCAATTTGGACCCTGCATTCCAGCCTTCTAACCAACCCATATATATATATATATATATATATATATATATATATATAACTGCACAGTCAAATTTTTTTTTGCCCAGGCCTGCTTTTTGTGTCTGTGTGCGCACACGTTATTGGACACCGTGCCAGGCACTGACACTGTGCTTACACCAAGTGGAAAATATAGAACGAGGTAGCACATTCTGTGTGTGACTAATTGCATCTACAATACTTGCAGCTAATTTAATAAACTATGCTCATTAGCGTAGGATGATAATGTAAGCAAAGCCACAGTGGTGCAGAAGTGAAATAACCCTGACTGTTTTCACATTTAGCTTCATTCAATTCATGCTGATTTATGAGAGGCAGAACTTTTACACAACTTAAATGTGCACATGTAGGGCAACTGCTCTAAACTGTGTTTATTTAAGTTAAAATTTCAGTTTGATGAAATGGCATCATACCAAGGTTGAACAAATGATCCCAGCATGATGTTGTAAATGCGACAAAACATATTCAAAACAATACTTATACATGACGACGTATATTAATTTATTCAGCAAACCTGAAGCATTCATGTAAGACTCATGCATGCTGATAGTAGATTTTTTTTTCTTCCTTTTTTTGCACGTAGGCCAATGGCTTGAGCTGGACATGCTGGCTCAGCTTTAGTCTTGGTGGTGAGAGAGACAGAGAGAGCGCTGAGTGCTTTTCTCTGGTTGACAAGAGATCCTGTGGTTGAAACTCTTAAGACAAAAACATTGCAATTTTCCAAAACAATAACTCAGAAAGCAGCTGTAAGGGGAAAAGGGCATATTACACTAAAATACTGGTGAAACTTGAAGCAAGGTAGGATAGCGCAGTGTAGATGCTGTGTTCGAGTGCAAGATGTCTAAATCATGTGCAGTATCATTTACAGATTTTCCACCTTCAGTAGAGATGTGCTGTGTGCGAAAAGGTATTGTGTTCATTCTGTCTTTTAGTCTGCATTTCTGACCTCTGTTATAAACTTAAGGGACCACAGATGTGATCAGTCATATAAACTATTAATCAATTTTAACATACTGTTTTTTTTTGTTGTTGTTTTTTTTAAAGTTATATTTGCAACTTGTTTTGGGATCATGAAATAATGTTTTCTTGATTGTTGTGTTCTGGGAAGACATTAGAATCTAATTACAACCATATAAGGAGGTCAGTCATGATTAGGGAGGGGCCTACAAGCTTGGAATCTATGAAAACTAATCACCCAGTAATTATTAATATATTCATCAAGGCAAACCAACTACAGAAAAACCATCACAATATTGTCTTCTACTGGATTCCAGGAGACAGTGAAATTACGGGAAATGACATGGCAGCAAGACAAGCCCTTACAGAATGAATTAGTGTATGTCAAATCCCACCCTCTGACCTCAAGCCATTGATAAATCAGTATATATTAAATAAATGGCAAGCAGAATGGGAACAGTACCAAAACAACAAATTATTTAAAATAAACCCAGTGGTGGGAAAAAAAATGCCTTCACCCCTTCAAATTAAGACACAACCAGGTCATATATACATGGTGGAGTATAGGCCATACAAATTTAACCCATGCGTATTTATTACAGGATGAAGACTCCTCCAAAATGTACTTTAGCACTATTCTAACCATAAAGCATATACTTATGATCTGCCCAAGTTTTAGTACCATAAGAAAACAATTTGTACCAGAACAAGATTTAAAAAACATATTCTGCAAGACAATAAATTAATAAATCCTAATACAAGCAAACAAATCATCATTAGGGTTCCTGCTGAGTGGATTGGCAGAAAATCATGAAAAGTTTTTTTTCCAGTCTCTCATTTAAAATTTTTTTTTTTTTTTTATCATTTAGGAGAAGTCCACAACTGATGACTCAGCTGAAGAAGAGGTGTGTAGCAATGGCTTCTCTCCAGCCCCAGCTTGCTTTCCAGAGGAGAACGGGGAGACCGAAACAGAACCACTGAAAAATGGAGATGGACACGTGTTGATGGAAACTGAGCACATGGATAACACGGTCACTCCCGAGGAGGGGATGAGCTCTACAGGGCCTTCATTAGCCAAACAGGAAGGTAAAAATACAACAAACGCTTACTTTTTACAGTTGGACATTTTCAGATGATCTGGGTTATCGGTTTTGACTTGTTTTATCATTATGGTTCACTGAAGACATAATTTTTTAACTGTTAATCCCATTTCTCTGTCTCACTGCCGTTTTCCCATTTCAATCTGTTTCAGCGCTTATAGAGCCCAATGGGAAAAGACAGTACGACCGTGACTTCCTGTTGGGCTTCCAGTTCATGCCAGCATGTGTGCAGAAACCAGAGGGCTTACCTCAAATCACAGATGTAGTTCTGGATAAGGTGAGAGCTTAATGAATATTCATTCTGTGCAGTGTCTCAGCTGAGGCTCGGAATCATTTTAGGTTCTTATTATTTGTTCTTGCAAAGTCTTACTGCTTGCCTTTTTTTTCATGACCGAGCTGCCTATTTTAAATAGTCAAAGATATTTTTTTACCTGTGGGTTTTTTTGACTTGTTCCTAAGTTCAGTCAGAGTAAAAAGGAGCATTTTCAGTTGCTGCACTGTATATGTAGAGTGATCATCCCATTAACATCAGTAATAATAATCGACGCGTTAAGGTTGAGGTTACGTCCTTTCCTTTCATTTATTTATGATCTGTTGGTGCATTATGTAATTAACCTATTTGTTTTCCCAATTTTGGGGGGAAGAAAGTGCTTGTGTTGCTATTATGCGAAGCCCCATATTTTCTGCAAGCTGAAAAATGAGCCTGCAGCGAATGAACTACCGTTCATGTCAGCCTTTGTTGAGCACACTCGGTTCAAAACCCTCGGACATCCTGTTTCTATTAAAATTGCATTATGGTTACGTCACACTTGGCTAAGTTGTTATGCTTAGGGAACAGCAGAAGGGAAAATAAACACACTGCTTATGTGCAATATATGATTTCACATTTCACATTAGCTTACTTTTTTATGTGTCGAAGCATAGCAGTCGGCAATCATGCATAACAGTAAAGCATCACTTTGGTTGATTCTTTTACCTATTTGAATTTTTTTGTTTCAGGTTTCAGTTGAGTTTCTATATTAGATAGCACTTTGCATTTATGGCAGCTTCAGCTGACTGGCCATGTTGTTCTCTTTGGTAAAAAATGTATTGTTGCCTAAACTTGCTGGTGAATATGTGCAGTAATATATCTAATAAGTATCTTGTGATGTTGTAAAAGGTTCTGAGGTGAGATGGATTGCTGTACTTAGCACAGCATGGTGTAGAATGCAGGAGAGCTGGCTTTTCATTCATTTTGATTTCCGAGTTGCTGGAGCTCACTGTGCCCTCTGCTGGTAAAAGAAACGGCGCCCCATGTTCTCATTTCAGATTAACCAAACTAAGTTACCAACAAGGCCAGTGGACTCGCGGGTGCTCTCCAGAGGCCCTGACTTTACCCCGGCGTTTGCTGACTTTAGCAGGCAGTTGCTAGGAGGACGAGGAGGACCGGTAAGAGCATACACATCATCTCCAGTACATCCATCCACTGACTGTTTGTTTGTTAGTCCGAGCATAAAATCATGTTCTTTACTTTTTTCCCTCATCGTCAGCTTCTCAGTTTGCCTGCCTGGAGACCACCACCTCGCAAGATCATCATGAATGTTTCAGTGATCGATGATGTGCAGCTGCAGAAGGCTGAGAATGCTTGGAAGCCTGGCTTGAAGAGAGAAACGCACGCAGAGGACCTAGATAGTCAGAAGACACAGGTAGACTCATGCATTGAGCTGCTAGAACTGAAATAAGTTCAGTGTAGAATCTATTTTTACTGAACTGAAATATAGACACCCTACATTTTTTTTAAACTGAGAAAAAGCATCTACTGTATATAAATATATTTTTTTCCTCTTTAACACAAGAAGCCAAAATGTCTCCGAGTACTTCAAAGGTTGATGTGGTTTGTTATGTCTCCTACAGAGCAAGCGGCTTTGTTTTGCCTGGAAATGTTTTTTTTAAAGTCTTATTTCAGTCCTGTTTGTTTTTTCTGTCTCTGTTGCAGGACCTTTTCCGGAAGGTACGAAGCATCCTGAATAAACTGACGCCCCAGATGTTCACCCAGCTAATGAAGCAGGTGACAGACCTCACCATCAACACCGAGGAGAGGCTTAAAGGAGTCATCGATCTGGTGTTTGAGAAGGCCATAGATGAGCCCAGTTTTTCTGTAGCCTATGCCAACATGTGCCACTGCCTGGCTACGGTAAACCTCTTCATGACAGCATGATTTTTTTTTCAGTTATTAATATACATTTTCATTTACTTTTTTTAAATAAAATGAAGATGAAAGAATAAAAGTCTCTAAATTGACTTTTAATGTTCCTGCAGCTGAAGGTGCCAATGGCAGACAAACCTGGCACTACTGTTAACTTCAGGAAGTTGCTGCTGAACCGCTGTCAGAAAGAATTTGAGAGGGACAAAATGGACGACGCTGTGTTTGAAAGGAAGCAGAAGGAGCTTGACTGTGCGACATCAGTACGTGTTGAAAATTTACACCTGGTCATGTTTTTCTTACCTGGGGTTGTATCCTGATTAGATTTTAATGATGTACTGTACAGTTGTAGTTTGTTAGCCAGAATGAAATTGGACTTGGTTCTTCATTTCTTTATTAAAAAACTGAGTCAGGTTCGCTGCTTGAACATGTGACTTATATATTTTTCAAACCTTCTTAACTGTATCAATTAAAATGGGTTTGAATCTATTTAGAGAAATCAGCACAAAAAAAAATCAGGGTTTTGAGATTCTCGGTCAACTCTCCTCTGCTCATACACGTCACATCTATTATTTAATCTCCCAGACCAGTGAGAAGGAGCGGCTGCAGGAGGAGCTGGAGGAGGCAAAGGACAAAGCCAGACGGCGCTCCACCGGCAACATCAAGTTCATCGGTGAGCTGTTTAAGCTGCGCATGCTAACCGAGGCCATTATGCATGACTGCGTGGTGAAGCTGCTGAAGAACCACGACGACGAGAGCCTGGAGTGCCTCTGCAGGCTTCTCACTACCATCGGCAAGGACCTGGACTTTGAGAAGGCCAAGGTAACTCAGGCAGCAGAGAGTCTAAAGGACGAGTTAATTTCCTTGATAGGTTATGTAAAAGATTAAAGTAAAGAAGTTCTCTGTTAGTCCTTTAATGCTAGACTGATTAAAAAAATAATAATAATAATTACTACAGTTCTCCAATATTCAAATCTTAAAGTCAGATTTTATGCAACTTGGAATGAAGGTGGCAGTCATTGGATTGGAGGGGCAGACATTTTCAGAGCAGTCAAGTTCAATCTTCCATACATCTTTTATCTGCAGAGCTTATACTGTTTAGGGTCACAGGCAGCCTATCCAAGAGAACTTGAGGCACAAGGCAAAATGAATGGGTACCAACCCATCACAGACACACACACACAGTCATTCACTACATGCAGTTTGGAAAAGCCAATCTAACTACATTGCATATCTTAGTACTGTGTAATCATTAGTTGATTAGTTTACACTTTAAGTCAAAAGTTTGGACACACCAAGTCGCCTTGCACCTCCAGGGTTAGGGTGTGATTGTCACCTCAGAGTGACGTGTGTGTGTGTGTGTGCGCGCGCCCTGTGATGGATTGCCATCTCGTCCAAGATGTACCCTGCCGTGTGCCCAAAGTCTCCTAGGATAAGCTCCAGGTGCCCTGTGACTCTGTACAGGATAAGCAATACAGTAGATGGATGGATAAATGGATTTTTTTAACAATGTACATTAATACTGAAGACATCCTAACTATGAACGAACGCGTATGGAATTATGTAATAAACAAAAATGTTAAACAATCCAGACTAAATTTTTAGATTGTGCAAAGTAGCTACATTTAGCTTT
Source organism: Clarias gariepinus (assembly GCF_024256425.1). Lineage (NCBI taxonomy): Eukaryota > Metazoa > Chordata > Actinopteri > Siluriformes > Clariidae > Clarias > Clarias gariepinus. The sequence continues at coordinate 14,799,765 of NC_071122.1, forward strand.
GAATAGCCCTGGGCACACCCATGACCTTCTCTCATCAGATTCATGAGATGGTCACCTGGAACGGTTTTCAATTCACAGGTGTGCCTTGCCTAGAGTAAGCCCGATAGCCCTATAAGTGCTACTACAACTACTGTACAATATTATGGCACGAAATTTAAGTAAAGAGAGAAGAAAAGGTTATTATTACTTTAAGGACTGAAGGTCAATCCGAAAAATCTCAAGAACTTTGAATGTATCTCAAAGTGCAGTTGCCACAACATCAGATGTTATGATGAAACTGGCTCTCATGAGGACCATTCTGGGAAAGGAAGACCTAGAGCTCTGCTGCAGAGGATAAGTTTATTAGAATTACCAGCCACAAAAAACACCGATTTACAGCACCTTAGGTTAGAGTTCACATAAATGCTTTTCTATGTTTAAGCAGCAGACATATTTTAACTTCCAATGTTCAGAGGAGACTGCATGAGTCAGGTCTTTATGGTTGAATTGCGAGAAAGAAACCATTACTTTGGATGGGACATCAGACCACAGGAGAGTTTTTCCACTGATCTAATGAGGCCAAATGTTAAATTTTTGGTAAGACATGGAGAGGATGACAGACAGCACCTGAATGTGTAGTTCCCACTGTGAAGCATGGAGGAGGAGGTGTGATGGTGTGGGGTTGCTTTGCTGGTGACTAGTCAAAATTGAGGACACATTTAACCAGCATGGCTACCAGCATCTTGTACCAACATGCCATACCATCTGTTTTGCACTTCGTGGGACAATCATTTGTTTTTCAACAGGACAATGACCCCTAACACACCTCTAGGTTATGTAAGAGCTGTTTGACTAAAAGGTGAGTGATCGAGTGCTGAATCAGATGATCAGACGTACAGTAAAATCATTCCGAGTGAAAACCTCATGAGTCTGACTGAGAAGGCCAAGAGTGTGCAAAGCTGTCACAAAAGCAAAAGGCAACTAGTTTAAATATTCAATAACATAAGAAATATGTTTGGTGTCTGTAATAACTAAATTGTTTCACTTAGGAATGCACATCACTAGAAAATCATCTATTTAAAAAGGACATAAAAGCTTGAGATGTGCTTACCTTCCTTTTTGTTTTGTTTTTTTAAACTTCATGGAAATTTTAATTTTACTGCACAATCCTGTACCCTTGGCAAATGGCTGTGGAAATGGCATTCTGAAAACATCTGCTTTTTCCTGAGAAAATGGGGATTGAATAAGGCCTTTTAAATATTTGTTTTCGTTGTGTCAGTGTGTAAGAATGTACCCCCAAACAAGATGTTTTCCATATGAGAGAAAGTTTCGTTCCTTTACCACGCTTAGCTGAGCTCAGCTGTCACTGTTCTCAGTGTGTGTGGGGCGGTAGTCAGTCTTACCCGCCTCACTACCTGACTCAGTGTTTTTATAGGCATTTGTTTTTGTTTTTTTGTTTCATTTATAAGAAGTAATTTGGGTTTTATTTATTTATAAGACATGTTTAATTCTTCATTCATGTAAAACAATTAGATACAGTACAGATGTGTGAGTGGTTTGTGGCGTTTTGTTTCTATGTTGTAAAGAAACTACTTGTGGGAGTGTCTGTGGTGTTAGTGTGTGCGTGTGTGTGAGAGAGAGAGTATAAAATGATTGAAGTCAAGATACAGTCAGTGGTTTTGATTAGCCTCTTTTCTGTATCCGTGAATAGCCTCGCATGGACCAGTATTTCGCGCAGATGGAGAAAATTGTCAAAGAGCGCAAGACGTCATCCCGAATCCGTTTCATGCTACAAGATGTAATCGACCTCAGACTGGTGTGTGTGTTTGTTAGTTTTTGATATTTATTAATGTCTTAATTGTTGTTAATTGTTTATTTTAAAAAAAACTGGTAACTGTTTTTTTGTAACTGGTAAATCTCTGTGCTCTTAGCATAACTGGGTGTCACGCAGGGCTGATCAGGGCCCGAAAACCATTGAGCAGATCCACAAAGAGGCTAGGATCGAGGAACAGGAGGAGCAGAGGAAGGTCCACCAGCAGCTGTTGTCCAAGGATAAAAGGAGGCCAGGTCAGCAGCATCACTTTGTAAAGAAATGGTTTGAGAACAGGATTAAGTTATGTGACTCAATAGAACATTTTTAAAAAATATATATTTTCATCCTGTGACCTCATTAAGTTTGTATTAATAACTAAAGCCTGGTTAAGGAAGTTAATACTGTGTTTGTGTTTATCAATAAAACTGCAATTAGCTAGTAATATACTTGTGCTATATATTTTTCTTTTCATTTATTTATCCCGTGTTTGTCTTAAAATGAAATGAGAAGCAGAACACAGTAAAGCTAGTATTCATTTGCTCTTCCTGTTTTTGCTTTAGTTTAGACTTCGCCAGAGAAAGATAAAGCAATAAAACAGCAGGCATGCCAGGTTCTAGTGTGTAGTAAATTAAGTTCTAAAGCTGTAGCGAAATGTCATTATGTTGTTCACAGACCCGAGGGATCAGCGTGGTCTGAGAGAAGAGACGTGGAGCACTGTACCGATGACCAAGAACAGCAGGACAATAGACCCCACAAAGATCCCCAAGATCTCCAAGGTTTGTTCACTATATCCTCATTCATCTCACTTCCAACCAGCTGACTAAAAAATAATTTATTCCATGAACTGTAGCGCCAGACAAAAGAATAGTCTCATATTTCCACATGTAAAGGAACATGTTAAAACCTTTATGTAAACTTCTTAACAGGTAGAAACAAGAATTTTTATAACTGAAAGCTGTTTCTTCCTTTTCATAATGTGCATACAACATGGTGCCTTTTACCCCTGCGATTAAATGAACACAATCTTCAGTAAACCATTGCTGTAAAAGATTTGTCCACTGATTAAATCCATGAATTAAAAAAAAGGTTTGTGACAACATTAAAGCACCATGCATCCAAAAGTCGCACTCTTAGGCCGAAGACCAACATCTAAATTTTTATCATTAGTTGTAAATATAGTAAAACCTCGGATTGCGAGTAACGTGGTTCCACAAGACGAGCAAAGGTTTTTTTTTTTTTTTTTTTTGGTTTTTTTTTATTTTGACTTGGAAAATAGACAATTCTTGGTTTACGAGTACAGAGTATCATACATGCGCAACATGAGCAACTAAGCCAACATTTTTTCTCTCTCTTGTGCTGCGGAAATGTGGGTAATCGTCTCCCCTGCTGGGTCTTACTGTCATGATCAACATCCGTGCACCCATGTATTGTTTACTATAACAATGTGACCACGTGTGTGTGCATAAAAGATTTTTTATTTTGTCTGTATGCGTGTGTGTGTGTGTACAGTAAAGCAAAAGCAAGTCTCATTAGAAAGGTTAAAGATCCATTTTCTCTCTCTGTATCAGCCTGCTCTTTGTGTCTGGACGCACGTGTCATTGGACACCGTGCCACACACAGACCTCATACTTTCGCTGACAAAGACACACACACACACACACACACACACTTACACACTCTTTCTCTCTGCTCTATGCAGAAACACTGCTGTGTCGCGTTTTTTTTTTCAAAGGTAAAGTGAGGTAAATTTTTTTATTTTTACTTTACAGCAGTGATTCCATTAGTGTTTTTCCCCCGATTTTCTCCCCAATCTGGTCGTGGCCAATTCCCTTTCCGTCACTAGGGGGGGCTCCCACATTAAGGCTTTCCCTCCGACCCACGGGACATCAGTCAACCTCTTTTTTTTTTTTTTCGAACTGCTCGCTCACGCACCGTTGGGGGCGGCGTCACACACTCGGGAGGCCGGCGCTATCCGCTCCCTCCGTGTGCGCGAGCTCACAGACACAGCTCATTTGTTTTATTTTTACTTTATATTTTGTGTTAATTATTTTTAGGTATTTATTTTCTTGGGCTGTGGAACAAATAATTTGAGTTTTTATTATTTCTTATGGGAAAATAAGATTTGGTTTACGAGTGTTTTGGAATACGAGCCCACTTCCCAGACAAATTATGTTCGTAATCCAAGGTTCCACTGTACATCATTATTAGAATGTTTAAGTGGATTGTAACAAACTATTGATAAAATGTATTTTTATGTATTTAATGTATATGCAAGTACTGCAAGTACAGTATGTAGTACTGAGACACTGATTGCTGTTTACTCACCCAACTTTGTAAGGAGATAGAAGAAAAAGAAACGTCACTACTGTATATAAAAACAGAAGTTAATCCATGGTGTATGACTCACTCCATTTTCCTGTTTTTGCAATTCTCTTTCAGTCTCAGTTTGATGATAAGATTCAGCTCGGGCCCAGGGCTCAGCTCAGCTGGGTGAAGGGCAGCAGTGGAGGAGCCAAAGCCAGCAGCAGTTCTGGTGAGAGAATCTATCCTCTTTAAAGAGACACAGGTCTTTAGATAAAAGAAGAAACAGGATGTTGGGGTGGTGTTTTATTTATTTTTTTTTTTTTTGATGGTCTGATTCATTCTTTGCTTGTGTTGGATCTTACAGAGTCACACTCGAGTAGCAGTACTCTGAACCGCTACTCGGCTCTGCAGCCAACCCCGGTATCCCCAGCCCAAACTCCTGAGCCAGACTCCAGACGCTCTTTAGCAAGGTAATACCTCTCCATCTAACCTCTATACCATCTAACTTATGGCTTAGTTCCAGGTAATATTTATTTTTTATAAATTCTATTTTTGGTAGCAGCTATCAGACACATTTTGCCTGGCTTTTTTTTTGGTTCTTTGCCAGCCATTGATTGAATTGAGATGTTAGGTCATCCCATTCACTATTCACTTAAACAGGTCTCTCAGACAACTTTGGTGTCCTTTTTGACTCCATTCACGGCCAGCTGACACACACACAGGACTTGACTTGTTTATATATTGCGTTTTAGCTATCTCTAAACAGCTCTGCATTTTCTTCCGTCTGTGTCATTCTCAGTCGAGGCAGCTGCGGTCGGGAGCGAAGTGAGAAACCTCAGAGTTCAGGCCCCTCAGTGCTCCTCAGTCGCAGTAGCAGCAATAAGGAGCTGGTGGAGAGTCCAGCTGTTGAGGAGCCGTGCAGAGACACACAGGCCACACCCCGCAAAACGAGCATCTCGGAGGACAGAAGCAGCATGGAGCACAGCCAGTCCCGGGATCCTCGTGAGACAGCTCTTCGGCTCAAGCATACACTTATATTCCTTACTTGTTTAAACACCTGAAGCTATTTGTCACATTGCTGTGGTTATTTAAACTAGATGATTTATTGCATGCACAAATGCATCGACATGACATCAGACCACATGCTGTACAGCACCATACAAAAGTCTTATTTAGTACAGTTATCACATAAGTTCATTAAATATTTCCGAACATCATTTATTTAAAATAAAATGAGTCTATAAGAAAAATTAGATTTTAAGAAGTAATGTCAAAATCCATTATCAAAAGTTATTATTTTTTCGCTTTTCTCACGTGTCTCAAATTTTTACTTGGTGCTGTGTATATGATGGACAACATGGCTGTGGACCTATTAGTAAATTGGCTCATCGCTAAACAATTTTACGTTCCTTACTTCTTAATAGTTTTCCTGCATAGAGCACTTGTTATTTCCCAGGTAGAATAACCCTAGGTCACACAGCATCTTTGAACCTTTTCTTTAGCTCGCCCCCCACAGCTTTTCAGTGGCCATGACAGAAGTTCGACTCTGTGGTAACTAAACCATTAGTGTGTGGATTTTGACAAACAGTACGTTATGGGTAATTAATCTACAGTACTTGAAAATCCCACTACAACCCATTTGTAGCTTCTCGGCAAAAGCAGAGAGATTTCCATTAAAATTCTCCTTTTTTGTCAAAGGATGTACTCAAAAAAAAAAATCTTAGCAAGTGAAAATATCTTGAATGTAGTTAAATTTGTCTACCATTTCTAAATAGAAGATTACAACAAACCAATATAAGACTATTAAACCCATTTCTGGACAGTTTTTTTTGCCAATAGGATGAGAGGTTTATGCTTAAACATTAGATTCATCACATATCCTTTACCATACATAGTGTTATTGTACAACTGTTAAAAAAAAAAGAAAGGTTTTTTTCTGTATTACCATATTTTATTTCACACCTATTTCACTTTCTGCATACATTTTAGGACTGATGAAGTAACCAAACCAAAAATGTACATACAACATATTTTAAAAATAATTTCGTCTCGTTTTCCATGATAGTGAAAAAGGAAAGCTCGGTGAGTGCGCTTCCGGCTAAGCCGGTCCTGTCTGAGGAGGAGATGGAGAGGAAGTCTAAATCCATCATTGATGAGTTCCTGCACATTAATGACTACAAGGTAATTTTTTCCCCCACACACACTTCTGCTCAGCTCTGGGTCGTTTATTGATCTGTTTTCTTAAACATTTTACCATTATGCATGTTTGGAAATCTAAATGTATGTTTATAACATTTATTTTTCTACTAGTTCATGCCACAGCAAAGTTAAACTCTTATATGATGACTGTAGCTTTGACAGGAATTCTTTCTGCTCCTGTTATTTCTGTAGTAACCAAAGTAGCAACTTGTACAAAGAATGTATAGTGTAAACAACAACCCTGAGCACTTTATTATATGGATATTAGAGAATAGAGGTAGAGGATCCATTTGCTCTCAAAACAGCTTCCATAATTCATATTCATGAATTCTACAAAATGTTGGGAAAATTACTTTAAGATTCTGGTCCCCTGCTTAAAAACTAGCTCTTTGCTTTGCTGCTGTTATGCCTCACATACATTTAGAGTCCGTCGGTTATATCTCCTTGCGATGTAATGTAGGATTGATTTACTAACATATTACTTATGTGTCTATTAGTAAAGAATCACTGGTGTTTGTGTGTGTGAATGTTTAAACGTAGGAGGCAGTACAGTGTGTCGAGGAGCTGCAGAAGGTATCCCAGCTGGCTGTATTTGTGCGGGTAGGAGTGGAGTCCACTTTGGAGCGTAGTCACATGGCCCGAGAACACATGGGGCAGCTCTTCTACCAACTGATTCACCAGGGCAGCCTGCAACGGGCCCAGCTGTATGCAGGGTAAATTCCCAAAACCACACACGCACATTCTTTACCTAGTTTTAACTATGCACAGATTTCAGCCATGGACCATTTAATTTTCATTATAAAACACAAGGCCACAGTCCTAGTACCGGGTTCACATATTGCCCATACAGATATTTTAAAAAGGCATGTTCCTTGTGCTTTCCAGCTTGGTGGACACACTGGAAATGGCTGATGACATGGCCATAGACATTCCTCACATATGGCTGTATCTGGCTGAGTTGCTTAGTCCTCTGCTTAAAGAGGGAGGCATCCCCATGAAAGAACTCTTCAGGTAAGATCCACACTATAGGTCAGTATGTTCTCTTCTAGTAAAAGACTTCTGGTTCATTTTATAGGCACTAAAATAACCAAAGTATAATAAGTACCAGTTGCAAAGCAAATCCCAGGGTTATGTAAATGTACTTGTTCAGATGTCACATTTATATCAGTGAAAAAGTGTATATTCTGTACATAACAGCTTTTGGCCATGTGACACTTATTTGTCTATAAAAGCAAATCCTGGTTGCATTTTATATCTAAATACTTTTTTGACGATTCTGACTTTATTATGCAATAATGAACTAGTTGAGTGAGAAACAAGTCTTTTTGTTCTTTACAGTGAAATAAGTAAACCATTGCTCCAAGTGGGAAGAGCTGGCATGTTAATGGTGGAAATACTACACCTACTATGCAAACAAATGGTAAGATTTTTATAATTAGTTTAAATGTGTATATCAGGGGGGAAAAAATCATGATCATTGATCACTTAAAGGTTGAAATGGCAAGTAGCAATCACTGTTACACGCATACACAAACACAATGTAAATAGAACTAATCACAAAAAAAATCTCTAATTTTCTAGGGAGATATAAAGATTGTAAGATTAAATGGCTGGAAAATGGTCATGTGGGAGCAGGAGGAATCACTTTCAAACATTAATTGGCCCCCCACATTGCCTACTGTAATCAAAGCTAAAGGCGATTGAGCAAAATATTTGTGTGCCTGTATCGTTTATTTATTTTGATAAGCTTAGTGCATTCTATTATTTTTGCTAGTGATGTTGAGGTTTTTGGAAATTTATTTTGTCCCAAACCATGCAGCTCGGTTTTAAGTGTTTCTCTTAAATAACGCATGTACGTGTCCATGGGTTCACATCAGTCCAGGGCTAATTGTGTTGATGCATCCTTTCCTACACCAGGGCCATAAGAAAGTGGGGACTTTATGGAGAGACGCAGGACTTAACTGGAGTGATTTCCTGTCAGAAGAACAGGAACTCCAAAGCTTCATCTCGGAGCAGGTGAGTCAGCAGGGTGTTCAGTTTGTTCCTTCATACTTTTAATGTATATGTATAATTCCGCTTGTGTGTAAAACTTATTTTTCTTTTCATTCTTCTTCTTTCAGAAGCTGCAGTTCACACTGTCTGACTGTGTCTCTGCCCACCCTGCCCCTTCTATGCCCAGTCTCACCCCGGATGAAATGCACAGACAGCTTGAGCGTCTCCTACTAGAGGACCTGGCCAGTGATGAGCAGATATTTGACTGGGTGGAGGTAAAGCTGGGTACAGATACTGTATACATACATCACATTCCCTTCATAATCCATCATATTTATTTCCTTAATCAATTCAATTCAATTTTATTTCTATAGCGCTTTTAGCAATTCCCCCCCCCCCTCCCCCCCCACAGTACATCTGAGTTTTGTACGGGATGGGCGAAGTCTGCGATTTACACAAATTTACGGAATTATCTCCTGGATATATGAAGTTTTCATACAAATAAATATTATGTTTGTTATTTCACATATCCTGTATTATACAGTGCATTCGGAAAGTATTATCTTTGCATCACTTTTTTCACATTTTATGTCACAGCCTTATTCTAAAATGGATTAAATTTTTTTTTTTTTCTCAGAATTCTACACAAAACACCCCATAATGACAAAAAGAAAAAAGTTTATTTGAGATTTTTGCAAATTTATTAAAAATGTAAAAATGTCGAAAGCACTTGTACATAAGTATTCACATCCTTTGCCATGATGCTCAAAATTTTGCTCAGGCGCATCCTGTTTCCCCTGATCATCCTTGAAGTGTTTCTGCAGCTTAATTGGATGCACTGTGAATACTTTCCGGATGCACTGTATAATACATGATATGTGAAATAACAAACATAATATCATGTGTAAATGTGCTTTCGAATTTTTTTCATTTTTGATGAATTTGCAAATATCCCAAGTAAACTTTTTTCATGTTCTCATTATGGTGTGTTGTGTGTAGAATTCTAAGGAATTAAATTTGGATAAGGATAATGTAATAAAGAATTAAAATGAATTTAATCTATTTTAGAATAAGGCTGTGACATGACAAAATGTGGAAAAAGTGATGCGCTGTGAATACTTTCCATATGCACTGTATATTATATTATATTTATATTTATATTTATTGTATTGTTGTATGGTGATAGTGATATGACCCAGCACCCAACATACTTTTACTCCAACGCAGCCTCCATTCTTTGTGGAAGATGGACAAAAAGGCACACAGGAAACAAAAACCTTAAAAAAATAAATTATATATGAGCCCGCCAAATCACAGACATGTTGATTCACACTGGACTAATATCATCACAGGCATGGTATGATGCAATGGCACACTCCAGGACATTCTGTAATGGAGAAATAATAAACGATATTATATTAAGTGCTTCTTTTCCAGCCACATCACACCCCAGCATCAACCCTTATATGGTTTCTATTTTACAAAATGATATAAACGAATATTTTTCCTCTATTCCAGGCCAATGTAGATGAATCTGAGATGACCTCTTCCCCATTCCTAAGAGCTTTAATGACCGCAGTATGTAAAGCAGCTGTTAAAGGTGAATTTATTTTCTTATGCAGGAAAAAAACCTCCCTATTGCAAACCCTCTTATTCTTAGCTTGCTAAGCTTCTCAGGTGAACATTTTGTAATAATTACCTGTTTATCCCTTTTAAATATGCATATTAAGCACACCTCATTAAGATCCAGCAGCTGGCTTGTAGATACTAATAAATAAGCATTACAGTGATGTGTTCAGTGCACATGTAGCCCCAGCACAAATATTTTCTCTGGCTTTATTTCTCTCACGCAGATGAGCATACGTCCTGCAGAGTGGACACAGCTGTCATACAGAAACACCTCCCTGTGTTACAAAAGTACTTTAACTCAGACACTGAGCGTCAGTTGCAAGCACTTTATGCACTGCAGGCATTAATAGTGACCATGGATCAACCACCCAGTAAGTGAACTTATTTTTTTGTTCTAGATAACCCTCTCAGCAGCAACCTTATTTCCCCTTTTGTCTGTTCGAACCACTCAGCATTCAGCATTACTAGTATACTAATCACCAGCCTGGTCATCTGTCCTCAACTGCACCTGTTTCTCACTGGTTCATGCCTTAAGTTCTCAATTTTAATGCTTAGATGAATCATAGGTCACTGTGTGGCTTAAAAAACACAAACATTCCTCTGGAACTGGTCAGGTACAGGGCCTGGACTTACAATGAGAGCTAAAACAGTCAATTCAGTAGGCCTGGAAAACTATTTCTTAAGACCACATTAAAAATGCATAAACATAGACTCCGAGTGGCGCAGTGGTAAAGTGCTTGCCCAATCATCCAGAGATCCCTGGTTCGATTCAGGGTGATGCTGTAACCTCTAACAGCCGGAGGTCTAGAGAGAGCTGATTGGCCGAGTTCATTCGGAGGGGAGAGATGAGAGGTTCTTTGTGCTCCTACATTAATCATGGCCCTACAGCAGTTCGAAAAGATGCGGTCGGCTTGCGTCACGTGGTTCGGAGAAAACACGTAATCGTCTTTAGCCCTCCCACCTGAGTGATAGCAGTAGCCTTAATGTGTGACCCCCTTGTGACTGGGAGGAATTATACGACTAAATTAGGGAGAAAAAAATGCATAAACATAATTTGTAAGTTTATTAACACTTCCTATTTTTTTCCCTTTACCTTTGCAGATCTTTTAAGGATGTTTTTTGACTGCCTCTATGACGAGGAGGTGATTTCAGAGGATGCTTTTTACAAGTGGGAAACAAGTAAAGACCCAGCTGAGCAGCGGGGAAAGGGCATAGCGTTAAAATCAGTCACCGCTTTCTTCACCTGGTTACGGGAGGCTGAGGAAGAGTCCGAGGACGATTGATGTGAGGAGGCGGCGGCCACCTGGTGACGCGTGGAGGCACGCTGCCAATAAAATGGAAAACTGTACCCTCTGTACTCAAACACACTACCTACACACACGTTTTCACTCACGGCGTGACACAAAGTGTCATGCCTGGGTTTCTTGTGGTATGGATTCCAAAATGTTCATTCTGGAAGTAAGGGGCACTAAAAACCCCTGTATCATATATATAGAAAATTATTTTTGTTCCTTTTTTTTTTTAAGAAGAAACTTAAAAGAAGCAGGTTGTGAAATTCTTAATTTATTATTTTTTTAAACATTCACAAATTCAAAGTCTATTTAACATTTGCAGGTCTTCACAATAAGGGGAATGTTGATAGAAATAACAGAAATACCATAACATTAATGGCTATTAAGAAATATGTACTCACCATCCCTGAAATTCATGTACAAGCTTGAAGGAAAGGTTTTTGGGGATAAAGGGAAAGATGCAGTTAAAAGAAACTGACTGTTTTCTCAGGTTGTGTTGTTCTTAAGTAACCCCAGTAACTGCATCTGTTTTAATTATTCAGTGTTGAAATTGGGTAAATTCTCATCAAATTCTCACCGTGAAAAAAAAAGTTTATGCAAGAATGCATAGGTTTTACAAATAGAAAAACTTCCTGAAGATTCTGAACACTAGATGCATTTAAGGAGTACAATGAAAATACTACTAATGCAAGTTGAAACGTTTCATTGTGGCCCTGCCTGCTTGTGATAAACAGCTATTGGAGAACATGTAAAACTTGTAAATACATTAAACACCATCAAAACGATTGCAGAATGCAGTTTTTCTTTGTTTATATTTTGTATATCATTCTTTGTCAATGTTGCAATAGTTTTGAAGGGGGGGGGGGGGGGTGAAGAAATACCTTAAAGTAAGAATGCTCTCAAGTATATATTTTAATTGTTTATCTTTATCAATTTATCAGAGTCAGCTGTATGATTAACCAACTATACCAAGCAGGTGCAAAGGACCAATTTAATAATCAATTTCATATATAAGTTGAAATACAGTCATTAACTAATACAGAAACAGCTGTGTAAGAGGCTTTAATTTGGGTGAGGAACAACCATTACATTTATTACACACAGACTGATATATTTCAAGTGTTTATTTCTTTTAATTTTGATGATTATGGTTTATAGCTAATGAAAACCCAAAAGTCAGTCAATTTAAACTAAATTATTTTTAAACAAAAATGTTGGGCTACAGAAAGTATGAACATGTACAGCACTTAATGCTTGGTCAGGGCTCCCTTTGCATGAATTACTGCAGCAATCCGGCACTGCTGAGGTGTTATGGAAGCCCAGGTTGCTCTGATAGCGGCCTTCACCGCTTCTGCATTGTTGGGTCAGGTGTTCCACATGCTCTTCGCAATACCCCATAGATAGGTTTAGGTCATGTGAGTTCAGGGATACCATAGTCCTTAAACCAGGTATTAGTACTTTTGGCAGTGTGGGGAGGTGCCAAGTCCTGTTGGAAAATTAAATCACAATCTCAATAAAAGCTGGTCAGCAGAGGGAAGCATAAAGTGCTCTAAAATTTACTGGTAGATCAGGCTGCATTTTTCAGGCTGCACTGATCTGACCTGATAAAACACAGTGGACCAAACCAACACAGACTGACAACTATACTGGACATCAAGCAACTTGGATTCTGTGCCTCTCCTCTCTTTCTTTTGGGATGTTGATTTCCAAATGAAATGCAAAATTTACTTTCATCTGAAAAGAGGATTTTTTTTGCCCACTAAGCAACAATCCAGTCCTTTTTGTCTTTAGCCCTAGGTAACATGTCTTTTTGTCCTTGGGTAACACGCCTCTGATGTCTCTGGTTCAAGAGTGGCTTAAATGGCGTGAAAAGCAACAGTTATAGCCCATGTTCTGGATACATTTTTGCATGGTGGCTCTTGAATCACTGACTCCAGGTGCAGTCCACTATTTATGAATCTCCCCCACAAGGGTTAAAAATTTTCATAATCATTAAAATGTGAAGAAACACTTCAAATTAGTTTGTGTAATGAATTGATACAATGAGTTTTACTTTTTGAATTGATTTACTAAAATAAATCAAGGTGTAAAAATTTACAAAGCCATCTGTTGAATTTTGAAGTGCGGGGAATGAAGGAAATAATGAAGTGCATGTTTATTAAATAGATTTCAATCGCACGCTCATAAGTGTGTATTAAAAAAATGTACAGTGCCATTTGTGGAATTTTATGATGTAGTATTGTCTTTTTAAGGTTGATTTTTTTTAAATGATTTTTTAATGAATAAATTTCAAAGTAGCATATTTTCTCTTCCCGTGAGCCGATTGCGATGAATGCGTATGTTACCTGAAGTTCGTCCAAGTACTTTGGGCACAAGGTGGGTATACACACACACACACACACACACACACATATAGTTTTCCATATATAAAAATAATTTATATTTTTTATAAGAATCAATTTATTCATATAATATGCATTACATGGTTACCATACTTTTGAGACACATTGTAATACATTTCACCCACTGTTGAACATGCATTAGCACAGCTGAAGATATGTGTGCAATGGGATTGGAGATGTGGGTGAACATCAGTATAATTTTAATTTGTTGCTCTTTTGTCAAACATCATTTTAGGGGATCTGAAAAATCAAAAACATGTTTTAAAAAAATGTATTAGTTTAAAATAGTTATTTTTTCTATGTATGGCCCACTCTGTGTCAGACAAAAAAAATTATACACACTTCAGAAAAAGATACAAGAAACTTGTATAAATATTTTAATACTTTATATATATATATATATATATATAGTGTGGCGGGGGCGGGGTTTCGCTTGGGAACCATCATGCTTTGCGGGAGGGGCTGTTATGTGTTCACCCTGTTGGGAGAAGGTGTTTGGTTTACTGGCTTCAGCCAGGGTATGTGTGATGTGGGTTGTTGTTTATGCTGCTGGTTCATCTGTGTTTCGTGAATAAAATGCTCCCAGCCATTTGCATTGGGCAGCAAGTAAAATAACTCGTCTCTCCACCATTCTTTCCGGCGTTAAAACGCTACAATATATATATATATATAATAAAATTATATATATATTATTTTATGATATATTAATAAATCACTGTTTATATATATATATATATATATATATATATATGCGATAGATAGATAGATATTATTAATAGATCACACTGTTTTTATTTTTCTGAGGTGTGCATAAAATTTTTTTTTGCCTGCCTTACAAAGCTTTAATGGACAAAAGCGTTAAAGTACAAGTGCTCACAATAAAGGTCAGAACTGCATTATAACATTATAATAATATAAATACATTACACAAATACCATAATAGCATAGTACTTTACTGTGTGGTATAATTCTAGCTGTAATCCGCACACTACTGCACAAGCTAATGCATTTAAACACACACACAGACTTCGTGTTGTACTGTGACATGCAGGGACTTTAAATTTAGCGGACATTTTCCCAGAGTTCTATGCGAGGCTACGTCCAGTAAGTCCCTGTAATGTGGAGTCATGCAGGGACTTTTAGTTTAGCAGACAATTTCCCAGAATTCTGTGCGTGGCTCTGGGATTTTTCTTGCTAACTCTGGTAAGGCATTCAGTCATTTTGAGATGATAAAAAAAACATAAGTGCTTATTTGCGACGCACCAGTGTGACTGTTCATGGTATATAACATTTAGTCCTGTTTGATTGTTGTTTGTTGAGAAATTGAATGGTGCTTGGGTTTTTCTAGCGGTTAAGCTACGTGTAAACAGTCAGCTGCTAGCTCGTTTTACTCTGAGCAACACACATATTAGCCTGCTAGCTAACGGACGTTAGATACTGTTGCACACATAAATTAGACATATATGCAGACTGTGGAGGAGTCGGGTTTAAGGAAACCATGCAGAACCCGTGATATACTGCAAACTAAGAATTTCGTATATAAGACATTTATATGACAAAACGTTGTAATATCTTGAATGGCTCAGGTTGATTGTGGCACGTCATGTTTTGCACATTTTAAGTTTTATAAGTTCGGATCGGACAAGTTTCGATTCTAGTTCCGTAACACGCCAACAGGTGGCAGCACAGGGAGCACTGACCTTCATCATCAGTCAGTGTGCCAAAAGACATTGTCCTGTCCACAATAGGAGCTGTACAGCTGTACATGGACAGCAAGTTAGAACAAAGAGTGAATTTTGAATTTTCTATAAAAAAAAAAAAAGGTCAAAAGGCCAGTCAGGTCCACTAATGATGGGAAGTTTGAATCATTTTAGTGACTCGGTTCTTAGAATCTCGTTTATCAAAATGAACGAATTTTTTTTTTTTTAGAGTTATTTAGATAATTTATTTTTCTTTTGATTAGAAATAAAATAAAATGTTGCATTTTCAATAAAAAAGACCCACAATACGTCTACATACACAAATTGTGGCTATAGCTCCAGTAATTAAAATATCACAATGGAGCTAAGGACATATTACAATAAGCAGAATGAATAGCTCGCCTCTCATATCTTCCAATCTGAGTCGTTCGTTCTTTTGAATCCGTTACACTGCATAGGATCTATGGGAGTCACGTGACATAGGAATGAATGACCTACGGAGGTTTTGCGATGATTTGCGCATGCGCGCCCAGTAGAAAATGAATAAATCACTCTCCAAGACTACTCGTTCTTCTAAGTCACGTTAAAAATTCCTTTAAAAAGAACGAATCGTTCTTGATTGCCCCAGCATACAGCTCGACCAGGTGTATGCTCATCATCCTT
This sequence comes from Clarias gariepinus, assembly GCF_024256425.1. Classification (NCBI taxonomy): domain Eukaryota; kingdom Metazoa; phylum Chordata; class Actinopteri; order Siluriformes; family Clariidae; genus Clarias; species Clarias gariepinus. Next base: position 14,815,738 of record NC_071122.1, read on the forward strand.
TTCAACATTTGCGTCATTGAGCATCAAGAACTCGTCCCCATGAGCCAGAGTGTCAATAGGGAGGACATATGGTCAAAGTGACCGGGTCTGTGTTGCACAAATTTCTAAACTTTTTAATATCACCTCATATGTGAGTCAAACTAAAATCCACATGTATGGTAGAACTCCAGGTTTCTCAGCGGAATGTTGCCCAGAACACGAACACTTCTTCCCATAGTGCATCCTGGTGCCTTTTTTTTTTTTTTTTTTTTTTTTCCCATAGGGCCAGGTAGGTTTGGACTGCCCCCACACATTCGAATTAAGACACGACCAGCTAGTATATACAAGGTGCCATATAGGCAATACAAACATTACCCATGCTTATTTATTAAAGGATGAAGAAGCCCCACAAAGTCAGTGCTGCAGAACTATCCTAACCATAAAACACATACTTTTTTAACACCATAAGAAAACGATTTCTACTGGAACAAGATTTAAAAAAAAAAAAACATTCTGCAAGGCAACACCAGAAAAACTCTTATAATTTCTGTCTAAAGCACACATAAAGAATATAACATTGTAAAACCTTGTTCTTCTGACCAAGACCATGCTATTTTGTGATCTATTTCTCACTACTCTCTTAATCACTTGCATTTTCATAACATCATAAATCAGCTTAATATTTGATGTGAATCTTGCCATATTTATGGCAAGGTCAATAAACCCAAATACAAACAAACTAATTCCCCAAGATCATTGAAATAACCATTTAGAAACTGTGTTTTTTATTTACTCTGGTTATTGTCAAAATCGTTATACCTTAAATTTCTTTGATGATTTTTTTTTGTGTGAAACATGAGCAAAATAAATGACCATACAAAGCAAGCTGTAATGCTCTGTATGTTATGGCCACTTTTTATCCCACCCAGCATTACATTTTTCAGCAATGTATGCCACAGCAAATCTTCTGTAAGGTCGATCCAACCAGGAAAGCGTTTGCTTTCCTATGTGCATCACTGCCCTCTTTATGCCGATGTTACCATTGCTGTAACTCAGTCATCTAGCCAGCACAACTTTGCATATTTCAAAGTCACTCGATTCATTACACTTGCCAATTTTTTCTGTATCCAACTATCTATTTTGTGAACTGGCTGATGTCTAATATCTCCCACCCGTTGAGAATGGCCATTGTACAGTGATGGTCAATATTATTTACTCCTCCTGTCAGTGGTACAGATGTTAAAGCTGATCACTGCGTACATGTTCTGTATCCACCATTGTTATTAATATGTTTTAATCTGATGTCAGATAGACAGCACTTGCAAAATGTATAAAATAATGACTGTTTAAAAGCTGTCTGCCTTAAAGAGTCTCCTTATTTTGATTTAATTTGAGGCTTTTATTGTATGCTTGCATCCTTTTAATGTCCTAATGTGCCATTTGTTTTGTCTTGTTGATTTTGTTTAGAAAGTGCACTGACCACAAAGATGTATCGCCCTAAACCGACTCTGAAAGACAGACAGCACTTGTATAAGCTGATCATCAGCCAGCTCCTGTATGACGGTTACACTAACATCGCCAACAGCCTTATAAGCGAGGTGAAGCCGCAGAGTGTGGTGTCCCCGTCTGAGCAGCTTATGCAGCTTGCCAAAATCGGTAAGATACCTTTACTAAAGACTCGCTGTTTACCGCTCCTCTGGTGGAAAAAACAACTCAGTACAGTGAAACCTTGGGTTACAGGCATAATTCGTTCCGAAAGCGAGCTCATATTCCAAAACATGCGTAAACTTGAAATTGAATTTTCCCGTAAGAAATAATAGAAACTTTAAATTATTTGTTCCACAACCCCCAAAAATAAATCCATAAAAATAATTAACCTGCACTTTACCTTTAAAACAAAAATAAATCCCGACAGATAAGTGTTTCCGTTTGTGCACGCAGGCTGTATATTTGTGTGTGTGTGTGTGTGTGTGTGTGTGTGTGTGTGTGTGTGTGTGTGTGTGTGTGTGTGTGAAGCTAAAGTAACGAGCCCCTTCCCCTTTTTCCCTTCCCGTTTTACACACTTACCTTTCCTCCAATCTTTTCACACACGCACACAGCAGAAACACTATCATCGGAAAAATAAACAAGAAATCTTTTTAATGACGCGATTGAGCGACACACTAATGGAATCACTGCTGTAAAAAAAAATAATAAAAACAAAGTAACCTTCACTTTACTTTTGAAAAGAATCGCGACAGAGCAGTGTTTCTGTGTAGAGCAGAGAGAGTGCGTGTGTGTGAAGAAGTAGGAGGGGTGTGTGTGTGTGTGTGTGTGTGTGTGTATGTATGTATGTGTAGCACAGTGTCTAATGACGCACGAACGCACACACACACACACACAAACACACACACACACACAAAGAGCAGCCCTGAGCAGAGAGAGAAAGTGGATTTTTAACCTCTCTAATGAGACTTGCTTTTGCTTTATTCATCACACGCGCTGTACACACACGCGTACAGGCACAAAATAAAATGTGTTTTACGCACACACGTGGTCACAGTGTTGTAGTAAACAGTACACGTGTGCACACATGATGATTATACCAGTGAGAGACGCGCACTAAGACCCAGCAGGGGAGACGATTACTCACAATTCTGCAGCACAAGAGAGAGAAAAACCGTTGGCTCAGTTTTGATCAAATGACGCTCGGCGTTAAAACAAGAAGTGCATGCATTATACAGAATACTCGGTACTCGTAAACCAAGACTTGTTTATTTTCCAAGTCAAAATTTATTAAAAATCTTTGCTCGTCGTGCGGAACACTCGCAAACCGCGTTACTCGCAATCTTTCACTGTACTGTTATTTGCCATGGTGCCTCTAATATATACAGTATTTAATTGACAACGGGTTAATTTTATTATATTATGGTTAGCAATGAGCCATTTGGTCCATTTTATAGATGGGGGAGGATCAACTTAGTTAACAAAAAAAAAAATGTAATTAATTTTTGTCACGTACCGAGTTATACACAGTATGATACAAAGTAAAATGCATATATGACTGCTGATGACCCTAAAATTTAAATAAGAGTTTTTAAACAAGAATATAAAGTATGAAATAAGAGAAAAAAATATAGAAAAATATAGATCAAAAATTGGCTATAAAAAAATTACACTATGTAAAATTAATAAAAGTAAATAGATTTAAATGGAATTGGGTTATAGAAAGCAGGCCAGTTATGAGCAAGACAATGTGCAGAATAATGAGCAAATCCAAAGCTGTGTTGTGTTACTAGTCTTTTTTTTTTACTCCAAAATAGATTAGTCTAGAAAATTGTGTGCGTTAAAAGTGGCGCATGCTAAAAGCCTCTCAACTTGCACGCTCTGAGACTTTGGAGGCATTTGAGGTGACAGTATATACAAGTTCTACACTCTAAACTATCCACATACTTTCATCCTGTGTGATAGGAGTAAATTAGATGCTCTGCTTCTTTAGAAGTAACAATTATGGCAAATGACATCCAGGATATTTCCATGAAAAGTTTTTTTAATAGGTTTAAAGTCTTAAAATTGTAGCAAAATCAGAAAACTTTTATAACGAATCTGGTTTATTATAATACTTATAGAATTTGTTATTTTAATCAAATCAGCACCTAGGTATCGTGATGATATATCGGGTGGTCATTGTTGATTCCCATTCGTATTCCATATAGTGTAAATAATCAGATAGCTTGTTAAATACAATATGTATAATTGCAGGAATGGAGAATGATGACAGCGCAGTACAGTATGCCATCGGACGCTCGGACACGGTGGCCCCAGGTGTCGGCATCGACTTAGAGTTTGACGCCGACGTGCAGACCATGTCCCCTGAGGCTTCGGAGTACGAGACATGCTATGTGACATCACACAAAGGGCCGTGTCGCGTGGCCACATACAGCCGAGACGGACAGCTCATTGCCACCGGCTCTGCAGACGCCTCGATTAAAATCCTAGACACGGAGCGTATGCTGGCCAAGAGCGCCATGCCCCTTGAGGTGAGCACAAATAATATTAAACACTTTTTAACTAACAGTTTCACTGTTAACCATGACAGGGACTTTTTTTTTTTTTTTTAAGTGCTAAAGACTTCTGACCTTTTCAGGTGATGATGAACGAGACAGCGCAGCAGAACATGGAGAATCACCCGGTTATCCGAACCCTGTATGACCACGTAGATGAGGTCACCTGCCTGGCTTTCCACCCCACCGAGCAGATCCTAGCGTCGGGATCCCGCGATTACACACTCAAATTGTTCGACTACTCCAAGCCCTCAGCAAAAAGAGCTTTTAAATACATCCAGGTACTTCATTCAAGGGCATACAGTATGTATACATCTGATTAAATTTATTCGTAATTATCAGACAGAAAGCTGGGTTTAATAAGTTTAATAAGGCATTACTAAGGATTTCTTCTCTTGTTCAGCAAACAGAAGAAGAAAAAATAATATATATCTGCACCACACAAACTGTTATCGTTTAATTGTTCTCATTGGTTGGAGGTTTGTAACATCTTTTTCTTCAACAGGAAGCAGAAATGCTGCGCTCCATCTCCTTTCACCCGTCAGGAGATTTCTTGCTGGTGGGGACTCAGCATCCAACACTGCGCCTTTACGATGTCAATACATTCCAGTGTTTTGTGTCGTGCAACCCTCTGGATCAGCACACGGACGCCATCTGCAGCGTGAGCTACAACCCGGGAGCCAACACCTACGTCACGTGCAGCAAGGACGGCAGCATAAAGTTGTGGGACGGCATCTCCAACCGATGCGTGTCCACGTTCGAGAAGGCGCACGACGGGGCCGAGGTCTGCTCAGCCGTCTTTTCCAAAAACTCGAAGTACATTCTGTCCAGTGGCAAGGACTCTGTGGCCAAGCTGTGGGAGATCTCCACTGGTCGCACACTGGTCAAGTACACGGGTGAGATTACAATCCAGCATTAGTATAAGCTGAGAAATCTTTCTGAATATCTAGCGGGAGGAAGTGCCCAGAACCAAGCTAGTCTTAACATTTAGATGAGAGAGAGATTGTAACTTCGATTCCACACAGTGCCACACCCATATGAGGGAAAAGGTTTAAAACACCATATGCTCTGGATGTGAATGATGACTCTTTGCCGCAAAAGACAAAAGAGATAAAGTTTCAAGAAAAAGAAAAGATGAATTAATTATTTATCTGGGTCTACAGTAATGACTCGAGAGATGAACTAATCAGTTTCTTTTTCCGGCTCAGAATGCACAGGTTAAGCTTATAGCGCTGTGACATGAAGAACGAATGACTCGAAAGGTGAATTAATCAATTCTCTTTCCAGTTTAGACTGCATTGAAGTGTGGAGTTGTCACACGATGAACAAATGATTAGGGGCAACCCGAAGGCTCAAAACAGATGAACTACGTCCTGTACAGAACCTGAACTGAACGGCATTTGTGACTGAACAAATCACTCCCCGCGGCTGTGTGTGCAACGTGTGTTTGTTTATAAATGAGCAGATTGTAACACATGTCTGTGATGCAGCATGAGCAGCAGTTCAGATAGATGCATGTCTCCGGTTAAGCTCATGTTATCATGACCACAATAGGGAGAAAGAAATTATGCTGTTGGTATATTTTAAGTTCTACTGCAAACCCAAAGAAGTTTTTTCTACCAAGCCATTTGTTCTAGTAGCTGATTAGTTTCTTGACATTTCCTGTGCTGTGTGTATTACAGGAGCAGGACTGAGTGGCCGTCAGACGCATCGCACACAAGGCGTGTTTAACCACACAGAGGACTACGTGCTGTTGCCGGATGAGCGAACGGTTAGCCTGTGCTGTTGGGACTCACGCACAGCTGAACGCAAGAACCTGCTCTCACTTGGCCATAATAATATTGTGCGCTGCATCGTGCACTCCCCAACCAATCCGGGCTTCATGACGTGCAGTGACGACTTCCGCGCTCGCTTCTGGTACCGCCGGACCACCACTGACTGAGCAGCTGTGAGGCTGTTCTTGAGTTTCAGGTCTGTGTGTAGAAAAGGCTTAGACCTACAGTGAGTGGTTTACCAGATAACGTGGTCTCAGCGATATCAGGACTGTAGTTGTTGTGTCTGAACTCTAGAGAGCACCATTGTATGCAGAGGAACTTGTAGAGGAACTTGAGCATTTGTAATAAGTCTGTGCCAGCCATCTGAGCGTAACAAAGTTGTGCTCTGTGAGGCATGACATGAGTTCTGTAAGAGACAAGTGAATTTTCTTTTTTTTTTTTTACTTTCTTTCCATGTTTTTTTTCATGTTTGATACATTTAATGCTTTTTTCCTTAAATAAAATAAACAAATTGTTTTCCTTGTAAATAAAACATCTTGTGAAAGCAAATCAATAGGTGACAAAAATATGTTGTAGTACACTGTAGTATGTAGTACACAGTATGCTGTGTCCTTTTCAAGAGACACTGTGCAAAACAGGGAGGATGTATTAGATGTGTCCCAAAAGAGCTTTTATATCAGTGGTGAAAATCATCAGCCAAAACCTTGTTTAGTGTAAAATGTAAAACACTTTTCTTACAAAACTCAATTGTGAATAAAATGAAACAGTATTTTAAATAACAAATCAATAGTATAAAGTTTAAAATCAATCGTTTTTTACAGTTAATCTGCAACTCAAATGGTTTTAATGCATCCATTTAATTATAATTACCATTAAAAAATTTAGGTTAGATTAAAAGTTTTTAATATTTTCTTTTCAGTCATGAAACTGAAACTTTTTTTCTCATTTGCTCAAAATGTTTTTTGTGGCATCCCTAATAAATATAATTAATAAGTATGGGCTTATTTAATGTTAACATACATTTATATACACTGCCTAGTGAAAAACAAAGTCGACAGCTAGATTTGAATGAGTGAATAGTTAAAAGCTTGTAATTAGAGCGATCGATATATTTGAATTATCAGGAATTCTTTTAACCCTAACTGATGCAGTGAGTAGCTTCTCATTTCTTGAATAATTATGTCAGAAGAAGCATGGCTTGTTTGACTAAAAACTTTTTCTGTGTTTCGAAAATGGTCAACTATTGGCCTGAATCAAGCAAAAAAAGAAAAAAAAACTTGCTGCAAATACTGTCGGTTTCACAGAAGAAATGTGTGAAGTAATTCATGAATGACTGTGAACAGGACTTGAACCCGTGGTGAAGGACTAAACAGCTGTGTGGCCATAAGGAAACAACTTGTTAGTAAGCCTACATGGGGGTTTTCAGTTTACTACAGAGTATAAAGATTGGACTTCTGTGAAATAGAAAAAGAGTAATATCGTCTAAAAGTGATGCAACCATTATGTATAGTGGCCACTGTACAATCCTCTGGAGGCGGTGTTATGATCTGGCTTCAGTTAGTCGGTTCTAGGTTCAGAAAAGTTATCAATAAAATGAAGTCAGCTGAAGGCCTGAATGTACTAAATGAGCTGGTTATCACATCTATGCATTATTTTCTACCCCGATGGCACAGATACATTCCAGGACTCAAACTGTTGAAGGGTGTTTTGGGAGCATGAAGAATATTTTTCACGCATGAATTTGCCACAAATTATTGAGACAAGATTTCAGCTAAAAATTAATGCAACTCTGGACAAAAATAAATGTTGACATTGCTTACGTTTTTCAAAACAATGCCTTGACTATATGTGTATGCGTAATTAAAGGTAAAGTCTGTCCGATGAAATGCTTGTGTGTGTGAGAGATCAGTTTTTATTTTTTTCTTGTTAGGCAGTATGGTATTTAATTTTACATATACAGTACATATGAGAGCAAATGCATGTAAACACATGACCATTATTTCTACTAACTGTTGCCTCAAAGTTTATAATACAGACAACTATGACTGTAAGCCAGGCCTTCTTGTCCAGCACCATGCCTGACCTGACCAATGATCTGGTGGCTGAATGAACACACATTCCTGCAGTTGCACTTCAAAATCCTGTGAAAAGCTTTGTCTGAGGGTGGAGTCATTCACAGGAGCAGAGGGAACTTGGAATGAGATGTTTGAGTGTTGGTGTGTGATGGATGGGTGTCCACAAACTTTTCGACTACCGTTTTATTAGGGGAAGAAAGAAGAGTTCTCTTTTTTTTTTTTTTTTGGTATTTAATTTATTGAATTCGGTGGGGATTTTTTTTTTCTTCGTTTCAGAGATTTGTTGGCAGGTCGGATAGAAATTTAAATGATGTTATTTAGTATCTGTTTTACCCAGGAAATGATTGTGATCTGGTCCTACGCAACCCTGCTACCATAACAGGAAAATAAACCCCCCATAGACTCATACAATGTCAAAGGTAGTGTGTGGGAGTAGTGCAGTTTGTAAGAAGAAGAAGAAAAACATTCATAATGTAACTTCCCCAATCCACTACCCACATCAATCCTATTTAAAGTAGACACTATGTTTCCATTTTGGGTGAATTAGTGTGTATTTCCTGCCAAACAAATACGATGACAAGGTGTAGTTGTTCTGAAGGGTCTTTAATTTGGAAAGTGACAAATGGTGTAGACATGTGGAGGTGCACAAGACAATGTTTTCTATTAATACCAGTATTTTAGATATAAATAAATAAATAAATGAAAATAGTTTAAAGGCAGTTTAAATCTTTGCTTGAAAGTAAATCTTTGTGTATGCCTTAGCCACAATTAAATTAAAACAAGTTTAGACTTAAACGTTGGTTCTAGTAAATGAAATGGCTTGTTACAAGTTCTTCCACACCAAACTCGCTCATCCATGTCTTTGTGGACATTGTTTTGTGCACTGGTGCGCAGTCAGGTTGGAACAGGAAGGGGCCATCCTTAAACTGTTCTCACAAACTTGGGAGCATGAAATTGTCCAAAATGTCTTGGTACACTAAGGTATTAAAAGTACCTTGCACTTTTACAAGGCTTGCATCACCACACACCAGATCCAACTGCGCACCATAGTAGAATTAGAGCAAGCCATTAGAGACTGCGAGCCAGGCCTTCTCGTCCAACATCAGTGTCTGACCTCACACTGTCAGTGTGGTGATTCACATCGGCATGCCAAGTGGTGGGTTGGTTGGGTACACGGTGTACTCCAGTAGATCCAATCCAGAGAATGGTCATCGTCATGAATCTACATATCAGTTGCACTATTGATTGTGTCTTAAATCCAGAGAATCTCATCTGCAAGTCAGGAAGTTCTAACAACTTTGGAGATCATGCCAAGTCGGAGTTCAACATAAATTCAGTCCTTTGTTCTAGTTATGTGAAAAGGATGTGGCGTTTGGTTTGTATACCCGTAAAAAATTAATTCTACAGTATGACCCTGGCTCATACCATTCTGCTTTTACCTATTAATCACCAAGCACTCCATGGCTTCATGCTTATCTAGCATGGTTTGTGGCTTGTTGCTGGTGCAACCTGTTTCTTGGAACAGTTTTGGTCAGTCTGGTGCAAACTAATGAGCTCCAATCATGACTGAAAAACTGTGTGGTTGGCCTCTTTACAAAGCATGTGAGCATTCAACATCTGAAATTGATTTTTGGTTGTTTAGTAAAAGGGGGTCAGTCAAAAAGTTAAAACATAGAGTTTATTACATAGGAGTGGAATTTATCAATAGGCTTTTGGATGGAATTTTTTTTTTTTTTTGATATGCAGCATTGTAAATTATTACAAATTATTTTATTTCATCTGAAAAGTAGGGCGCTGTGATATGAAACCACAAGAAAAACGAAACTTTTGCTACCAGCCTAAAGTTATTTTTCAGTAACGGCTTGTTTCTTCTATCTTGCGGCTTCTGTTTATTCTTTCACGCAGTTACAATTGTACAGTTATCAAAGAATGATATACTTTTTTTTCAATTAATTTATAGTTACGTTTAATGTTGTGCAACATCCATGAGAAAACTTAGTTCCTTACATAATAGTAGCCACTAAGAGTCATATCCTCCCTGACCAGCGTCTGTGTTTTCTCTTTTTTGTGTTAATATAACATTAGAGAAAAACCAGAAATTGCAAACTCCTTCGTCCTGAAAACTTTCCCATGGTGGAAAATGTCCTGATTGCTACCGCACTGCCGACTCCTTTCACACGTAACGTAAACATCTAGATTTATCATTTAGATTATTCAGTGTCCACCATACACATCCCTGTGAATTAACTTGTTACTACAGAAACGCTGATGTATTTATATTGACATATTAATATAAACCTGTGAAATGAATTACCGCCGGTGGCACTGTCCTTTCGATCTGTTAATCAGATTCAAAGATTTAACAGTAATGAAGTGTGAGATCTATTAATTATCTACAAGTTGTACAGTACACAATGTCAGAGCGAAAGAGACGACCTTTCTCATCTGTAAATAACAGAATGACGAGACTAACTGTGTTTTTATTTTACTTTTTGCTGTATACGGAATATGTTTGAATTTGAGAGCAAAAGTAAAAAAAAAATTAAAAAAAGTTAATTACAGTAAATAACATGTAATATTTGCTTGCATATTATTTGCTTGCAATAAGTGCATCAAACTGGTGTCCCACTGACGTCACCAAACTGTTGCATTCTTCTTTTGTAATACTTTCCAGACTTCTAATGCAGTTTCTTTCATTTGCTGTTTTGTTTTGTTTGTTTGCTTTGTTGTGGTGTCTCCTTAGTGGTAACTTACTCAACTGGGGTACTCACTTCTTCTGGAGGCAACATACTCAACGTTTTTTTTTATTATTACCTTTTTTCCATGATGAAATCTCTTCTGGGTCATTGTCCTGCTGTGTATTGACCCTTATTATACCTTGAAGATTAGGGAGCCAATCCTAGAGAGATCCATGCAAGCCCAAACCATCAACTTTAATCATGCTTGACTGATAAGTTTGTAGGTGTTGGATCATGAGCAGATCCTTTCATCCTGCCAACTACAGGTCACTTCTGGGGGCAGTTGTGGCTTAAACGGTGAATCAGTACTGAGTTACTGATCAGGTTGGTGGTTTGAGCCCCAGCCCTTGTTTTGTTGAGCCCTTAAGCAAATCCCTTAACCCTGCTCATGGCTGACCCGTATGGTGCTCTTAACCCAACTATGCTGGGATATGCGAAAAAAGAATTTCCCTGCTCACTAATGTATGTGTGACAAATAAAGGCTTAACTTAACATTGTCCACACTTTGACATTTCTATCACTGTAGCTAATCTCTGGATTTCTTTGCAGATTTTAATGTGGCTTTCTGATTTTCACTGGCTTTTGTCTCTTTTAGGACATTTTAAATTGTGTATTGCTCTACCCAGTGATTGTAAAATCACTCTCAATGATTTCCTCTTTTCTCAGGTACACAATGGCTTGCTTTTTTCCCCATAGACAGCTCTCTGGTCTTCCATTTTGACCAGGTTTATCCTTTATGACAACAAATGTAGTCTTCAAACTCTCAAACCAAGACATTTAGAGCTCATAATTATTGAAGTAATTGCATTAACACAGTGTACTTTGCAAAGTGTCACTCGCCTGTTCCAATATTTTTGATCACATAGCATTGCATTGCTATACAAGTACCAATTTCCCTTTACTGGAACGAATAGGCCCAAACATGTTTCAGCATGACAATGTCCATGTGTGTACCATAAGGATGTGGTTTGCCGAGGCTGATGTGGAAGAATTTGCGTGTTCTGCTACAGAATAATGATCTCAGTCCCATTGAACACCTTTGGGATGGACTGGAGCTCCGACTGTGCACCAGGCCTCCCTAAACTCAATAATGGTTGAGGGGGTAAATCTCAAAAGGCACATTCCAAAATCTAGTGAAGCAACGTCATACCACAAACAGTATGTGTGTGATTCATCAGGTATCCACAAACCTTTGGCTCTTGAGTGTATCTTAAACATAGTCTAACTTTTGTATAACATGAGACAATTGTATAATGCAGTTTTAGATACGATCTACTTTAGAACTGGCTATAATGTGATAGCACTCATGCTTATGGTAAGTATGTTTCTTACCTACGAAACAACTTGCCAGTAGGGTATTCCTGCATTTTATTTTAAAACAAAGGCTAATTTGTATATGTATTCATAAAGCCACAGCCAATACAGTTCCTAGTAATAGTTTCAAGATCCTTATTCATGATTTGGTTTTGAATTTGCTTTGCGTGCCCACATGTTCTCAGAAATAAAGGGTCTTTCAAAGCTTTATTTGGATCCATGATGAAACTTGACACACGTCTGCTTTCTTTTCATGTGTTCCTGCTCATGCTAGCAACAAGCAGTTTACTTCAGTTCTGTATAATATAATTAACAGTTTACTGTTATATAATATAATTAACAGTTTACTCACTCACTCATTCACTCACTCATCGTCTATACCACTTTATCCTGTATACAAGGTCGTGGGGGGCCTGGAGAATATCCCAGGGGGCTTAGGACACGAGGCGGGGTACACCCTGAACAAGGTGCCAATCTTTTAATCTTTTGATGGAAATGATGAATGTGTTCTTTAAATCTTGTCTCCATAAAAACAAGAAAAACATCTTTTGCAGCAAATGCAGACCATAGGCATTCTAGCTGTCAATTCTTCCAAGATAATCTAATGAGATTTAACCCCATGCTTCCTTTAGCATCTCCCACAAGATGGATTGACCTGATGGAGCCATCCTCCATACCATACGGTCAAGCTGCTCCCACAACAACTTAATAGGGTTCAGATCCGGAGACTGGGCTGGCCACTCCATTACTGTTAGAATTCCAGAAACTTTAAATAAAATAAAATAAAAAAAATACAGCCACCAACAAAAAATAAATAAATAAATTGGTTGTGAACTGCATGAAAATGTGTTTTTTCTTTAGAAAACCAAGAAATTTACAACTGATCCCAAACTTTCGAGTGGTAGTGTATATTGAGTAAGTGACACCATTAAGCACAAATTTAGAGGTTAGCAGAAGGTATGGATGATGAGGGTGGCGTATCTGTTTCAATACTCCACACCACTGTACTGCTGCATTGTCACGTGACTATAGAGTATACGCCATTAGTAGTCAGAATCAGTTCATTGATCATTTCAGGGAAATCATTATGCTGCAGTTTTTTACAGTACAATCTAAATTAAGAAAAAAAGGAGAGTTTAAAAAGTAGAAATTATTGCAAAGTAAAAATACTGCAAATAATTTGACCAAAATATGGAAATATAAATGTGGCATGAAAATGTATACTCAGTTTCAATTCAATTAAATTTTATTAGTATAGCACTTTTATCAATAGTTGTAGGCTATAAATCTCAATACATATATTATGAATCCTGTTTGATACTCCAGCAGATACTGTAAGTTTGTTGAGTCTGTTGGTGTCTGAAACTCTCAGCCTGCTTTCCCAGCATGCCACAGCATACAGGAGAGCACTGGCCACCGCAGACTCATAAAACACCCATAAAACAAGTGCTGGGAGTGCTGTCTGTTGAACACTGCCTGGCCAAAAACACAAAATCACACATGCTAAGATTTCATTGGACCGCCTTTAGCTTTGATTATGGTGCACAATGTGGTGGCCAGTCCATGTCTGAAAATGATTCCTCATGCTCTCAGAACCCCCCTTTACCATTTTGCATCATGGAATATGCGTCCTGTGCCGTAAGGAGAGAAAATTCCATTGATGTGATAACCTGCTCATTCAGTACATTCAAGTCATCAGCTGACTTCATTTTACTGCTGAGCCTAGACCTGAACCCCTGAAACAACCCCAGATCATAACACCGCCTCCAGATCGCTTCATGCACTTCCCGTCTTACCCTGACGCCCCAATCTTATAACTTAATAGTTTAAAGGACCCCATTGATCACGGAAATCAGAGTAGCAGATAAAATACAGCTTGGGAAAATTTGACAGCACGGACAATCCTCACTTAAATGATCTCAAATTTTAAAGAGTAAAAACTAGCTAAGCTAAATGTTTTACGTTTAATTCTGTGTCACTATACAACAGAAACGTAAAGATGAGGAGTTTGAAAACCCACCGGGTTCTCTGGTTTCCTTCCACAGTCCAAAGCCATGCAGAGTAGATTAATCGGTGTTTCCATGATGGATTAGCATCCCGTCTAGTGTTTACCCGCCTTGTAGCATAAGCGTCCTGAGATAGGCTTCAGTTATTATAATCAATTCCTATGATGATGTTTTAGAGTGACTTTTCATTTCTGCACAGTGGAATAGTCTTCCTGTAGCTCAATATTATCTTGTTAACATGTACCTTTTTGACCACATAAAGCTACAGGGGGTTCAATGCTGTTTTGTACCTAATATTTCATAATCTAAGGCTATTCCTTTGCTTCTTTGTTTGTTTTTGTTTTGTTAATATATTTTAGTAATTATCAACCTTAACCTAAGCTTTAAAATTACAATATGATGGTTAAATTGGGGGGTCGGGCTACTTAAGTATATGCACAATTGCACAATAATAGTTAGCAACTACAACATTTTATTCCCCTATGTTTCCTGTCATAAGGGACTTTTTGGTTAGAACTATAAATATGAAAAGGTCATTTAATGGTTTGGAATGTGCCTTGAAATGATAACGCAATCATGGTTTTATCTTGTGAATATCGTCATCACACTGAAAGTAGTTCCTGTTTACACACCGCTGTCCATATCTGCCACGCTCCTGAATGGTTTGAGATGTGAGTGTAAGTTGCATCTAAACACAGCGTCTCGAAACTGTGAGACACGAGCTCTCACACGTCTGTACAGTGCCAGTCAGGGTCCTGAACTGGGTACAGCTGTTCAGTAGTAAATACTGCAGACTGTCATAACATTATTTTTATGGTGTCATAGGGGCTGAAATGATTATATATTATATATTTTAGGATTATATATTATATATTATATATTTTAGGAGAATATCAGAATCACCCAGGAACCGAACAGTGATGTCAGAATTCTGATTCTGTCAGGACCACTAGGTAAATGTTCTTCTTTAAGTTTATTACCACAAGTAAAGCCATTAAGACTTCGGTTTCTCAATTATGTAATAAGCTGCTGTTTTTTTGAGAAAAAAATAAAATAAATAAAAGCGAAAGAGAGTTTATAGTTGTAATAAAGAAACAGAAAGTAACAGGAATTCCTTGAATGGATTTTCCACAGCATAAGATTAGTAACCTGAAGTTTCATTTTTTAAGTAGATACATAAACAGACAGACCTTCAAACAGTCTATATGTACAAAAGCATATCGAATACTGGTGTTTCAAGCAGGCCCCTTATCCCCAGTGAAGGGCGATCTTAATGGATCCACCAAGACATCTTGGACAATGCTATGCTTCCAACCGTTTTCTATTCCAACATGACTGTGCCACAAAGCAAGGACTATAAAGACACGGTTTGATGAGTTTTGTGTGGCCCTACACAAACTTGACTGGCCCTAACACAGAGCCCTGTGACCTCAACTCCATTGAGCGCCTTTGGGATGAACTGGAACAGGGATTTCGAGCCAGGCCTTCTCGTCCAACATCAGCGCCTGACCTTATAAATGCTCTACAGAATGAATGGACACAAATTCCAACAGGAACATTCCAACATCTTGTGGACAGCCTTCCAAGAAGGGTGGAAGCTGTTATAGCTGTTATAGCAATGTCATTGCCGGTTTGGCCAAATCCTTTTGTTCCTATAGTGTAGATAATTGCTGAGGTATAAGCATAAAAGAATAAAAAAACACTTTGAGACATGCTCTCACTTACTGTTTATACAGATTTATCCTGTATTTAGGGTCACAGGGGGCCTGGAGCCTATCCCAGGAGACTTAAGGCACAAGGCAGGGTACACCCTGGACAGGGTGCCAATCCATCACAGGACACACTTACACAATGAGACAATTTAGGAACGCAAATTAGCCTAATCTGGAGATCTTTGGATTGTGGGCTGAAACCCATGTGGAGTATCCCATTTGTGAAGGACATGCAAACTCCATGCACACAGGGATGGGAATCGAACCCAGACCCTGAAGGTGAAAGGAGACAGTGCTAACCGCTGCGCCACAGTCCCACCTAAGACATGCTTGTAATGAAAATTAACTTAGTTTCACCATTAATGGTTCACTCTGATATTATAGATCTAACTTAAATCACAGATGGACTGTAAAGAGATTTTGAATGTGATTTTTTTTTTTTTTTTTAGAAAAGCATCATGGAGGATTTGCTCGGAGAGTTTTCTGCCAGATTTTTGTCAGTAAACACAAGTACTCTGTTCTGAACAATGTTGTTTATGCTCATGCCACAACTCCTGACATGTCAAGCTTTTTTTCTCTTCTGCACTTCTGCAGTTTTAACCATGAACTTTAGGTTATTAGTTTCAAATCCAGGAATGCCAACCCTCAAACAGCTCAGCTCGGTGCATGGATTAAATTTGGTCAGACAGCAAAGTGTGTGCCTCACACTGTTGTTTTCTTCTCCTTCACATCAATAGATACAAGGTCAGTGTGTAAAATCTCCTCTAATGCCTTTTTTTTCTCCGCCGCCCAACCCCCAGCAGGTCATTCTTGAGGCGTTGCTTCATTGTGTGTGTGTCCTGACAGCAAAGCCGAGATGCCTGGGAATGTCAGCCTTTAAAATAAAGCCATCAGAATAAATCACACACAGCTACAAAGAGACAAAAGCAGGAGACAGGATTTCATTTCATTCAACCCAGAATGCTGTGAATATTTTAATCAAATACTGAAAATACTGCAAGTAATCAAAACTATGAGAAATCCGCCAAAACTTCTGCTTTTCACATAGGAAAAATGACCACAAGTATAAACTTTAGAACCCAGACTTCAGGTTTTTAGCTGAAAAGTGAAGGGCGTGACGTAGAACATGGGGCAGGGAACACTGTCGAGGAGGAGGACTGTGATTGGCTGAGCTGCCTGTAAGGCAGAGTATATGGTATAACCACATGCCTCTCTGCCTCCTCACACAGTCTATGTTTGTGCGTGTGTGTAAGATAGAGAGAGACACAGAGATACAGTGTGACTTTTTTAAAAGTTGGTTACAGTGAATTCATCTGTTCGACATGGTTAAGCTCTGAGTTTTTACATCTGGGTGGACTTTTCCTTTTGTCTTCATCAAAAATGGAGGTAAGCATTGTGTATATTGTATACACTACATTTATTGGCTTTCTCAGATTAGATATAAATTGCAATGCTATATGTTATATATGTTTAATATATAAAATGTAATATATGTGCCATAAATTCCACATACAGCCGGTGCATACAGTGTATGCAGATATAATTACCTGTGCAAAAAATGTTCTATTATAAATTATAAAATACAGTCGTGTACTGTATGCTAATTACATTATAACAAAGGAAAAAAAGGGAACAGCCATGTTGAATTATTTCAAGTGTTTATTTTTATTCTGATATCAGTAAGTCATGGAGAGCAGCAGTCTGGACATTGTGCAGTTCTTGCAGTTCAGAGTTTTAGTACCAGTGACAGGAAGGTTATATGTTCAGATCCCAAAAAGTACCTGCAGGATTTTTTTTTGCCCCTCTCTTCTACTTCTTGTGCTCACTTACTTTTATGCATTGTATCAAAAAATCGTGAACATAAACTCCATAAACTTAAAATGATGTGAATTTGTCTGGTTGAATTACCTTCATTCTTATCGTAAATGACTGGTTGCCACTTTTTCACTTCATGACTTTATGAGCGTCATATTTTGTCCCCGGACCTCCAGCTGTCAGTGAATTGCTCTTCTGGATACTCTGTGAGTCCATGCGCCCCACTGACCTCCTTTCAACCCCCCAGCCTTGTTTAGGTCCCGTACTAGGCAGTGTAATGTGATCCCGAGGCTAAGGCAGAGAGCTGAGACTGGAACTTTATGAGTGTTGTTAACTAGATGCTTTCCATCAGAATGTGCTAAATCATCTCACATATTAGTGGCTGTCAGCATTCTGGTCCAAATTAAACACTGAGGTTGCTGTAACAGACTGATTCAGATTCGGTTTCTGTGAGCGTGTAAAAGTATCTTTAGGCTTTTAAGTGCTAAATGTTGTATTCAGCATTTTCCGTTTTTGAGATTATATTGGAGAAAGTGCATCAATGGGGAACTGTGACAGGTTTTTAAACATGCGAATTACATAAGTGTAACAGTATTGCTGTAGATTTAATTGCAGAGTGTGGTCACTAATTTGCAGCTTTATTTTTATGTCGCAATCTTTTGTTTTGACATTTTAAAGCCATCTTTTCTTTGCTGAAATTCTTCCCACATACCCAACATTCTGACCCAGTTCTATATAAAACATCATTTCTCTTTTGAGAAAGAGAAGTGCACCTTCTGACTGCCAATTGTATGTCATCGGTTGCAAAATCATCCTGGATACATTAATAGCTATTAAACTTGCCGTGAATTTGGAACTTTTGAATTTGAAAAGCAAGTGCTGTGATAAAGTGGCAAAAAAAACAACAACAACCAACAAAAAAAAAAAAAAAAAAAAAAAGCAAGAATCGTTCCATTCTGTCCTCCTGTAAGGAATTATTAGGCAACTACTTTCAGTTCCCATCTCATCTTTGATTTCATCCATTACTGATTCATCCTTTAGCGACACAAAGCACAAACAAGAACTCACTACATCCTTTGGAATCTTAAGCAGCCGATGAGACGACTTGGGTCTAATCCGATTGCTGAATAGACGTCTGGATCTCCAGATGTTGGTCTCAGGTGTCCAGCTTGTTGGCGTGTAAGCTGTAGTTCGGCGTGGAGCAGGAAGCTGTTGGAATCTGGCAAGTGTCTTAGTGAGCTGCTGATACTGTATCGGTGTCAGTATCAGGGTAAACCGTTCGATCAGATCAGATCATCTTCTGCATATCAACATCGACATATCAACAGCTGGATGTGTGTTAACTGGTTGCGGCATACTTTTCTAGAAATTCACGTTAATTGACACTCAAGAGGAAAAAAAAGGTCATGTTCAAACTTTGAGACCTAAAAAAAGTCTGATTATTCACTAAGTTAAATCTAAAAGTAGCTTGTCGTGGGACAATGCTTCTCCATATTTAAAGCGTACCACAAGCTTCACGCTGATGTCATACAATGGAAAATCTGACTACACTGCTTTTAGAATGGGTGCTGACATGAGGCAAGCAAGTTAACGTTTCCCTTAAAAATTTGACCCAGTTATCAATGTGAAGATCCTGATTATTTCAACATTGGTTTTTGCCTTAGCTTCTGGATAGCCAGAAAATGTTAATAATGTACAGTTGACTCAGTGAATTATCATTGTTCATTTGTAGTCTACTGTATATGGTCATTTAATCGACTGCCTTGGACTTGTTAAAGGCTATCTATTCAGCCCACCTAAACGTTAATAATAGATTTCAGTGGGTTTCAGTGGGTTTGTCTGGTGTCCAGAAAGGATCCGGCTAGATTAGTTACATTTTAGTAACAGTATATTTTTTTTCCACTTTACTTTTACCCTACACACACATCATTTGTGGCTTCTTAGTTTCCTGTTAATGTTTTTCATATGTTATACTTTCATATTTATTTCGGTGGCATTTTGGATTAGTGGTGATCACTGGTGATCCAGCGTTGGTGATTTGAATCTTCCCTCTGTGTCTAATGCATGGAGTTTGCACTTTCTCCACATGGTTTCCCCACACATTCCGAAGACATGCAATCTAAGTTAACTGGTGTTTCCAAATTGCCCGGAGTGTGTGTGTGTGTGTGTGTGTGTGTGTGTGTGTGTGTGTGTGTGTGTGTGTGTGTGTGTGTGTGCTTGTGCTTGTGCCCAGTGACGGGTTGGCACACCATCAAGTTCTGTGGGTAGGCTCCAGGCCGCCTGTGACTCTGGATAGAGAAATAAAAAATGAATGGATAATTACCTTATCTATCTATGTATTTATTTATGTATTTATTTATTTATTCAGTAAACTGCAGATTATTAGATTAAAATCCCAGAATATGGTCTATAATTAACAATGCTTTTCTCCTAGCTATGAATGACACTCTACTGGCTGCTAGTTATACAAAAAGCATTTGCTAACTTACAATTTAGACAAAAACATATATTATCCAACAGAGTTGAGATTTATCACTGCAATTGTTGATATAATGTTAGGATATGTTTATATATATATATAGCATTCAATTTGCCGGAGCGATGCCAGGTTCACCAGTTCAAAATCCACACTAATATATGCAAAACATATTTTGTCATACAGTTTTTATATTTCTTCACCCTTGTGTCAATGCACAAAATATTATTAAACAGCTTTAAATAACGTCAGTTTTCTCAAAACTGCCAAAATGGATGTATCTCATTTTGCTGTCAAACTGTTCGCCTAGACTATAAAGCATCCCTGACTTCTTGCAAAACCTCCCAACTGTTAAATTAAGCACAATTTACTCTACATTAATAATTGGTTATTAGTTCTGGGGAATCCTTTTTTTTTTTTTTTTTACTTCAAATTTTGCTAGTAAAACTAACTTGGTTGAACTGCCTATTGGAGACTAGCATATAATGGAGCAAAATACAACACAACAAGGTTTTCCATTTGGGAAATCACATAAGCTTCATAAAGCTTGTATATATGGGTCAAATAAAAAGACAATATTTGTGGCCCAGATTATATTTCACACGTTGTCACTTCACATGGTTGCAGGAAGAGGTTTGATCTGTGGTAAGGGTAAATGCAGAGGGGAGTAAAAGCAGAAGGCGTGAAGGTCCAGGAAGTCAGCTTAAAGCTAAACCGCAAGAACTGATAAGCATGTGTGGCAGCAGAGCGCGCAATCACTCAAAGCATCTTTTCTACTAGGTTAAATTGCATGCGTTCATGCATTTAAATGAGACGCACACTATCCTACGACTGAAAGAATGCATCTGCGATGGAACACTTCGTACCACATTTGTACGGCATTTGCTTTACATGGCCGTGCAAAGTGTTGGCCCGGGCTGGAAGTGTAATTCCTTTTGTATATTTGCATGTGGTCATGAAGAAGGAAAATGCATCATATGTCATATTTTGTTATCACTCAGCAGGTGCTCACCACAGTCCGCACTGCAAACCAAGCCTGCAGTCGAGCAATTTCTGTCATTTGCTATCTGAAACTAAACAGCATTCGATCATTCGGAGGCATAGCGTCCTCCAGCTAAATAAATGAAGTCATCAGAAAGACGGAGCCCGGAAAGCAGACGCTGAGAAACATAGCGCTTGTGTACGATATCCGTCATAGTTCAGAGACAGGAAATACCAGGGCAGCTAATAAGGCAAGTAACACAGACTCGCTGGGGCCTGAAGGGGCAATAAGTCCCAGCATCCTCCCTCCTCAGCCCAATTTATGTTCCTAAGATGGCCGATCTGGAGGAACTGGGTGCACGGTATGATCATTGGTCACATAACTCCCCAAACTCTCATAAAATTCAGGATTCTGCTTATGTCTTGTCTTACTTTGCATTGCATCCTTATTGCCTTCCAGCTAGATTCCTTGTCTGGCGCTGCCATAACTGTGTTTACTTTGTGTAGAGCTACTCAGCTTGCACAGGGCATTTCTCACTCCCAAAGGTCGTAGGTTAAAGTGAATTGGGGGTGTAATTCCCGCAGGAATCACCCCTATAATTCCAGTTGAAAGTGAAAAAGTATGCAGGCGGTCCTAGTAGCAATTCAAACAGCACGCAAATCAACAATTAGTTTTTATGCCAAATTGACCTTTTCTATTATAAGACATACTGCAGAGATTGAAAAAAGTGCAATGGATTGGCATCTTATCGAGGGTTCACTTCCGCCCATTATGCCCAGTACTCCCAAGATAGGCTCTGCATCCATCTCAACCCTGAAATGGGTAAAATGCTTATAAAAAGTGAGTGGGGTGATGGCTGTATTAGATGATGATAACAAGAGAAAATTGCAGACATTGCACAAAAAAAAAACAAATGCACACACACATATACACACACACACACACACACACACACACACATAAATATGCCATGGTTTCCCATGCCAAGACCAGGAAAATGGAGAAAAATGACGTCTACCTTTTCTCATGCATGAGTTTTAGGTCATTGTGTGCGAATTTTGATATGAATTTGCACTGGATATTTTGCTCTGACCTGCAACCCCTTACATGTTTCACATACACAGTGTTTTTATAGTGATTCCTAAATGAGTAAAATCTCAAAACTTACTAATTGTCGCTGTATTTTGGAAATGCAGCTTGCTACAGAATTAATTACCTAGGTTATTCAAGTCAAACCAGGATTGTGCAGATTGACAGAAGACAGATATGAAAGTATCTAATACATTGTATATAATCCCCTGCTACGCTAACACACCTATTCCAGGATTTCACTAACGCTTGGATACCATCGAAAGTTTTTTCAATTGCCATGATCCGACTACCTGCTTTAAGTCTGAAACGCTGGCCTCCCAGGAACTCCCTTAATGTCCCTAACAGTGGCGGCCGGTCAATAAGCGGCGCAGGGGCACCATCCTCGTAAAGTTAGGCAGAAAAGAATGGTACTTTAATTACTCATGTCATTATTTAACATAATAATTATTTATTTTAAAGTAAAAAGTTAAAGAGCTTGGATCAGATCCACCTGATTAATTAAGCAGCAGTCAAGTGTGGCCGAGCTTACACTCTGTGCTCTTCCAGCACTTCTTATGAGTTGGAGTTGGAGCTGACTGACTGTATGCGATTTGAGTCATTCTTTCATTTTATATTAATAGTCATGATGCTTAATCATCTGACAAATGGCTATTTACGGGCGATTATTAAAAGTTTCATTTTAATTAAGCAGCCACTGGTCCCTAACATGTGGAAATGGCTTGAAGTGAAGTCAGGATTGTATACGGAATGTTATAATAACTCCCAGATGAGTTCCTGCAATGTGTTTTGTAAAAGCGGTGTTTGTAAATGATGGTGTGTACAGTTCCCACAGACAGATGCATCTCTTCTGAACATTTTTTTCTTCTGAACAAGTTATCTGTGGATTTTCGAGAAGCAGGCGTAGAGAACTTGCTGAAAGTTCACAGGAATGTCAGTGAGATCGTCATTCACGCTAACATTCACATGTTTTGCTGCAGCTAAGAGTCTCATCGGCGTAGTCTGCTTGAAACCTTCTGCAAACGTCAGTCGGTTTTTACACGCTCATTTATGAGAAATTTCATCACAAGTCCCGGTTTGACTCGAACACCCCTCGTATATCAGACGGAGGATGTACGTTGCAAAATTTATAAATATTACTTCAAAGCATGAGATCATAGTATTCACATTGTAACATGACTTATTTGGTCATATGAGTCAAAGAGACAGAGTGAGAGAAAGAGAGAGAGAGAGAGACAGCTGCAGAAAGAAAGTTCAGGCCAGCTGTCCCAGCCTCATCCCCACAAACATACACTACATGGGCAGAAACCCCAGCGCACAGCTGACTGTGACAACGTCGCTCACAACACATACTTAGGAACGTTTTCAATCAGCATCACTAGAGTTCACTCACATGTAAGCTGTGCATACACACACACACACACACACGCAGACAACAGCACTTCCACACACCACATGAGCTTTAAAATTTTAAATCCACATCAGAAAATGTGATCATACTTTTTTTCCCTGTCTGGAGATTACACCACATCACACTTTTTGTGTAACAGTGGTTTTTTCGCAGGATTAGGCGTCGTCCGCCACCTTCGACTGAGTCACAGTGTGGCTGTTCTGATTGGTCTGCTAAAAGCGGTGCAGCACGACAGGTGCTTCTCACGTAAGCCTGCCAAACTCAATAGAGCCTTTGTTGCCAAAGATTCATCTGGGGAAGAAAAAAAAAAGAAAAAAAGGAGGCTAGCTCCATTTAAAGCTGCTGCTAAGACTTATCAGCGGGAGGCTGACGACTGAGGAAGGAAGGCAGGCGTGTGTGGGGAGTCAGGATAGGATGATCTGACTTCAGAGTAACTGGGTGTACAAATTGGAATGTCAGAAGAACATCCATACACTGGGTACACAAAAAAAAATATATATATATGTTAACGGAAGTGTCCAAAATGAAGGGGAATTCACAGCAGGGTGAGAAATGTATGACACAAGAATGAGTGGGGACAGAACGCCGTCACTCAGAGTTCTGCTAAATTCTTCTCAACATTTCATCACTTCCCATTCAAATTATGATTCACTCTAACACACACACACAGATGAAATGGGCCTCCGTAACTGCGTCACTTGACTGTCACTGGACACACATGCCTTTTTTTTCTGTGATGTTTCAATCGTTCCCTGTCGGTCGGTATGATTTATTACAAATATATATATAGTTTGGGGTCACTTTCCATGTTCATAACTCCATGATGGTTCCTGATTTTTATTCCTTTCTACATTGTAAAGAAATGCTGAAGGCGTCCAAAAAAATGCATTAATCTCCTTTGAACAGTTGATATTGAGATGTGTCTGCTACTTATGCTCTGTAAAGACTTCATAACGCCTCTAATCTGAGGTGCTGTTAATTGGTCATTTTTTAGGCTGATAACTCGTCTGCAGCAGAGGTAGGTTTTGGTCTCGCCCTCCTGGGATGGCCTTCATGAGAGCCAGTTTCATTATGGTGCTTGACGGATTTTGCAAATGCACTTGACAATACTGTTCTTGCAAGAACTATTCCAGAAAGGCTGACCTCTGTGTCTTAAAATAACAACTAACTGTAACAAAAAACTGTTAATTACCTAATTCCATATGTGTTATTTTATAGTTTTAAAATCCCCAGTATTGTTGTAGAATGTAGAAAATGAATCACTAAACAAAAAACAAACGTGACCCCAAACTTTTGAACAGTAGTGTATATATATACGTATATATGTATGTATGTATGTATGTATGTACATCCTCACTGGCTATGGAGAGCATAGAGAGTATGAGTGTGTGTAACTGTTGCTGCTGAGGAATTTATGAACACATGGGCCTGGGTTTAAAGGGCTGTGTGGACATGTGTGTGTATGGATGTCCGTGTGCGCGTGTGTTTCTGCACACTGTCAATAGCATGTGTTTGTGCTGAATTTAGGATTTGCAGATGGTGGTGGTGTGCATTTCTGAAAAGATCCTGAATAGAACAGCAGAGGAATACTTAAATGTAAATATTACAGAGTGATAGATTAGACTGGCCTGGCCTGTTTGGCTTTTTGTCCTCTCCATCATGCAGTTTTGCTGTGGTCTGAGATATAAATGGATGTTATTTGGAGAAGTTACGGAGAGATAACTTCCTTTTATTTCTCCAAAGGAAGCTGTGACAGGAAGCAAGCGCCAGACACATGAAGTAGCGTTTTTGCAACCATTTACACCTGCCTTTAGTTCATGGCGTCCTACTGCGGCTCAGATGCATGGAATCACTAATAATCTAGTTGTGTTTATCTTCTGTTGGACAGCCAAGTCTTATACAGGAACCAGATGAAAACTGAATGTTTAACACGTATAACGTAACAGATAGAAGACGGCAGTGATGAATTACGGCATGATTCATAGGGAAACCCCAAAAGATTTGATTCCAGAAAGGAGTGTATGCTGTTGCCCTAGGAACAATTATACAGTGGATTAGATGGCTATGACTTCAGATGTTGTGAGGCTCTGTTTCTAACCACAAAGAATCCAGGGACTAGAATCACTAACATTCCTATAAGTGCCTAGCTATGGCTGGGCCTATTATCATCGTCACACAAAAGCCTTGTTTGTTCTGTCCATTACTTCAGGAAGGCACTAGCATCCCCGTTAGCCCCCGTGCCTGTGTATGTGTGTGTGTGTGTGCAGACTTTTTGTATTGTGAGTATAAATTATGTCACGTTTTCTCCCTAGACCATCTTCGCCAAAGCGCTCTATGACAACACAGCCGAGACCCCAGATGAGCTGGCCTTCCACAAGGGTGATGTTGTTGTGGTGATACAGAAAACCGTCGAGGGCAGCTTGGGCTGGTGGAAATGTTCCCTGCATGGCCGGGAAGGCCTGGCGCCGGCCAATCGGCTGCGACTCCTCTCACCATCCGAGAGCATTTATCAAACCCCGCGGCCCTCAGAAGCAAACCCGACTTATGAGCTCATGGATGGGGGCTACAAGGTGCCATCAGCAACAAACATAGTGCACAATCCTGAACTTTTCCCATCACAGGAGAGAAACCACTCTTTAAATAAGGTATAAATTCTTTTTCTTTCTTTTTTTTTTTTTTTTTGCATCTACAGACTGACACTGGTCCAGTTTAAGTACCGCAATAATCATGATTACGTCTCAGCGATGTGTATTATTCAAAACCGTAAGTAAAATCGGTTACTGAGATTATAACACGGTATTCTCCTCATAAGTTAGTTTGATCAGAAAGACCTTGTAGCGATACAATTGCAGGTTAATAGGCAGTTATGCGGTGACCCCTGCTGGCTAAAGCACTTGCAGATGCTCTGACTCTGGCTCGGCCTCTGCCTGTGCGTTTTTATGGGCCCATAAAATAACCTAGGGGACAGACTTCAGACACCGCTAACTACAACCAGCAGGAGGAAAAACAGGGATAGAGGATTGTCCGTTACGGGTGGGGCTGGTAGGTCCACATGTTGCTGATTTCCCCTCCTGCTTCAGGGAAATTTTTTTACCTTTACAGTAGTTCTCTCCCAGTTAATGTGCTTGATGGTTTTAATTAGAAAACTGGGTTAAATCCGAAGATGTACTGAGCTTAGTATGTTTGCCTAAAAATAGGCCCTAATGTGACTTAAAGATGTTATTTTTGTGTTTTAAAGATGATACATGATGCCTCCAGACCCAGTCCTCCGGGTACTCTGTATGCTGTTCCTAGTCTTGGAAGAAAGAGCTCTTTATTTACGGTGAGACCCTTTTTGTTAACTTTAACAATCCAATTAATCCGGGTTCGATTCCCGCCTCAGCTCTTGGAGTTTGCATGTTCTCCTCGTGCTTGGTGGGTTTCCTCTGGCTGCCCCGGTTTCCTCCCACAGTCCAAAGACATGCAGACTAGGCTAATTGCCGTTCCCAGATTGCCCGTTGTGTGGGTGTATATGTGTGTGCCCTTTGATGAATTGGCACCCCATCCAGGGTGTACCCCGCCTCGTGCGCTAAGTCTCCTGGGATAGGCTCCAGGCCAACCCATGACCCTGTAAACAGGATAAAGTGGTAGAGTTAGTGAATGACTTAATATATGCTGTGTTAATGTTTTACAAAAACACTTTCATACGCTATTTTTATTTCACTTAATGGTCCACTAATTACAATATAAGTAACAATTTATACCTGTCCATGAACACAGCCGGTATCGCCACGCCCTATGGTGCGGAAAATGTCAGCTGCTGAAATTCAGAAGAGATATGAAATCATGGACAACAGCAAATGCAAAAAAGAGGTAAATATATGCGCTGGATACAATAGTTTGCCTTAAATACCTGCAATAAAACTTGTTTTATGACCAACAGTTTACCATGTATCATGTACTGTAAATGCAAAAAAGTTGCTAGTGTAACAAAGTCTTTTAATGTTTCACAGGTGTATGCTGTACCTCATACACCATCCAAAGATTGCAATTATGATGTCCCTGTTCCTTCTAAAAATGTGCAACACCTAAAGCAGGTTCCAAGTTGCAGCACTTTGCCTACCCCACGGAAGTTAGAGCAGATATATGATGTGCCTGTAGCACCCGAAAAAGCTCTCGTTGCACGTGGTTTCTATGGCACAATGCCGGCCAAAGGTACGTCTTCAGGAAAAGATCTCTATGACACTCCACCTCCATGTGTTCGTCCTTCAGTAGTCCCTGGTGGCGTCCTATATGACATCCCAAAATGTAGTGAGGAAGCACAACAAAAAAAAGACTTCACACGACCTGAGGAGGAAGGCATCTATGATGTTCCACCTAGCATCAAGCAAATACAACCCACTGTGAATGGTCTTACAGTCCCAAATCAGACAATTAAACACCAAGGTAATTTTGAAAATGTTTCCAAACCTTTGGAGTACAGGTGTAAAGCTGGACCGGGACCTGATCATCCTCTCGGACGTTCATCATGGGGCAGAAAGATTATGTTGTCTAGAGAACTACAGGAGAGGGGTGAAAAAAACATTGGTGATGAGGTAAAGAATGGCAAACTTGTGTCTGTTTCTGAAAACCAACGCAACTCCACGGTGTCCACTACATCCACCACTTCCAGCTCATCCAGCTCTTCCAGGAGCTCTTGTGACTCTCGGATGTTTAGCTCCCCTTCACCGGAGCCACTGCGGGAGGTCACACTGTCTCCAGAGGAAGCCGCCCAAAGACTTTTGCAGCTCCAGGAAACAGTTTGTCGGGCCGTGCCCAAACTCATGAACTTCGTAAGTAGTCACTGGAGAAGCCGCGAGCATCTGAGCCAGCACCTCCAAGAGATCCGTGCATCCTCAGAGCATGTGGCCAATTCAGTCACCTCCTTTCTCAGCTTCGCCCTGGATATTAGAGGTAACGCTCAGCGTCTGACTGACTGTAACCTGCAGACAAGGCTCCTTAAACAGCTTTCCATCGTGGAGGACTCAGGACTGATTCTGCAGACATCTGTAAGTGCTCTAGGGGGCTTAGGCTGGTCTCTAGATGTCCTGGCTCAGGATCACAAGCAGCCACATTCTCCAGATCAGCTGGAACGCTTTGTCATGGTGGCACGCACTTTGCCCGAAGACGTAAAACGATTGGTGTCCATCATCAACGCCAACAGCAAGCTCCTGTTTAGAAACTCGTCAAAAGAGCCAGAAATGTCAAAGGACACAACTCCGCCACATGCGAGAAAAAGCCCTAGCAAGAATAAACCGCTGCAAGATACACATGGAGATGAAGATTATGTACAACTTCAGGTGAGCAGACCTTTTCGGATATGCATTTGAAAACCTTGGTGAGTGTCTCATCTTATAAATCAAGATCCATGTCTTTAGACACTGACCTTTGGATATGTTTTACAGACTAAGACAGAATTTGAAAAGCAACAGCAAAGTGAAGCAAAAAGCAACAAGAAATTGGACAAAATTGGAGAAAACGAGAAAAAACAGGTAATACGGTTACCCATTTACACTACCGGTCAAAAGTTTGACCTTTTACACCTTCTACATCCATGGTGTTTCCTGATTTGCATTTCTTCCAATAATGTACAGAATATCCAATAATCTCTTTTGAACAGTTGATATATGAGATCTGTCTGCTACTTACACTCTGTAAAGCCTTCGTAATGGCTCTAATGTGAGGTGCTGTTAATTGCTGCCTGGTAACTCTAAATGCAGCAGAGGTGCAGTAAGTTTTGGTCTTGCCTTGCTGGGATGCTCTTCATGAGAACTAGTTACATCACGGTGCTTGATGGGTTTAGCTAATGCACTAGACAATACTGCTTTTGCAAGAACTATTCGAGAACAGCTGACATTTGTGTATTAAAATAATAATTGCCTGTTGTTGTTACTTTGAATAGTTTAAAAAAATCCAGTATTGTTCTAGAATGTAGAAAATAAATCCAAACGTGCAATCTTTTGACTGGGACTGAGTATGTCCTAGGTCTGTGCTTTGAAAAGGAACAGACATTAAAGTCAGCAGGAAACCTGGTCATAATACTTGATTGCTTGCAAAGTCGCTGTAGATGTTAAAGCTGGAGGTCAACATCGTTTCATCAGACCTGCTCATTTCCTCCTTAACTATTACGGCACTCATCCTGTTTGGGTGTGCAAGCACACACACACACACACACACACACACACACACACACCACCACATCTCATCTTTGTAGTTAAAAAATAACCTCTGTTATTTTTACTATCGTTTCCTTTGCTCTTGTCATTTTCAGGTTTCCAAACCAGAGCCTACCTGCCCTGAGAGCACAAGCCAACAACCCTGCAAGACCATCGTTTCTGACCACTGCCATCTGCGTTTATATTTTGGTGCCATCAAGAAGGCCATTGCTGTGTTTGTTGCTAGCCTTGAGGAGCAGAATCCCCCGGAGAAGTTTATATCCCACAGTAAGCTGGTGATCATGGCAGGACAGAGGCTAATAGACACCCTTTTTTCCGAAGCTCAGAGCAGGCAGGACAATCAGGAACTACTGTACAAAAGCAACCACTTGTGCGCCCTCCTTAAACAACTGGCAGTGGCCACCAAAAAAGCAGCGCTGCACTTTCCTGACCAAGTGGCACTCCAGGAAGCAAAGGACTTCGCCAGAGAGCTGGCTCAGAGGGCACACCATTTTCGCATGTCTCTGGACATCTAAGGGCGAGGATGGGAGTTTCAGTCAGACACATATCTGCATGTTTTGCACCTGAGCATCTCTGCTTTATTCTGTCACTTCAGCTATAAAGGTGTCAGAAAAAAAAAGAACAGCATTTAGTGCAACCTTTCAGCTATGACTTATGCATATTTATTAAAGCAACACTGAAAAAGCAATAAAATACCAGAATAGGTGGAGAACTTGATGATCAGCATCTTTCTTAAGTAGCGTACAGTACAAAAATGGCATTGCCCAAGTGAGTGTGCAGCTAGCCTCATTTTAAATATTACGGTTTATTATTTTTCATCTAAGCAAAACTTGCACTTTTTTTTCACATCAGATGTAGTTGGAATTTCAAAACGGACAAAACCTCAACGACAAAAAAAAAAAAAAAAATCCATAATTTTTTTTCTCAAACATAGGACTATATGCTAAAATTATTGATAGCCCAAGAAGTATTTTAGGGTAATGCGAAGTGTGTTATTTTTGAAAGACTTGTATTATTTTGTGAACGCTATGTAGCCATGTCCTGTTTCCCCAGGGTATAAAAATGAGACTATATACATGCAAAATCATTTTGTCCCCTGTTATGGAAAATTTCTAACACAAAAGAGAGAAACGAGAGGATCAAGATCCCTCCACAAGTCTCTTCAACCTTTTTATAACCTTTTCCTTTTTTTCCCCTCAGTTGTGTTATTCACTCCAAGGCGAGCATTATAATATTGTATTTCATATTTTTTAGCGTGCTGATCCTTTTGAAAGCAGTGTTTTATTGGGAAAAATGACTAAATAAAAACCTTTCATATGAAAAAGAAACAAATACTGTATATACATTGCATATTTAAGCACAAAACTTTACTCATGGCATTGGTTATTCCTTATTATGTTGTTATAATGACTGTTGTTTATTTTATTAAGAATACAAACAATTCTCAAAGCTACTGTTTGTACATTCTTAAGGTATTTACTAATCTTAAGTATTTTTTATATATTTTTACTTTGTGAGCACTGTGTAAATAGGTTTATCAAATGTTTTGTCAAATGTAATTTGTTAAGCTCACATTTTATAAAATATATATATATATATATATATATATATATATATATATATATATATATATATACACTGTATATGCTGTGATTTTACCAACTACCAACTAAATACCAAATTTCAGGCTATCAAATTGCTTGATTAAATAATATCACCAGTTTTGTTATGTAAACATACGGTGGAATCAATACAATTACAAGAAATATCTCCATGGTTTTAAAAAGTCATTTAGTTACAGTTAAATCAATTTTATGATGTTATAATTGAAAGTTATTGGAAAAGTACAGTTATATCAGTTCAAACTTCAACAAGAGAAATGTTATCTTCATGCTGTCCCTTTTCTGTATCCTCTAAACCCATGCTTGATGAAGGAGTGGTCTGGGATTTTGTTACAGTGGTTGAAATCACAAGGCAACAGTTATTATTCCTATAAACGTCATCTTAAATCCAAATACTATTTTAATTGAAATGTGTGTGATGTGTTGACAATTTTCATATTAAAAAAGTGTCATGGTCCCAACAATTAGCCAAAATATTATTAATCTAATAATCATTCCAATCATTTGAATGATGTTCCTTATATTTGATTGCTTGGATTAGGCTCCTTAAATAAATGAACTGATAACCAACTTGTTTATAATCAGAGTCAGAAAAGGACTGGAATTGTCAAAACACACATTAGCATGGTCTTAATCTAAAGGAAACAGTTTGGCTCTACAGTATAAGTAATAATTTGTTCATGTCTAAGAATAATAAGTAATAATTTGTTCGACACATTATAAGTCTTATAAGTCACATCATAGGTAATAATTTGTTCATGTCACATCTTCAGTGTCCCAGATGCGGCCCTGAGCCCTGTGCTTGTTCTCCCTGTGTCTGTGTAAGCCTTCTCTTTGTTCCTTGGTTTTATTCCACCTCTCAAAACATACCAATAGTAGGTGGATTGGCTGGGATCAGTTTCCCCCTAGCTGTGAATGAGTGTGTGTGTGTGTGTGTGTGTGTGTGTGAGTCATGTAATACTGTATGTGTAGCAGAACATACCTTTAGTTAGAGCTTGCTTTTCTTCTCTTCCTTTTTTCAGCTCCAGAAAGATACCATGACATTTCAAATTAAAATAGCACCAATGTGCATCACATAGAATAAAAAAATGCACTGTGAAAATCTGCAACAAGACAGACAATGTTGTGAGAGGCAATACACAAATCAATTAAATCCCTATTATCATTGAGAATAAAATATTGGGTATTTTATTTTTGACAGCATCTTTTCTGTCATCCAACTGCCTAATAAGCAATTACACATTAATAAATGGTAAAGGCAGATTTAAAATGGGACATTTGACTTTCTATTAAACAGGAGCAATTTGACGAGTTATTGTGGAATCTATGTGAATCCTATGACCATTACGGCACTCCAGTTCTCCCAATATACAGTACAGTATCGCTGACTGTGTTATGCGAATTAGTATGTGGTGCTTCTGTTTATGCTTCAAATCTTTAATTCTTTTATTTATACTGTTGTGTATTTATTATCATTTTCAGCAATTTGTTATGTATTAACTATACAGAGTTGTTCTTCTTATTCAATATGGTGGGTACTTTTTCTTCTCGCTGTTTTTGTAAATTGTATCGTGTTTAATGGGTCCATGTATGGCCTGTTGGAAGGGACGGCACTTTGTATCCATTCGTCTATTAATCTGTAGTCTCTCTGTAGATCTAGGGATGGTAGAGGCTAATAATGACCACTGTATTTATTCCTAGTTTTACAACTGCTGTAGGTCCACCGCATGCACTAACATTCACACACTACGGGCAATTTGGAAAAGCGTATTAACTTAACTGCCATGTCTTTGGACTGGGAGGAAACCAGGGCACTCTGAGAAGGCCCACCAAACACAGAGAGAATATGCAAGCTTCATGCACACAGACTCTAAGGTAGGAATCGAACCTGGAGCCTTGAGGTGCGAAGTGACAGTGCTAACGTGTGTGTGTGTGTCTGCATCACGTCCAGAACAGACTGGATCTACCAGAAGAAAGTGGTGACTTCTAGTCACGCGCAGTCACGTGCGATTTCCATACAGATGTTTGGCGCCATCTGCTGGTTCATAAATAACAATTTGTTTATTACACTGTATTTAAATTTACACTGTTGTAAATAATCAAATGCATTAGATATCAAGTATGTGTAAAAACAAAATACTTACAAACACAAATACTGAAAACAATTTGTATTAAGTACATTTATTTAATATCGTTGATAATGTTTTCAACACGCTTATACACGTCGTGTCCTGTGTATAACTCAAGCGCTAAAACAAGGCACAATGACGATCTTACTGATAACACAATGTGTGTGTGTGTGTGTGTGTGAACTGTCCAACAGATGTACTGAAGAGCCACATGAACCGAATCTGAGATTTTCAGTACCGTTTTTTTCCCTTTGCGTTTCCCAATCACACTTACAGAGGGTATATTGGGTGTTGACAAAGGTATTAGGTATAGTACACAAAGTGCACTGGAATAGGGACAAAAGCGCAGTTTGAGATTGGACCGTGAGCACGTTCCTGTGAGACTCCGCCCCGTATTGCGTCACCGCGCTCCGTCTCTCCACTCGGCTCACTGCGCTCCAGACCACAGACATGGCTCCATAGGACTGCACATGGCGGCCAGCGGCCATGAACCAAAATACCCCCTCAACTCACCAAAAATAACAACAAATGCAATTTTAACAAACCCAATTTGATTTATTTCGGACACATCAGTTTCATCCTTGGCAATATTTCTTTTCGGTTTCTTTTCAGCGTAGGCGAGAGAGTAAAAGGCAGAGGCTTGCTTAAAACTCCTCGCTTCTTCAACTTGCATTTATTATTTTAACCGCCCTAGTGTTATTTTTTATTTCCCCATTCAACAGAAAAGCAGTCATGGGCGTGCAAGGATTTCAGGAGTACATCGAGAAGCACTGCCCGAGCTCCGTGGTGCCGGTGGAGCTGCAGAAGCTGGCGCGGGGGAGTTTAGTAGGAGGCGGCAGGCAGAGGCCGCCACAGGGCCCGCTGCGCTTGCTGGTGGACGCGGAGAACTGCGTGCACCGGCTCTACGGCGGCTTTTACACCGACTGGGTCGGCGGCGGCCAGTGGAACCACATGCTCGGATACCTGGCCGCGCTGGCCAAGGCCTGCTTCAGCGGCAACATCCAGCTGCAGGTGTGCTTCAACGGCGCGCTGGAGAAGGGCCGCCTGCACGAGTGGGTCAAGCGGCAGGTGAACGAGCGGCAAACGGCGCAGCAGATTGTCAGCCACGTCCAGAACAAGGGCACCCCGCCGCCCAAAGTCTGGTTCCTGCCGCCCGTGTGTATGGCTCACTGCATTCGCCTGGCGCTCCTCAGGTTCCGGATTGAAGTAAGTTAGCTAACGTTACCGTTAAGCCGGAGGAAAGATCCGTCAAGCTTTCATCGCACTTGTGTACAGTGTTCTCGTGGAGAATCATCGCGTAATATTCGTTAATCAATCTTTTCTAGGTTATCCTCATTAACCATCATGTTAGTTAGCAAACCAGCAATAACCGTGTAGTAAATTAGACGCTAACATACTAGCAGCCACTTGTTAACATGTTTTCGCAAAAATGTATTGAAACAGATAACTTGTCAACCCGTGTATGACACTTTTTAATTGTTAAGAAAAGTGCAATTCGAGCGAGGAAAGTCACTCACAGACCACAGCGACAAATAAATACCGTTATTTAAAACCGAATCTTCTACATTGCTAATATTGGACAAGAGTTGGCTAGTAAGCTATTCGGCTGTTGATTTTAGCCATCTCTTCGTCTCTGAGGCTGTTGTCAGGCTCATTATTAATCGTTTAAAAGTCTTTTTCTATGTCATTATGTTAAATTAACGTTAGTTTAACCCAGTTGAAGCGCGGTTTACTATCAAACTGTCAAAAAGTCCAAGCTGTCAGTTAGCTGGCTAGTTCACCTGGCCTCAGCACCTGCTAGCATTCCGGGCCTTAAAACCCACAGCCTGCTTAAGTTACACATGTAAATGTAGGTTCTCATTGGTATTTAGATTAAACCCCACTTAATTTAAACCAATTGGTTATTTACTGACCCTTTTTCATTGTTTTATTTTGTATTGTTTAAAATAAGGCCTTGATAAGTTGTTACCGTTTGCAAATTACATAATTGCTCAGTTTGTGTCTAATTGGAAAGTGGCAGTTAGTGTAACATAAATACATTTCACAGTTTGCGTGTTATTAATTTCAGACCAAAATGATTATCAGATTAAATTTTGGGGAAATCTTCATAATATCAGGCTGTCTGTGTTGCCCCGCCTCGGTCCTGCTCTGATAGGCTGTTCACTGTAGTTTTACATCGCAACCATAGGAAACCCTGCGCTCTCATAGGCTACACCAGATGTCGATCCCTTGAGCTGATTTCCCAGCCACACAAACCAAACAGGGCCTGGATCTTAAGCTGGTGAGCTTTTTTTCCTCTCCTTGAAATGGTTGAAGAGAAACAGAATCTCAAACCATGCTTTTATTTTATGTCAGTTCATTACTAAACATTAAATATTTTTATTCTGTTTTTTTTATGCTTATCTCTCCAATAAAAGTAATTAGGGATAGAATTATTGTTATTATTGTTATTGTGTAATGTTAGCCAAGTAAAAAACACTTAGGTAATCAGTTTTATTTCTTGCTAATAAGCTTGTTTGTA
The DNA here is from genome assembly GCF_024256425.1 of Clarias gariepinus. Lineage (NCBI taxonomy): Eukaryota > Metazoa > Chordata > Actinopteri > Siluriformes > Clariidae > Clarias > Clarias gariepinus. Next base: position 14,851,619 of record NC_071122.1, read on the forward strand.
CATGAGAAAACATTCCTGTGAATCGCCAATATACCCACGGATGGCATCAGTCATATTTGCTGATTTTCTTTTACTGGAAAGTTTTTAGGAATGTACAAGCCAACTCAACAGAGCTCTTGTGGTTACATGATTTGCAATCAAAACAGTCACCATTTTGTCCAGCAATCATGCTCGCCACAGATAACAATATAATAATAAATAAGTTTGAATTGTGGGCTTAATTTATCCCATGGAGTTCATTGTCTGAAATAAACTTGCATTGTCGGAACAGGCTGGCATTCCCTAGCAGTACAAAAGTGGTCTACATGTGACCTTTAACACAATATTGTAATTTTAAAAATATTTTTACATACTAACCCTCTCTTTCAGCCACTCATATTAAAAAGTAAGACAGAGTAAAAAAAAAAAAAAGCACTAAATAATCTTTGGCATCGATATATATAGATTTTTATTTTTTATTTTTTGAGGAAGAAGAAGAGCTCCAAACCTCTGCGCATATGACAGTGTCTTAAGTTCTGGTCCACTTATCAATAGTCAGTGACACGCATGGAGGTGCTTACCTTTTAGTCTGTTTCTCAGGTCAGTTTTACCTGACAAACAAATAAAAAAAGATTTAAATTAAGTATACTTAATCTATTTTGATATTTAATCCAAAATACTGTTATTTAGTGCATTAATTTAAATTTACCAACATATGTTAGATGGAGAGGAGGATTAATGGGATCGGCATGCCATTTTCTCTTAAAATCTTTTGGAATATTTATTATCTGCTGAGTAAGTGCACGAAAATTAGTGGTCTAATATTAGCTAAAGTTCACTGTAGCCTACAAAGACATTACATTTAGTCTTGTAGCTAACAACCGCATTGGTGGTGCTTTCTTTCAATGAATTAGAAGCTCCTACCAAAGTCAGAACAATTCAACAATGAGGGTTACCTCAGTCAGCAGCCTGTTTTGTAATATCCACCATGCCACATCTTCAGAGAACGCTTCTGTCAATCTCTGTAGTATCTTTCACTCAGCCGGTTCGCTGTGCGAAACTGTGTTTCTCTGCAGAGCATGCGATCGTTAATACGCCATGTTTATTATTTTTATGGCAGCTGGCGTCCGTTGCATTTACTGCCTTTCAGAACACCGCACTCACAGCTAAATAAAAAAGGGACTGGAGCAGTATACTGAGAAGGAACTGTTTGCTACTAGTTAATCGATTGCAGATGGCATTGTTCTCCCTGACCGATTTTTAACAAGGGTGGGAAAATATGCTTGGGCCACTATAACTATACTGTATATGTGGGGAAACACTGGATTTTATTGAACACATACAGTAAGAGACCAGAGAAAGGTGTATGTTAAGAAACTACAGTCATTGGATATTATGTTTTTATTAGGATCCTGTTTTTTGTTTTTTTTTGTTTTTTAACAACAATTTCGATGACAGTGCACTGGCAGATTTACAGTCTGTAGATATTTACAACTCTTATCATCAGGGAAACATTTTAGTAAAATCAAAACATTGTTTAAGCAGAATATTAATTTACATTTAGAAAGCCTGGTTTACATTCGGTTATTAAATGCATCAATTTCTGATCTATTTCCTCCCTGCATTGCTATTCACCCGTTCCCCTGCTTAAGCTGAAAAACTCTAACCACAACATAAAGACAGCCCGGCCCATTATTAAACCTCTAATTGTACTCTAAATTAGCAAATGTGGTGCATCACCTTTACATGTAAAATGTACTAGACTTTTGTTTCACGATGATGCTACCTGAGATTAAATGGTCACTACACACACGCCAGTAACGCCAACAGGAGCTCATCTTTGACCAGTATGAACCTCATCTCCCTGCTGGATGCAGATTAACCACAAATCGCTTTTCTTTCTGTCAGTGATATAGCTTTTCTTTCTGTTTTTGACCTTGTATGTCGTGGCATTCCCCACACCCAAAACCTGTCTAGCACTGTAAAACCACAGACAGATCTCCAGACAAAACAGCAGCTGGTTTGGTTTTACACCGGGTCTGACGTCACATGCAAGAGCTCTTTAAAAAATGTTTCTCTTCCTGTCCTCTGTCTAGATTTCGTGCTCTGTTTTGTGCCATACATAGGTGATGGTTGATTTTGGGGATGTTAAAGGAATCTTTTGGACATATTTGCTAAAAATTTGTAAATGTAATGCGAGTAATGATTATATGATTAAGAAGGTATAGCATCCTGTCGAGCACAATTTTTCTATAAATGTTCGTTTCTTTGTCCAGGTTGTGCAGAGCATCGAGGATCATCACCAGGAAGTAATTGCCTTATATCGAGAGAACGGGTTCCATGGCTTGGTAGCCTATGATTCTGATTATGCTTTGTGCAACATTTCATACTACTTCAGTGCTCACGCTCTAAAACTCAGCCGCAACGGCAAGAGTCTCACCACCAGCCAGTACCTGATGCACGAAGTTGCCAAGCAGCTGGACCTCAATCCAAATCGCTTTGTTATTTTTGCTTCACTTTTAGGTAAGTTATATGTATATGTTCATAAAAGGAGTTTGTATTTTTTAGCCCTGTAACAGAATGTGAAGCCTCATTAGTCAGCAACAAAGCAGCGATTTATTTTTTGTGTATGTGAGTGACAATGAGCCACAATTTCTGTGGGGGTGGGACATGACAATGCGACAAGTCAGATTTGGTGTAAAATTTCTTCACAAATTAAACATGATGCAGACGGGTGGTAAAGTGCTCGCCCTATCATCCGGAGATCGCGAGTTCGATTCCCGGGTGATGCTGTAACTTCTTGCAGCCGGAGGCCTAGAGAGAGCTCATTGGCCGAGCTCTCTCAGGGGGGAGGGATGAGAGGTATTTAGTGCTCTCACATTAATCACGGCTTTACAGGCAATCAGGAGCATCTGTGAGCTTACGCAAGCAAAAGAGCGGATAGCGCGTTCCTCCGAGTGTGTTACGCCGCCCCCAACTGTGATGAAATGAGTCAAATGAGTGAGCAGTTTGGAAAGATGCGGTCGGCTGGCGTCACGTGGTTCGGAGGAAACACGTGATAGTCTTCGGCCCTCTCGACTGAGTGGCAGTAGTAGCCTCAATGTGGGAGTCCCCTAGGGAAAAATCGGAGAAAAATCCTAAAGATATATATATATATATATATATATATATATATATATATATATATATATATATATATATATATATATATATATATATATATGAAGCAAAGCTATAATTCTATGATTGACTCCTTTTTTCATTCCTTACTCAAACCAAACTTTAGTTCCTCCCTGCAGTTAGGTTTTATTAAATTTAATGCACACAAATGAAATAAAAACCAGTTGTCATGCTTAGCTACCAGCTAATCTGGTAACTACGGATGCAGCAAATAATCAATGTATTTGACCAAAATTGATGACCAAATTTCCAATGTTGATCAGTTGGTGGTGTTTGTTTCTCGAGCTGACTTTGAATGCTCTAACATAAAGGCAATAAGTCTTCCTGGATTGAACAGTAGCACAATAGCGACACCTTCACAAACCAACGTGTGGGAGCATTTTGCTCATAACTCAGCCAAAAACAGCTGCTAGCATCAGGAACTAGAAAGCTTGTAGTGATGGGGGTGTGGTCAAGCACCGCACTGTGAGAATGGGAAAGAACACACCTGAGGAGAATGTGGTTAATGAGTGTCTGTCAGTGTTTTGCTGGGAGTAGACTGTATTCCAGCTTACCTTCATAAAAATCTTTAAGTAAATAACTAACATGCACTGGTTTTAGAGATCTGTTTTCTCTCTTTCTCCTCTTTATTATTTCCTGTCTCAAAAACCGCTAAGGACCTACAGTACATTCTCTTCAGGTTTGTGTTCTTTCCCACTTAGCTGACTCTCACTCGCCTGACTACGCCCTCACCACTGCAGATTTCCTCCCAGTTTCCGTAATATTTTTACTTAATTGACACCTTTGATCTTCAAGTCATGTTGGCTTTTACTGTCAATTTAACCAAATGTAGTTCAGTCAACTGTGAAACAAAACAATGTTATTTCAGTACCAAGGTACTACATACAGCATAAATTAACAAAAAAAAAAAGTTCAAGCAAGAGCAACATAACTGGTGTGTTGGTGCTACAAAATCTTCCCTCATACTTTTATCTATTCTATTAAGTTTTCTAAAAGTCATACTGTATATGGTATTCGTTAGCACAAGCCTAAAACAATCGCAAGCCTAATTTAAAAGCTGAGAGCTGAATAGGATCCATAAAATAACTGCATGATTCATGATCCGAATAGACAATTATTCATTTCAGTATTCAATAGGTTACTCATCTATCAAATTGTTCATTAGTTGCATCCCATTCCCTACTGCTAATCCTCTACACAGTGTAGATGCACAACAAAGATGACCACAAGAACTATATGAGGGTTTTGTCACTTGCTAGTGCGAACGTAGCATTACACCACTGTTTAAAAAGTGCTTGTGTGTTGCTTATTGTAGGGAATCACATTTTGCCTGATGAGGATCTTGCTGCCTTTCATTGGAGTTTACTTGGTCCAGACCACCCTTTAGCATCCCTGAAGGTACAGTAATCATCCGCTCAAAAACAAGGGTATGTCTGTTCATAGTCTTGTTTTGGTTTTCTTCTTGAAATTATAGTTGCTTTTTGCATGCATGATTCCTGCATGCACATAAACACTAAGTGAGTCTCTGTACGTGTTTGGTCAAAAGGGTTTAAGAATGAGACTCTCACTTGGGTCAGATTCCCTCAGCTGTAAGCCTTGGTACTTGGGTTTCTTGGCAACCAGGTTGAAATGAGGTCTGGGAAGTCATTTCTGAGAGCAGTGTGAAATCAGGTTAACTTTGTGCTTGTCTGTTTTAGTCTTACAAGGGGTGTCTTTTAAGTTCTGTGCATAGCTATTTTACCCCTTTAAGCTTGTCCATATTTTGCACTTAAACTGAGGTTATTAGGTATTATGAATCTCTCTCTCTCTCTCTCTCTCTCTCTCTCTTTCCCTCTCCCTCTCTTTGAATACATATGCAAGCCAAATGGGTTTAGAGTATGCGGACTAGTTCAATCTTTGATTATGCCTTTCTGTGTTTTTTCCTCAGTGTTGGTCCTTTTGGTGGATGCTTTTTCAGTGAGAATTAGAACAAGTGATGAATGTTTCAGGACCTGGATGTTTTGCCCTGTTGCTGTTTTTTTTTTCTAGAATCAAAGATCTGGAAGTCTAACAGTTAGTTAAATTTTTTTTTTTTTTTTTTTTTTAATCTTAGGTCCGTGCCCATCAGCTTGTACTTCCTCCCTGTGATGTCGTAATAAGGGCTGTGGCAGAGTACGTGCGCAATTTGCAGGATGTCAGTGATTTGGAAGCCATCGCTAAAGAAATATTTAAGCACTCCCAGGTAAGATCTGTTTATTTTTTATTTCTTTATGGGGATTTTTATATGATTTGAGCTAACCCTTTTATTCCCCTCTTGCTGCTTCCAGTCCAGGACTGATGACAAACTTATACGCTTCAAGAAGGCAGTGGAGTATTACTCAATTGCCAGTAAACCCATCCACTCCTCGTATATTGGTAAGCACTTGTGTTTTCATCATTTTCCAGACATTTCTTTCTGCAATTTTGCTTGTCGAAGTCTTGTTCCTGTTGAGATTTTTTTTGTGTTTGTGTGTGTGGCTAGCTCGAGTTCAGGTTGGACAGACAGGCTCTGTCCTTTCTAAGAGCTCTCCCAGCCTCGGACCTCTCAGTAATGCTTGAAATTTTCCCACTAGCCCCCAGACCTTGTGTGCACTTTGGAATGGCTGCTATGCTCCATGCATACAAATAGGCTTTTTCAGAATGGCTTCTTGCATCAGTTGCTAGTGTGGAAAAAAAAATGCTATTGAAAAAGCGCAAGCAATTTTAGCAGCTTCTTTTATAACGGCAGAATAAAGAATTTCTTAAATAATGTCTTATAACTTGGTCTCCAAATTGCATTTAACACAAAGTTACCTACTAAGTACTTAGCACTGTTTGCATCTCGAGTATATTTTGATTATTTTTTTAAAGTACTTGTGTAATATCTTTGTATGTGCTTTGTATATTTTTATAAAATGCTTAATAATTCTTAAATCTAAAATGTGTGGAAGAATTTTATAACATGCACTGCTTTACACTGTCCTGCAGCACAAACATTAATCTCATGGTTAAGAGTGCCCAGTAATAAACACTGCATGAGAACATAAGGCTCTCCATCTCCGAAGTGTTATGAGAATAGTTTAACTTTATCTCTGATACTTGCTGTTCACGCATACCCAATGTAAGGTCTCAGAAAGAATTTAAATACTCTTGGGTAATGTCAGTTAGTTATTTCTTACAATGACCACTTGATCACGCAGCGTAGAGGAAATGCATTTCAGTGGGATCAGAACCATTACACAACCTTTAGAGCGACCTAAGTTTTAGTGTTAGATTCTTCTTAAGTTAGATTCTTAGCTGGAGTATAACCAGAAATTCTATTTATTTATTTATGTTTGTTTGCTTGTTTATTATTTTGACCTATTTCTAAAAGATGAACGACACCGTTGATGAGTGACTGTCCTTAGACTTGTATCATAAGTTTTCACCATAGGACAAGTGAAATATAGGTACTAGCACGTCTAATATATATTAAAATTCTGTATGTAGGATAACTCCATGTATGTGGTTTTCACAATAATATTAGTGATTTAATCCATAATACCATCACTTTGAAGAATTTGTATATGGGTATTGGCTAAGCTACTTGCAATCTCCTTTTGCTGTAGGTCTGTCGTTTTATTCACAGTAAGAATAGAGTCTTGCATTTGAATCCTGTAGTATATTTTTCTCCTGTCTGCCTGCAGTCAGACCAAAGCGGCTTGGAGTGCTCGAAAGTGTGCCACCTTATGCACATCCACCAATGCCCAACATTCCACAGCCCTCCCTCCCGCTGCAGCCTGTGGTAAGTGCTACACTCATTGCCCCACCTACAGACAGCTAATGTTCATACATGATGATTGTGCGGAGTACACACACGAGACAGCAACCATCGGTCATGACAACACAGTAAATTGTTGGATTGTAGTTTCATAAAAGTTAATTATCAGAAAAAATAATATGGCCATAATCATTTATGGTTTTACAAATGGACAACTTTGTTAAACTGTTTGTTTAATTTAGGACATTTAGGTCCTCAGCTGACTTTATTTTATTTCCAAATAACGTTCCTGAGCCTAGACCAGACCAATTGAAACAACCCCAGATCAAAACTGGGCACAAAAGTGGCCACTATGTATGATTGATGCATCGCTTCGTTTGTGCTTCCTTTCTCTCCCTGATGCACCTGATGCAAGCTTTTTTTTTTGCTTCATGCAGCCCAATAATTTTACATAAAATATTGATAATTGATAGACTCAAGTCTTCTCCTTTAACAGCCGCTATTCAGCATGTGAAAGTAGAAATACATGCTTTAAAATACATGTTAAGATAAATTTATCTGTAAATAAAATGTATCTCAGTCTTAGTTGTGTTTTTTTTTTTTTATTTTTTTTTTTATTTGTTTTGTTTCAACTATGTGACTGTAGCCTTACTAAATTGCCTCTACGTGTGGATAAGTGTAATATGCATAAATGGCGCCATGTAATGGACAGGAGTGTTTCTCTCTCTCTCTCTCTCTCTCTCTCTCTCTCTCTTTTCAAGGTTCATAACTAAAGATGAATTATTGAATGTTATATAAATGGAAATCCACAATCAGTTATTGAAAAGTGTATTTTTGATTGCAAATTTAACCCAGTTTGGGCAGTAAAGCTAAGGAAAAGGTTAATAAGACCATGTAAAATATAGTTTGCTAGTAGATTTGAAGATGGACAAACTCTCTGGCCTGCAGCCTTGAATTTGAAATCCAGCACAAATTAGATTTAGAAGTACAAAAAGGAAGCAAATGATGGTCTGCGAGTACCGTCATACCAAGATGAAAAAGTTTTTTCTGCTGTTCCCACTCAACACAGGACCCACAAGCTATTAGCAAATCTTAAAATGATTCAGATCAAGCTAAGAAATTTATCTGGTCCATTTTAAATTTTATTTGGAAATACTGTGGAAGACAATTGTTACAAATCCAAGGTTTTACTTGCTCTTTTGCTGTAGCAGATTAATCGAAATAGAATTGAATCTTGGGGGCCTGACGATTGTCACTCCTAACAGAAATGTACAGTGTACACAGCTGTTTGTGACTACCAGATAATTCAAAATAACCTTCAATATGCTACAATGACCAATGATGATGTTTGCATCCTCTTTATTCTCAGAGCCAGCAAAACTCCTCTGGGTTGGCGGCTAAAGGGCCCTCCGATCAGAATAGCTTCAGCAACATTCCACACGAAGGCAAGCAGCACACACCGTTGTACGAGAGGGCTTCTCCAAACCATGCCGAGCCAGCCTTCTTCAATGCCTCGTCCACGTCATCGTCGTCCGAGAACGAGGAGAACACAGGCCCCACTGCCAAGTGAGTAGTGAAATGTCTAAGAAACCTGCCACTGCAACTTCTGCAAATATCATGGCCAGTTCATTTTTGCCTTAGTGATAGAAATTTATTATGGTGCAACTAAAAAATAACCTTAAGAATTTGATAGTCTGTAGTGCATACAGGTTCCTATTTTTTGTTTTTCTAATCTGCACATAGAATTCGCTTTGGGTTACATTTACATTTAGGCATTTGTCAGACGCTCTTATCCAGAGCGACTTACTTTTTTTTTTTTTTTTCATTAAAAAGACTTTCTTTTTCTGAGCATTTAAGGGTTAAGGGCCTTGCTCAAGGGCCCAACAGTGGCAACTTGGTGGTTGTGGGGTTTGAACCTGGGATCTTCCGAACCGTAGTCCAATGCCTTAACCACTGAGCTACCCCTGACCCCGTTGTGACCCACTGTGCATTAAGTATATTGTTTTAAGGTTATAAAACAGCATATTTTTTGCAGAAAGAAAAAACGTTTGGTCTTAAGTAAACGATCCAGCGCTACACATATTCATTTGCAGCACATCAAATTAATCACTGTTTATGCTCCCTAAATATGGCATGTTTGGGAAAGCAAAAATGATTTTTACCACAATACAAATAAATGGCTGCTGAAATTATGCAATCAGAAATCAAACTATTGCTGTAAATAACATAGTTTGGGTAAGTAGTATTATATGCATTAATAATGTAATAAAACAGCAATCCTCTAGGTTGTCAGGATTAATAATAATAGTGCTGCACCTAATGATTATTTTTTTAAGCAATTAATAAAATTATTTTTCAATTAATTTAGCAATAATTAATTCCTTATAATTAATCTATTTAAGTTACCATGTAATAATAGCCATAACTTTGATGTTAAATTAACCTTTAATTTAAATTTTATTCAAGCATTTAAAAAAATATTCCATTCCCACATTTAAATAGAAAAAAAAAGTCCAGAGGACATGTCAGGTGCATATACAGTAACTGAACTTATACCTGTGTGTGTATAAATCATTTCATTAATAAAAAAAACTTGCATACAGTTTTGCCTTTTCATGACACCCCAGAAAACCCACATAATGAAATCAGTGACATTTTAAACCAGTGTCATCATAACCATCATCTGCATTCCACTTAGAAAGGATAATACATTTGTCACTTATTTTAATATGGGATCTGTGCGGGAAGCAGCCATTTCAAGCTTTAAATATAGACACGCAGAAACAAAGTTCAAAGATTAGGTGTTAGCATCTGCTCTGGAAAACACGCAACCTAAACCTACTCAAATACACACTAGTTTTCTGCCTCAAAATGAGAGAATTGTGAAGTCTTGATGTGCGTGTGTGCTGTGGTGATCCATTTTATCAGGAGTCTCTTTTAAAGAATTACCACACAGGATAAAGTCCAATATTCCATCATGTGCTGGGCATTATTACGTGCGCGCACACATAACGTCAGGCTCAGTGAGAAAATGGATTTTTAACCTTTTAATGAGACTTTTTCTTCTGCTTTACATTCGTGCACACGTGTGCTATAAGAAACAGTACACGTGCACTGTACACACACGCTTACAAACACAAAATAAAATATGTTTTTTACACACACACACACACACACACGGTCACAGTGTTATAGTAAACAGTACACGCGCGGATGTTGATTATACCAGTGCGAGACGCGCACTAAGACCCAGCAGAGGAGACGATTACCCACAATTCCACAGCGCAAGAGAGAAAAAAATTGGCTCAGTTGTGATCACCTGACACTCGGCGGCAAAACAAGAAGCGCATGCGTGTTACATGATACTCGGTACTCGTAAACCAAGACTTGTTTGTTTTTCAAGTTTATTTAAAGTTTTTACTTGTCTTGCGGAACACTCGTAAACCGCATTACTCGCAGTCCAAGGTTTCACTGTATTTCCAATCAGTTTTTTTTTTTCCTTTCCTCCACTTTCTGGAATTAATTGACCACCTAGTTTTTATACTAATGTAAATCAATTTTTCATTTGTGAATAAAACTAAGGGATTGCCCTATAATTGCCCTATAATCTTATAAGAGTTTTTTTTTTTTTTTTTATATTTAAAATATAAATATCATTCTTGTGTAAACCCTAATTTTGTCCAAAGTGCAGTAATTGACTGCTGGTATGATATGTTGGTGGCTATGAAACCATTTAAAACCATTAAATCAAGTCTTAAAACAGCAAATTTTTTTTATTCTTTTTTTTTTTATTTTTTAAAGCCATATAAGTGACCATAAAGGATGGGACAAACAAAGAGATCAGGTGAACAGCGTGCCAGGAAGAGACCTGGAGGACCAAAATAAAGTGGGTGATGTACATTCTAATGGCCTTATTTGCCACAGTTGAGATACTGTAGTATGTGGTAGTATATTTTCCCTAATAATGGTCTGTTTATGCTCTTCGTTTAGCCTGACCCTTCTGTGACCTCCCCTATGGGTCAAGCCACAGAGGTCGGAAGTCACCATGAAGTCAATGCTCAGATCCCGTCACTTCTCTCAATGCCAACTAGAAACCACATGGACATCACCACACCTCCTTTGCCTTTGGTGGCACCCGAGGTGCTGCGAGTAGCTGAACACAGACACAAGAAGGGCCTCATGCACCCTTACATCTACCACATCCTCACTAAGGTCTGTTTGCGGACTGTAACATCAGGTTTGAGGTTAAAAACCAGTCAGAAACAAAGTTGTTGTTTTTTTTGCCATTTGCCCACTGTATATCACCACATATCAAAGTCAAGACTCTCAGTTTTAATTTAAGGTGTTTGAAAAAAATGTGGCATTGTCCATTCATAAATTACAGCTTTTTTATTTTATTTTTTTCCACACAAACCTATTTTGTGGGTTCATTTAAATGGAACAAATGCTTTAGAAGCAGGTGCATAGCACCCTTGTTACTCTAGAGTAACCTCTGTACCCTTGTTACTCTAGAGTAATCGGGCAAATAAACGGCCTGAAGGTGGCTCTCAGCGCTACATTTGCATTTGGTAGCTGTTCACTTGGACCCAAACTCTGGTCTATGCAAATGAATGTGGCTATCATTAGGCCTTTAAAAAAAATCGATATAGAACCAGCTGATCAGATGAGATCTTTGGACTAAGAATCTTTGGACTGGTTAAACCAAAATTAAGTACTACTAACTATTAACCAGAATGATGGATAGAGAAAAGCATGGAAAAAGAAAGAAACAGCTCATGATTCAAACTATAGCACATCACCTGTGAAACATGGTGGAGGCGGTGTTATGCAGAAGGCCGTGTGAGTGCCACTAGAACCGTGTCACTGCTGTTAATTCATGACCTGACTGCTGATAAAAGAACCAGGATGTATTCTAAAGTGTACAGTTCTATACTCAGATTCAGCAAAACTGATAGGATGTTGCTTCATATTGCAGATGGATTCTTACCCAGAATATACAGTGAACGCTACAAACAAAACTAAAGGGATATTCTTTTCTGGTCAGTGATTATATTTCAACCCAACAGAGTAGGGGTGGCAAACCATGAACCTTGAGATCCACAGCACCGCATGTTTTCCAGTTAACCCTGCAATACTCACAGGTGATTGCTGGATCATTTGTGTTTAGTCAGTCAGAAACTGGAAGATACCATCTTAGATGAGGGTTGGGTGGGGAGTACCAAGCGAATGGAATTCGCCGGCAGTCATTGAATGCAAAAGATTTCTATTCAAATATTAAAGGCAGTCCTCATTTTTGTAATTGTTAGTTCGTTCCATTATTTATGACGCCCCTTTAAATAAACCTGAGGGTATGTATGTATTATAATAGTTGTAATTCCTGAATGGGTGTTGCCACACATTTGTTAAACACTTTTAATTAAAGCTAAGGCCAAATGCAAAAAACAAAAAAACCTCAACACCATATATTCGTTCCAATACTTAAGTTATTAAATACCGACTGAGCACATTTTGTAACTTGTATAGATTTTAAAGCAGAGTGGATCAAGCTTATAAGAATTAAAAAATTATTATGTAGACTAGCTTGTTCTGAAAAGTCACTGTCAGGCTGTTTTTTCTTCCCCACCTGCAGGGAGAGATTAAGTTGTCAGTTGCAATTGAAGATGAAGCTAATAAGGAGCTGCCATCCGCTGTGCAGCTGTACCGGCCAATCCGTCAGTATGTTTATGGTGTGCTCTTCAGCCTGGCTGAGGCCAAGAAGAAAGCAGAGAGGCTCGCAATGAGGAGAAATCGCCTCCCTGAATGTAAGTAGCACCCCAAAAAAAAAAAAAAAACATACACTGTGAACATCCAGAAATACAGTTTGTTACCTGTTCTTATTTGCTTTATTCAGAAGTGTTTGTGTTATGGAAGGTTAATAATGAGTATCCAGTTTAAGAGCATCGCCAAAAAAAAAAAAAACGTACCATGTGTGAAGGGTCTGCAGGCTGAAACACCTTGTCGATGCTAGAGTTCAGAGGAGAGTAGCCAGACTGATCTGATCTGACAGGAAGTGTATAGTAAAAAAAAAAAAAAAAACAGCAGAAGACCACATCAGATTCTAATCTTATCAGCCGTTAATCTGAAACTGTAATGGACAAAACTGGACAGTTTTTTTTTTTTTTTTTTTTTGCATTCTAAGCTATTTACAGTAGCATTGAGCATAAACGCATACCAAGCTCGATAACGCTAGAAGAGCACCTGTTTTGACCAATTGAAAAAGCTTAGATAGGTACCCCATAAGCTGCCACAAAAAGAAATTATGGTATTACTATAAAGGTTACCAGACTGGTATAATACATTTTCCATTTGTTATTGATAAAGTTCTAACATCTACGGGGGTGTTGAAGGCAACCCAGTGCTTATGATGAAATTTCTTTAATGGTGCCATAAAACTGACATGCACAGAAGACCTCAAGCACAGTACAGTAATAACCCTCGAATGATGATTCTGGCTGAGGTGGCTCTGATCCCACTGCAGTCATTCCCTTGAACATTCGGCAAGTGGAATGTCTTAGTAAAGGTCTGGTTTGATCATCAAAGGTGTCCGATACTGCTTACTCCACCACTTGCACATTACAGGAACTTGACTGGAGATATTGCCACATTCCCAAAATACTTTTGTCCTCGCTTCAAGCCATTTTCACATGTTTGGGCCGTTTAAGGAGTTCCTGAGAGGCCAGTATTTCAGACATGAAGCAGGCAGTCCAATCATCGCTGCAGTGTACTGAGAAAACTTTTTACCTTGATTGTATCCAAGCACTAATTAAATACTGGGATAAGTGCTTTGGTTTGTCAGGGGATTATATAGAGAAATAAAGGTATTTCTTCTGGTTATCGTTCAATTCCTGTATAAAAATGACATCCAATGTATTTAATCATCAATATCAACTATATTTACTCCTGAATATAGTTAAAGTTAAATTTACCCCCACCCTGCCTAAATTTTAAAATAATATGGAAAATATTAGTCCTCCTCTACTGTCATATACAGTGCATCTAAATTATTAAATGCTGTAAAAAAGTTAAGTTCTTGAGCAATTTAATTTATAAAGTAAAACTTTCATATTGTCTATATACATTACATGAAAAATATTTTAACGCTTTTTGTTTTAATTAAATGATTACAGCTTATAGCTCGTTAAAATGACAATATCCAGTATCTGAAAATGTGAAATTTTTAAATTTTGACTTTGAGTAAATTTTTATTAATACAGTGAAAATACTGTACAGTTAAACTTTGATTGCGAGCATAATTCGTTCTGGAAGCATGCTTGTAATCCTTTTTTTTTTTTTTTTCTTCACGGGGGCCGTTGTTGCAGTACAGTTACTAAAGAACAGTTATTAAACTTGGACACAAAATACATTTTAAAACATGTATAAATGCTTTAGACAAGTGCACACACAAATGGTCAATGTAATGTTGACTATACGAGTGACTGCTCGGTAGACAAAGGTTATACGTACTACAGTACTAGTATTTTAAGATCTTGCTCGTTTATCAAGTTAAAATCTATTTTTAAAATTTGCTCGTCTTGCGAAACACTCGCAGACCAAGTATCTCTGTCTAGTTCAATGTGGAAGACACGTGGAAGACTGCAGACTTGACAGTTGTCCAGAAGACAGTTATCGGCAGCTTCCAAAAGGAGAGTAAGCAACAGAAGGTATTGTACTGAAGCATATTCCTGGAACATTGATTGGATGGGAAAAGTGTCGTAGGAGAAGGTGTGCAAGCAACTTGGCTGACTGCGGCCTTAAGAAAATTGTCCCACAAAGCTGATTTAAGAACTTGGGACAGCTTTATGAGCAATGAAGTGTGGCCGGAGTTAGTACATCAAGAGCCACCCATGCACAGCCGTACTTGGGCACTAACTATTGTATTCCTAGTATCAAGCCACTCCTGAACCAAAGACCAGGTCTGAAGTGCCCTACCTAGACCAAAGAGAACAAGCCGTAGACGATTGATCCATTGTTCAAAGTCCTCTTTTCAGATCAAAGGACTTTTCCTCCGCATGTAATAATTTACGCTACCTTTAAGTTATTGTTAAAGAATATTCATTTGGAATAAATAATCAGTATAATTGCGCCATTCTTGAATATTTTGATGGATACGTACGAAAATATTAAGTGGATATAAGTTGTTAGTCAAATAATAATTTCTATTTGTGAAATAAAGTTAAACTTAATCAATCGTGTGATTTTCAAAGATTATTAAAGTAATATAAGCTTTTATTCTTGTGATTTTTACAAGGCTTCAAAATAATTAAATGTATTATAAAAATAAATTTTCTAAATTTACACAATAGTTTGCCTGTACTCTGTATCTGTTTTTTTTTTTGTGTGTGTGAAAAGTTGTGTATAATAACAGGTAAATGTTGATAGCTATTGATAGATATGGATATAAAGTGAGATGTGAAATAAATGACTGTACAGAGCTCAGGCCTAGTAGTTACCTCAGCAATTACACTAGGGATCATATAACATTTAATAATAAAACATTGTTTTACCTGAAAGAAATGCATATGTAATCATTGATGATGAAATCATCTAACAGCTCAGACCTCAGCATAGGCTAGCTCTCCACCATCTCTTTCAAATATTTTCTGGATTACAAAGATTGTGTTAAGAAAAAGCTAACAAATGTTAGCTATGTTCTCTACGTTTAGACAGTCCACACTAAATCTCCCTTTGTAAGCCAGCAAACACATTTATTATTCCATGTGACAAAAGACAGAACCCATGTCATTTGAGTGTTTATGTTGTTACAGCAGCCTGAAATAATCCGTTCTGAATTACCAGAAACAAATACAAAATGCATTGCTTGTTTTTGGCAAAAAGCTTCTCAGGCTGTTTAGAAGTGTAGTGTTCTTACATTAATCAAACTGCACCAAAACCTCATGTGTCCCACTAATGTTTTTCCAGAATTGTATTGCAATTTTCACCAATTTACTCATGTGTTTTAAATAGGCAAGTTGGTTGCCCTAGAGGTTTTAAGCAGCTGCTGTGTTGTAATATAATAGTGTTAAAAGTATTCAATAATGTTTTGTTTTTGCTAGCTGGAAACAAGTGTGCAAGTATGTTTGGCACAGCCTTTATGAATAATTCTCTTTCTATATTATGAACTCATTATTTTGTACTTCTGTAGGGTAACATGATTTGTAGCCGTTTTATAGAAGTGACCTTACACAAAGCAGAATTGAGCGGAGTAAATATACACCAGCAGCCACTGAAATCCAGCTCTCTCTAATGTTCTGTTCCATCTAATCACAGATCAGCCTGTTATTATCAAAGAGTGGGCAGCCTACAAGGGTAAATCACCGCACACCCCAGAGCTGGTGGAGGCTCTTTCCTTTCGTGAGTGGACCTGCCCCAACCTGAAGAAGCTGTGGCTGGGCAAGGCTGTGGAGGACAAGAACCGGCGTATAAGGGCCTTCCTGGCCTGCATGAGGTCCGATACTCCAGCAATGCTGAACCCTGCCAATGTGCCCACTCATCTCATGGTGCTCTGCTGCGTACTGCGGTGAGAGAGCGCGCGCACACAAACACACACACACACACACACACAGCTGCAGGCCTATATCCCAGCCAAATGTGAATGTTTTGAGGATACTGTCTGTCCCACCCACATGATTACACAAGACTTGCAGATTTTCAGTGGCTAGATTAAATAAATACTTCTCCCTTAAAATAGTTTTTCTTAGGTTAAATAAACTTTACTTGGTAATAACTTTTTATAATTACTTATTTGGTTCAGATATTTCTACAAATCCACTCTAAATAAACTGCACAATTATGCAGGTTTAAGTAATTTAAATTTTAAAAAGATTTGGTGCATGACTTGATTTGCATCCAGAAAACCAGTCTATAGCAGCAGGAGAGCTAATTGGTTCCTGTCCTGTATTTTTTGTTGTTGTTGTATTTCACTCCTTTGTGTTTCGCTTTAGGTTTATGTTACAATGGCCAGGAGTAAGAATTTTGCGTCGTAACGAACTTGACGCTTTCCTAGCCCAAGCACTTTCTCCTAAACTTTATGAGCCTGACCAGCTGCAGGAACTGAAGGTGATTGTGTGGCGACTATTGTATGTGGAATGTCCTGGGAATACACACCCAGACCCCAGACTTATTTTCGGTGCTGTTTATTATCCCTGGTTAGCCTGGGTTTTAAGGAAATTGCCCGCCTGGCACAGAGTAGAAGTTAGCTTTCCCAGGACGCTCCACATATCCCAACATAATGTGCTTAGTGCATAAATTTAAAGCATGCATTAATTTATTGTCTGGCTTTGTAGAAAAAGAGGCTGCATCTTTTTATTTATTTATATTTATTGCTTTATTATTGAGCTTAAATATAGGGAAATATGTGTCTGTATATTTCCTAATGCTTTTGGTGTGTCAGTTTTTTTTGGTTCGCTAAACTTGTCCATGAATGCACATGGACAATTGCTAAGTGCCTAAGCTATCCACATTAGGTGTGTGTTATCATCTGTAGTGTGTGTAAGGGCTGGGCAATATGACCAAGCATTATAGTTATTGGTTAAGGCTTGGCAGAGGATGATCGCTCATTTTGGGGATGAAGGTAGATGAAAACTACAGAGGTGTGATGGTAAAATGTGATGTGTTTAATTTATGAATAAAGTTACTACAAAATGTAAGGCAAAAAACTTTATTCAAATTTAAATATAAGGAATTTACAGTGCCATGAAAACATATTGCCTCTTCCTAGTGCAATTGTTAACCCAAGTAAATACAAAATGCAGTTTTAAAATGATTATTTTATTTATTACAGGAAAGAAAAGCTATTGGCCCTAAACCTAATGATTGGTCTGTTTAAGGTCATGCCACAGGATTTAATTTTGCACCTTGAGTAGGACACTCCAAACTCTTCTTCTCTTGAGCCATTCAGACGTGGACTTCCTGGTGTGTTATATTATTGTCCTAATGCGTAATCCAAGTGCTCTTGAGGTTTAATAAATATCATAACCTAAGAACATTGTTTTACATATTTTTTTAAGTATTGCCCAGCCCAAGAGCGATCGAGAGAGAAAGAGAGAATGCGTGTCTATGTCGGACCTGTGCTGCTTCAGTGGCTGTGTAGGATGCTTCTGCTGCTGCCTGTGTACCTTCCCCCTTGTGCTTGGTTCTGCATTCCTTGCTCTTACTCTGTGCTTCGCTGCTGCTAGATTTGGGATGCTGGCTTTCTAAAAAAAATTTCTGCCATTTAATTTTCCGATCTAACAATCCGTTTCTTGTCTCCAGATTGAGAACCTGGATGCGCGAGGTATACAACTAGCGGCGCTCTTCATGTGTGGTGTAGACATGGCGCTGCTGGCGAACGATGCGTGTGGTCAGCCAATACCCTGGGAACACTGCTGCCCGTGGATGTACTTTGACGGCAAGCTGCTGCAAAGCAAGCTGATCGGGGCCACCCGAGAAAAGGTTTCACTCCTCGACCTCTGTGACGGTCAGGTAATAATAATAATAATAAGCACAACCATTTATTCAAGGTTTCTTGTTGTAATATATATATATTTTTTTAAATGAAGGTTGTCGACCCAGGGGTGTGAGTTAAGACTGTGGTAGCTGAGGTTGAGGCTCATATTTATTCAGTTTGTGCTTTTCAGTGCACTTTTAGAAATATGTGTTTTCTTGCAAGCTCTGCCAGCTATACTACACACATTCTCTGGGTACGGGAGACACAAATAAGTAGGCACAAATATTCAAATATTTTATAGTCCACAATAAAATGTATATCTTTTATGCAGTGACTGGTGAGAATCATCTGCCTCGTCTGCGTGTTTAGCTTGTGCTCGACCACACCCCTCTATTGCCACAGAGATAAAGCAACAAAATATTAGAGATGAAAATATTGAAAGAAAAATCCCATTAGCATTTTTCCCCACTTTAGTCATTTCAAAAAGCAAAGATAAGAGAGATTATTAAATGCCACCTCTTTTAGTTAAAGATTTAAAAGAAAAAGCTTTACATCTATTTGCATAATTGTTGAAAAACACTAATTTTCTCGTCTTATCTGCAGGCTGAGCTGGTCGCCAAACTGGAGAAGATGCGCCAGAGTATTATGGAGGGTCTGAATTTCGCTCGGCCCCCTCACCCCCTCCCTTTCCCACCTCCACCTCCACATGCCATGCCCTTCTACCCACCCAACAGCACTTTCTACCCCCCTCCTCCCCTACCCCCTCCGCCAGGGCGAGGCAGGGCCATGCCAGGTATAAACCTGTTACACATGCTCTGGTACATTTTATCCTTGTTTCCTTCCTAATTATAGCTGTCGTTCTGACACAAGTCTACTTCAGATTTAATTTGTAATTTCATAAAGTTGTTGGCTTTCCCCTTCAAGTCACTCATATTACATTGATGTCATAATTAGATTGGGGAAGTAGGACAAAAGCGTGTTTGCTTTTAAACGTTGCAGCAGCGGCTCAGTGTAAATGGAGAACATTTGGAGATCTGAACTGGCATTTTTTTGTATTATTTTTGTACTTCTCTTTTTAAGTGCATAAATGTATGGTAAGCAATGCTATTAATCACTAAATTGTGTATTTGTAAGCAGGGATCCAGGCCATCCCGTCACAAGGGGGCAAACTTGAGATCGCTGGCACAGTGGTGGGACAGTGGGCGGGCACTCGGCGTGGCAGGGGCCGGGGCTCCTTTCCTATTCAGGTGGTGTCAGTTGGAGGACCAAGCAGGGGGTGAGTCTTAGCAAACTTTGACCATTTTCTTTACAATGTTTGGCTGCATCCAGTGATGTCACATCGGGTGTTCAGTTTTGTAAAAATCTTAAAACAATGATAGATATTATGTCTTAACTCTTTCTCTACTGTTGATCTTTTTTTATAGACATAAATTTAGGACATGACATTATTTTTTTTCCAGAGATGTTTTACTTGCCAATCTTAATTAACCAAAAAGCAAAAAGCATTTACAAGTCTGAGTCAAAAATGATCCGCACTCCAGTTATATTAAAACTTCTGTTGGCCGCAACGTCTTATCAGCATTTTCTGTTGAAATCTACTGTCTCTCCAGTCGCTGTTAAATTGGTTCATTTGTAACTGCAGTGCGAGCGAAAACAGATCCCTGAGCAGCGTGCAGTGAGCAAGTATTTTGTTGCAAAGAAGTGTATATGAATGGGGATAGAGGAGGTCAAAAAAGGTTGCACAAGTGTTGCACCTGTCCATGGCTGATGACAAACATCCACACACTTCTGCTCACAATGTGGACCCTCTGCCAAAGGCTATGTTTAAGGCGTTTAAGCATCCTCTCTATAGTCCTGATCTTGCTCCAGGATGAAGATTCACTTTCGATGAAGTTAAGACAGCGGTTAATTTGTGGCTCGCAGTTCAGCCTACGACATTTTTATATGAGGTAATACAAAAGCTTGTTGACAGATGGACAAAGTCATTCGAAAAGCAAGGAGACTATGTCCATGGCAAAAAATAATGTTTCGTCTTTTCCAAAGTTAATTAAAATAAATTCTACAGCCAGAATTCTGTAGAGTGTGGATAATTTTAGACTCTTCCTTATATTTAAGACTGTTCTTTGATTAGTTGTAAACATTATGTACATGTTTTTAGGTTCATTTGTTGTTAAAGCCCTGGTAAAAAAGGGTTTACACTTTTCTTGGTTCTGTAAGGTTCTATCTACCCAAGGGCCAGTCAGCATTGTTATCTATGTTCATTTTTAATCAATATAGTCACCCTGTTCCCAGATGTACATTTTTCTTTAAGATAGTGATACATGCTGTGTGAGAATGGGTTACTCTGTGCAGAACCTTTAACCCTATTAGTATAAGCAATCTCAGGTGCGGATATATAAACTTAACCTTTTAATATTAGGTCATTAGGTTGTTGTTAGAAAGCACCTTGGTAACTATTGATGTATTTTAATAAGAATATGTGAAGTATGATTGATTAATAGATAATGCTCTGTTTTCCTCTTTACAAAAACATCATGAGATTCAAACCTGGGTCTCCTGCTTAAGCGGTGGTGACACAAACCAGTGAAATTAGAAGTATTGCTATTTAGTGGATAAACCAGACAAGTCCATGAACATATATTAGTTATTTTTTCTCTTGGCCAACTGAATAACTACTGCATTCCACTTGCTGGGACACAGAGCTTATTTGCCCCAGGCAAGTGGGAAAGCGTTAATGTCGCCCTGGATAAGCATGGGTTGCTATGACCAGAGGGCATACTAATGAGCTCCTTGGCATGAGCAGGTTCTGGCTAACAGCACAATTTTAAAAATATATTTTTGCTACTTACCCTCAATATAATTCTACATAAATTCAAATTCTCAACAGGGTTGTTTTAATATAGGAAATAACATTAGGGGAAATATTTACATTTAATGTCAGCCCAGCTTTTAAGGGACACCTGTGGGTTCGTTTTACATAAATTCTGTCAAAATCTGTCGATTGCTCATGTCCAAACTATTTGATAATTTCCAGAGTTGGTGATTATTATTTTGGCCAATTTACGTATAAACCCACTAAGTTAAAGCTGAAGCTTTATTTTATTGAATGTAGATTGCTTTATTTAAAAAATACACACATTGGCATTGTCTGAATACATGTTTTTATGGTAATAATATAAACTTCTTTAACTATGTTTAAATCCATATAAATACGTGGGAAAGGTGTACACAAATACTATGTCAGCTTTCTTAAGTTTTCCTGTTTTTAAGAAACACAGGACTACAAATGTGTATTTAGCTTATTTATTACATTCTCAATCCTCGTCATTTTGGTCACGTCATCTGTGCTTTTGGCTGTTCAGGTGTGTTTTCGACTCTGTAGGACTACACCAATCATTTCTCCTGTGGGCACGTGATAAAGCTGCTGATTGTGGTTAAAGCGGCATCGGTGGTTCAATTTTTAGCTGCTATCACATCCCTTTACAGTGTTATCATGGGATCGTATTGCAAAAATAATGAAATATGATTACTTGTAAATAATTGTTACAAGAGAGAAATGCAGTACTCTATCCATGAATTACTGTGGTAATGCTATCCTGTTTTATTATGAGACACAACTTAAACTTTTTTGTCTTCTTTTTAGACGACCAAGAGGTGTGATTTCAACCCCTCTTATAAGGACCTTTGGTCGGGGCGCCAAATACCATGGCAGAGGTTTCAAAAGTCAGGTATTATACCAGGTTGGTTGCACTAATAATTATTTTCCTCCAGTTTCTTGCTTTTCATAAAACTGTGTCATGATCTTTGAAATCCTATCTGATGTTGCAGTGGCTGACTTTAGGCCAATTAACCAAATAGTTTTTTTGCAGTGAGTGTCCTTCCTATTCAAGTTGTTGAATAGTTACATGCCACAGCAAAAAGGAGACACACCAAATTTATTGATTTCGACTTTCCAGTTGTTTTTGGTTTATTTGTGCCTTAACATAATCAGTAAACAAAAAAGCAAGTATACACTGTGCATATAACAATGTACAAATTGTCATACGTGAATGACCAAATTAAAAAATTTAGGTAATGGACTTTAGCTAACAAAACCATAGTAGTTATATGTTTTATATTAGCAGTGGTTTCAGGGTAACTGTGTAATACCTTGTTAATATTCAATATTCAGTTTTTTATGATTTTAAACCAACAGGGAGGCCCAAAAGTCTATATGCAGAGGCAGCTTTTTAAAGATATAAATTACATCTAATGTTCAAATCAATGGCCTCTGATTTCATGGCACTTGTTTATATGTTAAATATAAAAATGTTTATAAAAAATGTTCAAAGATTTCCTCTTTTGGTGCATTGATACTTTTGGACTACTGCCTTCAGATGACCCCAGAGAGACTTTTTTTTTTTCCCATAACACTAAATAAACCAGGTCTTTTGAGAACAACACTGCCAGTCTCTTTACATTTCGTATACCAACCATTGATCCTCTTAACATCTGGCCAATCTTTCCATACTCGGTACTGGACCTTTTAATTTTGTTTTATGATAACAGAAAACACACAGGACTTTAAAATTTATTGACACTTTTTTGATACTGGTGATTGCACAGAAAGATGTTTTAGTTGGGCTCAGTCATGTTTTCATTTAGATAAAAATGTATCTAAATAAAAACATGACTGAGCCCTATTAATATGTATAATCATATCTTTATATTTTTAAACATATGATTATACATAGTCTGGGATGAGCTTCTTAGTCATCTTGTATTCTAAGCATGAAAAGGCTAGATTGTTTGAACCTTACAATATCCAATAAATCTTATTTAGATAGGTATAATGTAGGTATCATGGTTGTATTTATTATTTGCATCTCTTCTTTATTACATTTTACAATTAATAAAATTTGATAAATAGCAGTTGCTTTCAGACAGTGTGTTCCAGGGTCTTTTACTGGAATTAGATTGGTGTCTTTTTAAGTGCAGGTTTCCCTTTTTTCACTCTGTTGATTAATAATAATAATAATAATAATAATAATAATACATTATAACACACCACAACTTCTAATATATAAACACATCACACTTATTTCTACAGTACTTGCTTACATATTTTTAATAAGACCATTTCAAATGTGCTTATCATTTGGAATGGTCTTATTAACTATGTATGGTAAGTATGGTATAATTATATTAGACTGTTATACTGGCACACCATAAATTAAATTTAAAACAATTTCTGCTTCTTTTTTTTAATCAGTTGAGTCTGTATAGTTAATAAACATATCAGTTATTTGGTGTGTACATTATCGTTGACATAATGTTTTGTATTAATTAAAAATTATCAGGTCCATTTTTATTTCCAGAGTAAACCTGCATATGCTAACTCCACCAATGATGTTGGGAAAGAACGGAAGAAGCCCAAAGCAGAGATTAAAACGACATCTCAAGGGTCTGCCCTGGCCGAGAATGGGGTGGAGGGCAAAGAGGCGGAGCTTGATGGCAACCAAGTAGCTCCTAACCAACCAGAAAGTGCCTTTAGCAACGACTCCAAAATGTGCAATATGAATCCTCATTTAAATGCACTAAATACAGACAGTGAGTGCCACAGAGACGAAGCTCTGAGCGCTGCTGTCTTAAAAACAGAAGAGTAAATCTATTTTTATAGAGAGGGTGAAGGATGGAAGGTTCAGGGTTAAGGAAAATCTGGAAAGATGGAAAGCCTACAGTTGGTGTACAATTTTTTCCTTCTCCGAAAAAGTGATTAATGAGGACTTACTGTATGATTTTTTTTTTTTTTTTTTTTTTATCTCTTTGATGTCAGCAAGCAAGTACAGGTTAATAATATTGCTCAATAAAAGCATAGACATATGAAGTATACCAGTTTTTAGAAAGTACTACCAATATATAAGGAGTTATGTCTACTCCCTCCTGACTAATTTACCTGTCTCAATCTGCTTATGCAGGAATTTGATTTTACATTCTCCTGAATTGCTGAAGCCAAAAATCATTTTGGCAGTCTTTTTATACTCATAGGTTGAGACGTTTTACCAATAGTTGGCACCATATATATTTGCCATTGTAATGGATTTTGTGTTGTGTCACAGTAAATGCTTTTTTTTTTTCTTTTTCTTTTAAGAAGTTAAACAACAACAAAAAAGAGAGAAGCAAGAATACATTTCTGACCTGGGTCATCGCTGTGGATTTACTCGAGCTAAAATGTGCAGAATTGTTTGGAAATTAAGTAACTAGTATAAATACTGCAGCTTAGTTCTGATGATCTCAGTGTCATGCTACTAGCAACGTAAGACGTGTCAAGAAACAGATAAATCATAGAAAAGATGCAAAAGATCCAATAAAAATGCCACTGTTTTCTTTGTCAGGAATTGCCATGCAGCAGTGATTGATATTAGTGTGGTTTCTTGAATCAATTGTAGAACATTAGTATGATGGTTTCAGCAACTTTTTGCATGGTTCACAACTTTAAAAATGGTGTGTAGTTATTATGCATGTTGTCCTTTTTCTTCCATCTCTACAAGTACTGTGCCCATTTGGAAAATCTTAAAAAGGCTAATAATCAGTAATAGTCCTAAAAATGTGTTAACATTTAGTCAGTAACTGATTTGCTCTAACCTTAAATTTTTTTGTGATTATTGCCCTCTGTTGCATTTACTCCCAAATATCAGATGTTATCTAGCCACTTTAAATATTGTTAACCCTGGTATACTCATCCATCTCTGTATCCGTTATTGTACTTTGTTGCTGTTTTCTGCATTCAAGTTAGCCAATCGTATGTCTGAGGGGGAAAAAAGATCCAGTCTTCAAATGACCAGCCATTCCCTCTTTATTTCTTAGCTGGAAAACCAAGCAATGAAATTATATGAACTTCCCATTACGAGAGTTTAGCCTCAGCAAGTAATCTTTGGTGTTTTGTTTAGTGTTTTTCGGACCTTATTGTACTTCTGAATGCGACTCATTTATTTCAAGTTTTTCACCTAATCCTCATGATGCTTTCATTGCACATTAGTGATCAGAATTATGATGTATCCCCCCCTTGCCCGCAAGACTAAATAGGCTACCTTAATGTAAGTTGATCGGAGTTACTTCCTTACTCATGGGGTGTCAAAGAATGATCTACTGTTGGGTTTGAGTGATTGTTGATGGCTTGTGGTGTGATGTATTTGAAGGAAATTGAATGCAACTTACAATGCTTAATAAAAGTCTATTCTTTTAGTATAGTTTTTGTGTGTGAATATTTTTTCACCAATGCCTTTTAAATTACACTTATGTTTAACCTCTGTTAATAGAATTTTTCCACCAAAATTAGGATTTATTATATTACTGATGCCAAAAGTTTAATTCTGCCATTTGTTTTACTTAATAGTCAAAGCTCAGTCAGGATTTTAGTGTACCACTCAGTGTACAATTACATAATGACAATGAGTAGCATGAAACGTACTGCAGGTTAGGTCTAACCTTAGAGATGTCTGGGAAAAGTGTCATATTTTAACCAATTAGTTTCAAACACTTTTCTTGCATGAGACCTTAAAGGAGTTTTCATCTATGTTTGCTAGTCTTTTACTCTGTAGTTCAACTGATCCCACTCCATTTTATTTGAGTCCTTCACTATCTTTTTGGTTAAATGGTGCATACGTAGTCTGGAGGTGGAATTTGAGTCATTGTCCTGTTGAAAAACAAATGATTGTCCCACTGAGACCAAACCTGATGAGATGACCTTGTGTGCCTTCAATTTTTTAAAATAAACTGCCATCAAAGCACCTTCATACCATCACATTTCCTCCTCCATGCTTCATAGAGGGAACCACACGATTTCATCTCATGCAGACATGGTAGTTGGAACCAGAAATCTCCCATTTGGACTCATCAGACCAAAGTACAGATTTCCTCTGGTTTAATGTCCATATGCTGTTTCTTGCCCCAAGAAACTGTCTCCTTTTGACCTCAGTAGCCTTCCTCATGACCTATATGGCTAATTACTTTATACCAACACTACCTCATCATGATAAAACTTGAAATGCCTGAAAATGCATTAAGAAGGCAAAAAAAAAACTAATTATCTTTCGACAAGGCATATTTGTTCATTAAAAACTATTTCATGAGGCTGGTTAAGATATAATGCCCACAGTTTGCAAAGCTGTAGAAGAAAATGTCGGTTACTTTAAAGAATCTAAAATATAAAACCTTTTAATATTTTTATCACATAATTACATGCATGATTTTTAATCTCTTAAGTATTGCACTACATTGTAGAAAATTGTAAAAAAAAATAAATGAAAAGGTGTATTCAGACTTTTGATTGGACCAAATGTGCACACAGTTGGGTGCATAAGTATTTGGACAGCGACAATTTTTATACCTTGTAGCCTCTAGACCTCACAATAGTTTTCAATTTAGGCAATTAAGATGTGGCTGCTTCAATACAAAAGGTATTCTAAGTCATATATTATTAATAAAATAAACATTACACTATTTTTCTTTTCCTGAAGTGAGTATAATTTTTTGGCTGACTGTATGTGAGTGAGCATAACAGAAGATTAACACTTTTTTTTAATACTTAAAACTAACAACTATTGTTAATCTTTCCCTATTTTTCTCCTTACATTCTCATTTATGATGTGAACATTGGCTAACATTCTTGACATATGCATACGCATGATTTTATTCACTGCACTGCACTGTTAAGTGAAAAGTTCATGAGCCTTAAAATAAAAAGTCAGCATATTACTGTATGCATTTTAATGAAAATTTTACACTTCTGGCTACAAAATGGTTGAGAACCAGTGGTGGGTAAGTTGACGCCTACAGGATGAACCTTCCTGGTATAATACTGTTAAATATTATTAGATTTTGCAATTAGCTGTAACGTCGTGCTGTTTATAAAAATGAGTACTGTAGATCCTCGTACACGCATTAAAAGCCTGCATCTACTCATAGCATTTCTACAATATATGCATCCTGTGGTTATTTATAGGATTTGGCTGTCCAATATAGTACAATGCAGGTCATTTTTTTTTCTGCAAATAACTCGAGCGCGTTTGGTTTCTTCCAGCCCCTACAGCAGCTTCCCTCGCCCTGGGTGAGCAGAGCTGACGGTGAGCTCGGTGGACGGTTCCGCCGTTTTCTCCGGTGCACATGAAGCGTGCACTCAGTGCACCGGCGCAGACGCTCGCGCTCTAACCTCCCGCAAGGAGCCGCGCTAATGCCCTACACTCATCTCTCTCTCTCATCGATATCATAAGGAAAACATAGCTACATTGTCTTATGCTTTTCGGAAACACTACAGTAGAGTGTAGTCACCAGGGGGCACGCACACGGTCTCGCGCTTCAGGAAACACTGTAACCTCTGCGATGCGCTCGCGGAATAATTCAGCCGTGTGTGTGCGTGATTCGCGATCTGCTCGGGTATGAGTGCGTGTGCGGCGGAGCTGGCACGAGCGTGCTGACGGTCTTCATATTGCCGAGTCGGTTGCCTTGCCTTGCCTTGCTGCCCCCGTCTCGTTCTCTCGCTCCTTCTCTCTTTCTCTCTCTCTCTTTCCCTCCGCCGCTGTTGGGAGCTGAGCTAACATGGCGACTGTACCAGTGTATTGCATCTGCAGATTACCGTACGACGTAACCCAGTTCATGATCGAATGCGATGCCTGCAAGGACTGGTTTCACGGCAGGTAACGGCTTTATATATATTTTTGAAATATTTCCTATTTTGTGTGCGAATGTGCCTCTATCTCGTACAACAGCTCTTGCGTTTGTGTTCGCCCAAAAGCGCGAGAGGCCGCTTGAAGAAGAAGAAGGCGGAGTTACATTTAGCTGTCTTTCTAGAGACATTCTTTTTTTTTTGGTCAACATTTTGTCAGTTCTAACCGTATTTATATTGATTCCCGTGTCATTCGGGTACTGTCTCGTGTATTTGGTGCTCTTTTGTGAGTTTTGAGTGTTTACCCTCGGTGTGTAGTGTATGTCGCGGGGAGAGCAGAGAGCAGCGGCTGCCTGCTGGGACTCGCGCTTATTTCATTATTCTGAATTAATAGCCTAATGTTGTTTAATTAAATATTATAATATCGTACCACCCTGGCTGTGCTTTAAACATGTTCTTCGGAGGTATTTCTATATCCTGAATCTGCCCTCGCTGTTCTAAGAGGACACGGGTCGCTCGGTGCTGGAGGAATAATAGGCTACTTGTGCCAGCTCTTCTATCACCTCATAGCCACACACACACATCATAACTGATCATATTTAGCACATTAAACACACTTTTCTAGTTCCTTGCTAAGCGAGAATGAACGTATAAGCAACCGGAACTCAGCCGTGTGGAGAAAACGGGAAAACGAGTTAAATAATGGATATTTCAGATCATTGTTTTATACACACACATACAGACAGACACACAGACACTCCAATAAACGCCTGTTTTTCTCATATTTTGTGTCCCTGAAGAATGCATGCACGCGCCACGATTTCGCGCGCGAGCCCGCTCAGCTCGTGAAGGCTCTCGTGTTGTTCATGTAAACAGTTGAAGCAGAGTTACAGCTCACTGACAGAGACATTTACGCGCCTATTTTAACCCTTTGATGTTCCGTATGTTCGTTAGAATGGGGAAAAAAGATCAAACGGTAGCAGTATATTCGGATCACAAAGCACGGTGCTGTTGTAGGTGGACAATTTGTGAAAAATTTATGTGCTAAATTGCCTATAACTCTATTGGGGGAGGTAAACGCGGACTGCCCGAGGGATCTTGTCCTCTAATCTGCAACGATATCGTTATAACACCATATTAGGCTTTGCAAACCTTTATCCAGCATGGACAATCTCGGTACATGGACACACACGTGACACACGATTTATTGTGCTGGTCAGACAATGGCCTGGCCCCGAGTGCCCTGTGTGTGTGTGTGTGTGTGTGTGTGAGTGTGTGTGTATGTACTCTACATGATGCTGCGTAATGCATGTGTGATGGCTTCATCCCTGCTATTTTCTCATATGTTCAGGATTTATACTAATTCTCTAGGCACTGGTGGTGTGTAGACATAATGTAGCTCAGCGACAGAGATAAAGCATCATTCTCGGTCTTCAGTGCATCCATACATCTATCTAACAACCTCTTTAGTCCAACCTTTGTATTTATAAAAAATTATATATATATATATATATATATATATATATATATATATATATATAAAATGAACAGTCTGGTCAACATTCACAGACTAGGGGCTATTTGAAAAGACCAATTAGCCTAATCTGCATGTTCTTGGGCTGTAAGGGAAACCCACTAAGCACACATAAAAACTCCTTGTACACAGACCCCAAGGTGAGAATTGAACCCTGAACCTGTTGGTGCATGGCAACAGTGCTAACCTCTACCCCACTGTGCCACCATCTTCAGTGCATGTGAAGCCTTTATTTCTTAAAGAGAGAGAGAGAAAAAAGAAACTGTGTCAATTTCGCTATGTACATGTTGCACTGACACCTGCAATGTGGAACAAACATGAAGTTTGTTGAATAAATCCTAACAGAGTTGAATGCACTCCTAGAGTGTGGTTTCATGCCTGCAGTATCAAGCGCACCTTTACATATTAGCACTAATTTGTTAATAACAACTGTGCACAATTTAGATTATACCGTTGTATCGTTCTGAATGTTTTATTGTTTTATTACGATTTATAATTTGTTCCGCTCATTTTCTACCCAAAAGTGATTCCCTGAAAATTCCTAACCAACATCAAGCTCTCCCCTGTTTTCCACACTCCTGCTAATGCTGTGTCAGGGCATTGTAACACACTCCTAGGAAAAAGCTATTTGCTGTTCTTGGCAAACATGCTTACAAATTCCCATGATTGGCTAGTGTCCCTGTGAATGACAGTGGATAGAGTATGCCACCCAGCCCACTTAGAGAGCACAGTCAGTTTTACTCCCTTGGCTCCTAGCCACAGATGGTTGTGGCATCTTTGAGATTTGAACTTGCAAACTCCTAGTGACATGGCAAATACTTTTCTGTTGCTCTACTTTTAGTTTTTTCCCTGAAAGCTTTTTGGTGAAAAAAAAGTAAAAAGAATAAATTATCTGCAACAGCTCACAAGGTCGGATATGTTAAAGCGACAAATGTCCAAATGTTACACTTTCGGCTGTTCCCATCAAGGGGTGTCCACAGTGTACCCTCCAACCTGCACAAAAATTGGCACAGGTTTTACGCCGGATGCCCTACCTGATGCAGCCGTCCTATTTTATCTGGGCTTGGAACTGGCGCCACGTCCAGTGGCTTTGGTTTGGGCATTGGTAGATAATTGAAGCCGTGCCTTCCGCATGGCAGGCAAGGAACCTACCACTGAGCCACCAATGCCTCTCCCCAAAAATGTCCAAAAATAAAATCAGTAATAAGTGATGCTGCCCAATATTACAAGCTACTGTTATGGATTGTTTTTTTAATGTACTGATTATTAAATATTGCCCGAGATTTCAGACCTGCAGATTTGTTTGTTGACTCTAATAACACTAAGATAGGTGACCTTCATTCACATCATCTTACTCAAAAGTTAACCTGCAGTCTGTTCCAGATATGGTTGTAGCCGCCATTGCTGATCTGATCGGAGAATTTTTTTATCCAGTTTTATCAAAAAGTGACAAATGAGAACGGTAAAATAAAGAAGTGTTTGTGTTTGGAGGACTCTATACCATTAATGGGATTTTAACATACAACCATTCAGTCACAAGCACATGATATTAATCACTGAGTTATTTCTGTGCTTGCGGTATTACCTCTTAGCCTCACGAGAACCGATAAAGGCTTCTAAATGAATGCTGTAATGTTTGCAACAATAAAATGCAAGTTCATTAGCTATGACATACTGTATTAGCAATTCAAAGCCCTCACAGACATACCTGAGAGTAAAACGGATTTCTGCGGACTCCTGCCTTCTAGCTCAGCCCCGCATGGTCCTATTTGTTGTGGGACTTCTTGTTTTGAGGTAGCAATGAATGACATCATCGCTCTCTCCTCGTCTCAGTCTGCTAGGCACTGAGCCAGTCTGAGCAACTGTGCGTCGCAGACGCTGAGGTGTATTCCATTAACAAGAAGTGAGGCATATTATCTCCTGCTTACTCTTTCATAACAGAGACGAGCATTACATGGAGTTTAACTCATTTTAATCATCTGTACAGTACGTGATTTTAATTCTGTGACTGGAAGCACTTAAAGGTCGGACATCTCAAAAACATCAAGCAGAACTGCATGCGTTAATGACCGTGTTTTATAACAAATGAAACTATTCTTCATCAGCTTGCCTGCTAAAGAAACAAACTTACTATGATCAGAGTTTAGTTTTCAAACTTACTTAACCTTAACTTGCACATCCTGTCTTTGGAAGCCACAAAAATCAACAAAGATGACGAAATCTATTCATAAAACAGTGTGTTACTAAGGATAGATGTGCAAACATGCATTACCAACATTTAATCACCGCACAACACAATCCTTCTTTAGAACAGTCAGGGCATACACATATAAAAGCATAGATTACATAGAGACTGTGGACCAAACTTTGGCACTTACAGTAGTGTGCAGTCAGAGTTTAGTTTGCATTATTTGTAAGACATACTACATTTAACACTACATCAAATGTGAGTCATTATATTCCAACCCTGTAGTCTTGCAGGCTGTAGACAGTCCAGGATTCTAAAGACTGCTGTCATACTGTATGTGGTGATATAGCCAGCATGGTGGTGCAGTGGGTAGTGTCGCTGGCTCACAGCTTTACAGTCCTTTCCTCGGGTTTTGAGCTCAGGTTACTATCTCGTCTGCCCTTGTCTGTGTGGGTTTACTCCCAGTTTTACATTTTCCTCTGACTGTTCAGAAACATGGTGGCAGTTGAATTGCTGCACTAAATTGCCCTTTGTGTGCGGTGCCCTGGCATCCTGTAAAGGGAGTATGTCTGCCTCGCACAAATTGTACCTGGGATAGGCTCCAGATTCACCAGGACACTGACCAGCTGTTCCTAATAAAGAATAAATGATTGACATATCAATAATCAATAATTATTTATGATTAATAATTAGTATGATCAATGATCAATAAGTCCTGAGTCAAAACAATGAGTCCTGGCCAAAACAGCAACAACAACAAAAAAACATTGAAACACATACATTTAAAACATAGTCAAAAAAAAGACGGAAAATTACAAAAAAAGGGTATATAGGCCAATTACAGTAATATCAACAACTTGTTCCGCTTCATAACAGAGATTATGTAAAACAGCGACATGTTTGCTTTAAGGCAAACTGTAAAAGACATCTAAAGGTATTCAGAAAAGAGAGTGTTTCTAGCATTATTCACAGGATGAATGAGCTAAACAGTGCATAACGTTTCTCAGTCACAAGATAAATGAATTAAACAGTGCATAACATTTCATGGAGGCATAGTGGCGTAATGGTTAGCACTGTGTTCTTGCACTTCCAGGATCGAAGGTCAGATTCCTACCTCGTCACTGTGCTCATGTCACTTCTGTGCATTGTGGGTTTACTCCACGTATTCTGGTTTCCTCCCGCAGTCCAAAGACATGCTAGGCTAAGTGGCATTGCTGGTAGCGTGTGTAAGTGTGCAGGTGACTGGGACTTAGTTACTTTGCTACATCACTCACTCACCTTCTATACCGCTTTATCCTGTATTCAGGAGTCGCGGGGACCTGGAGCCTATCCCAGGAGACTTAGGACACAAGGCAGGGTACACTCTGGACAGGGTGCCAATCCATTGCAGGGCACGCACACACACACTACGGGCAATTTGGGAACGCCAATTAGCCTAATCTACATGTCTTTGCACTGTGGGAGGAAACCGGAGTACCCGGAGGAAACCCACCAAACACGGGAAGAACATGCAAACTCCATGCACACAGAGACGGGAATCGAGCCTGGCCAGGAATCAAACCCGGACCTTGGAGGTGCAAGGCGACAGTGCTAACCACTACACCACCGCGCCGCCTACTTTCCTACATATATGTACTAATTTGATTCTCTGCACCTTCTACATGATTCCCAGCACATCTCTGTGTAATTACTGCCATACTATGTGCTGTTTCAAATAGTAAATATGATTATTTGTAGCACCAAGAATCAAGGCCCGGAGGCACAGGTTATGGAAGGCTGCTTTACACAAAAGAGACAATTTAGATTAAATAATCATCTTTTTAAATATATCTTTTAATATTTGATTTGGGGTTGTTTCTCCATCTGAACACACTACTGTTTCTTAATTACATTACCTCATCCAGCTTAGGGTGTATAATGGTAAAGTGAATTGTTTTGCACTGTTTAACTCATTAATCCTTACAACTCCTTAGATATAAGTGGATTAATCAAACTGATATGAGATGAACAGTTTTATTAGACAGTTTAAATAAAATGATCGGACATTATGTTGAAGAAAGTTGCGGTATCCGCGTAATGCATTGCAGATTGTCCGTGTGTGTAGATAATTTTGTTATGCAGTATGAGAAATCAAGTTTGTACGAGATACTGAACTTGACACAGTTTCAAGTTAGTATGTGATGACTATAGGACGTAGCTTAGCTTGAAAGCTAACTTTGATTTTTAAATAGAGATGCACCACCAATGGCCAAGAAAAAAAAAGTCTGACACACAAATTCTGATTTTGGCCAATTCCGATTGAATGACATCATACAAACATTTTGGTATCTTTTTTTTTAAATGACAAAAATCATTTAAGTTTTATGTTTGCATTAAAACATGGACTATTCAAAAAACTTTTCTCTAAAATCTCACAAGGTTACGGACTTTCTCTTACTCAAACAGAGCTTAAAAATGCTCTAGAGCTGATTTGTATGAATAATATATAAATAAAAATTAGGCTACAGCTACCAGCCTGGCAGGCAAAGGCTGTCACATGCGTCCTCGAGAACGTGTAAATCAGACAATATATATTTTTTAAGCTATTGCTCACGCACCATTAGGAGGTTACTGGCTAGTGTCTCTATGATAGATTTAGGAGTGCAAGCATGACATCCCTTACCTTACAGTACAGTCCCTAGACTACAGATACCTGTAGCAGTGGCTGAGATTTAAAAATGTGATCATAGAAACAATTACTGTATATCTGAGGATGAGCATTTACTTTTACATACTTTATTTTTTAAGTCCCCAACATACGAACATGTTCCTAAGACCAATTTGTTTGTAAGTTCAACAAACATTGTCTAGATACTAGGATACTAACACAACTGATTCTACACAGTATAAAACTAAACATGTTCCATGATCTTGTCCCTGGTCTTTAGAATCATGCCAATAGTTGAAAGATTGATGTTAAAAGAATAAGGGATGACCTCACCGTACCGGAATAAGGGATTTCACCTCATACCATTCTCTCAATTATTTTTAGTTTTGTGTCTATCATTACTGCTTGGCGCTTCTTAGCCCTACCAGTTTCATCGCTGCTGCTTTTACGCTGCATGCACATGACAATGTACGTCGGACATGGGACGGCAGAACTTATATAAATAACGTCAAAGGTGAAGCATCTGCAATTGCCATGTAGAAAAAAAACACTTAAAGATTGTTCAGTCAAATAAAAAAACTTTTTAGCAGGAGTTATTATCTCATGAAATAGCTAGTTTGATGTAGGCGTTAAGCACTCAATGCTAGTGGAATTATTTGCTCAGAGTAATTATTTAGGTAATGTTCAAGCTAGGTATGTTAATGTAAATTTGCTGCCAACTATTAGCAAGTAATAGCCAAAGTTAGCCGCTTAGTATAAAGTTCATGTTTTAGCTTAATATAAAAACTGTAGATATGGTTCACATCCTCCATTTTGTCTTTACCTATTCCGCTTACTTGGATTGTGACAGATGGCTGCAATTTGCTAAATGCTGAATTTAGGCCAACTGAAAGTGTCTACTTTTTCCTGGGAGTCCAGAACACCTTTGGCCACACCTTTGGCCTGATTTACATAAAATCTTTATACCAATGTAACATCATTACCTATGTCAGAAATCTAAATAACACATCTAAATAGTGTGTATGCATTATTATTACACATGCACACTATTTTATTATTGCAGCTTTAGTACAAAACTAAAGAGATTCATGTTGAATACCAAACATAAATTTATTTTGGGTCAATGATGAACATAAAGTTATATTTCATACTATTTAGTAGTAAGTGTAGATGGGGTGAACAGATCATAAATTCATTAAGTATCCCACCAGGCAAGTAAAAGATCTGGTTAGCTACCTAGTCCCATATGTAGCTCGGAAGTAATAACCTAAATGGCCAGGTTAAAAGCTGCAGCTATCAAAATGTGCATTAAACAAGCTAGTTAGCGTATTTAGCACATAGATACACGCTTGAGGAAAAAAATATTTTTTTTAAATGAAGATTAAACCTTTTAAACAATGTGACTTGTGCAAACCAAACATTAGCAAGTCACTTGTGAACGTTCCTGTTTTATTCTGACATTGCATTTAAAAGATATTACTTGTG
This sequence comes from Clarias gariepinus, assembly GCF_024256425.1. Taxonomy (NCBI): domain Eukaryota; kingdom Metazoa; phylum Chordata; class Actinopteri; order Siluriformes; family Clariidae; genus Clarias; species Clarias gariepinus. Next base: position 14,887,496 of record NC_071122.1, read on the forward strand.
TCTTTATTTTACTATAGCGGGAAAGTTCTTTTTCAAGTTTGTTCTGGACTTTACTCTTTTCCACCGCTTGGTCCAACTTTTGCTACATTGTAAATAAATTGCTGGTCCAGTATTATTGAGCCTCGAGCGAACTTCCGCCTTGACTGATGTGTGTAGTGCAGCAGGCAGTGGGATTTGGAGACTGAATGGTCACAGTCTTAAGCTGCTTCACTCCTCTGTGGATAAGTGTCACGTTTAAACAACATTATTCTAATGATCTTTGAAATGATAATTGAAACAGCTGTTTAATAACCAGTATATTTAACGAGGGGTAATTAACATTTTAAACTAATCAAACCCAAACTCCCTTGTTTCAGTTTGGGTCAGCTTCCTAAAAACTTCTTCTAACCATGTTGTTTTGCACAAACTAGTTTGCTACAATAGCATACTCGCTGGCACTAATACACACAGAAACACACAGAAAGAGAAGAGTCCCTGTGTTGCATTCACACAGCCTTTCCTGGCTGATTTTAGGTTAAAGAATGCCTGAAGTTTTTTGTCCTAGATTCTTTTTTTATTATTTTTTCTCTCTCAGCATTCAAGATGTAATTGGGGTTGAGATTTTGCTTAAGGCCTGGTCAAAGAGCTAAACTATTTCGAAATAGATTATAGATTATAAATCTAATGATTTATAGACCATTACGGAATTACACGATTCACTTGATGTTGTTTTAGGTGTGTTCTTGTTAGTTTTTAAGCTGCTCCCGTCGAGGGGTCGCCACAGCAGACCAGCCGATCTGAACACAACTAGGCACAGGTTTTATGCCAGAAGCCCTTTCTGACGCAACCCTCCCAATTTATCCAGGCTTGGGACCAGCACTGCATCCAGTGGCTGGGGTTTGGATGAGAATTGAGCCCATGGCAGGCAAGAGATCTACTACTGGGCCAACAATGCCTTTCCAGATTGTAGATTGATTGTTTTTTTCCAGATTGCGCTCCCTTTTATTCCTTTTGTGAAATATATGCAAAGGATAACCAACAAAATATGCCAGTTACTTAAACATGTTACATAGTGCAATTAGGGCACTTATGTTGAAACATTAGGGATAAAGTTTGTGGTGGGGGTTGTAGTCAGGTGGCAGGGGCATCGTCAAGTGCCGCTCTGTGAAGGGACACACCCAAGAAAAAAGTGGCTGGCTAGTGTAGGGTTGGGTATCATTCGTTTTTTATACCGGTGGATCGCCAAATCGATACTTTTAAAACGGGCTGGGGCCAAAACGGTGCCTAAAACAATACTTTACAAAAGCCACAAAAGATGGTGGATGACTCAAGAATACATTTTTATTGAACAAAAAAAAATTCTCCTTAGTCAAATTAGCTTTCTTTGCAATGGTAAATGGGGTCACTGTTGTAGTGCTACTAGTACTAGCTGGAAAGCCATAATTATAAACAGAATCCATGTTACATTAGTATTTTACAAATCGTTTGACCATTTGTTAGCATGAATTGCAAGATTTGCATTTTGCAATTAACATTATGTTAGCCTACAGTACTACTAACCTGCGGAAAGGCTGTTGTCGTCATTATAATCGGTGGACTCCTTTTTGCTACGGTTGGTATGACTGGGCTGGGGTCATCCACACCGACAGTGAGATGCTTCCACACTTTAGAGTTTTTGTGTTATTGTTCACTCCAGTAAGCGTGAACTGTCAGAGCTTTCAGAGTCAACGCGAAGGATGTTGTCACCAAATAATCGATGGCACAATTACATGAAGTGTTGGGGGCCATTACTTTTTAAAGTAACCAATTACATTACAAAATTACTGTCTTTACAAAGTAATCAGTTACATTACAGGGTTACATTCTGATAAAAGTAACTAGTCAGAGTACTTTTCCATTGCAGAAAATGAAAACTCCTTCGAGATTCCTCATGCATGTTGTTTTAGTCAAGACCTTTATAATTATTTTATCATCATCACTCAGCGAAGTTTGACCCATAATCTGTTAACTACAGTACTAACACCCCTATCTCACCTACGCGGTTTTGCGCGGTGGCCGTTAGTACGGTTCATCATAATTCACCGCCAGTTTTGGCGCTGTGATTTTCAGAGGTTTCCATCTTTCCGCATGTCGGTCCTCACATAGTCAAACCGTTTAGGTGAGATATGGGTATAAGAGCAGGAATAACAGAGGGGGGCGGGTTTATCGAGGGGAGGCTTGTAGGACGACTTTCACACACACACTGATGGATTGGGAATGACTGCTGTCTGGCTCACGGATTGCATAAATTCTCTAAATAACAGATTACATTTTTAAAAAAGTAACTAAATAACTTAGTATTTAAATGTACACTAACGTGTTACCTTGTAACGCGTTACACCTAACACTGTACATAAATCGCTTATAGAATGATCAATTGGTTAATCATGTATTTCAATCACTGGTACCGGCAACACAGCATATATAGGTCAATGACAAATAAAAATATATGTATTTTTCAAATTCAGTTCATCATATTGCCTAATTGACTTGATTCTGTTTGTAAAAGTGTCTCCCCTAGATATAATTTTACTATTAGTTTTAAGGCTAACTGGCCAGAAATAATGAGTTTTCAATGGAACTGAAATTTTTAATTACTGTTTCGAGAGGTACTTTACTGCTTAATCTTAATGAAGAGTTTTGTGACGTTCACTCTTATTCCCTTTCGACCAGCCCTGTGATCAGCAATGTGTCAAAAAATGTAGCCCAGTCAAAACAAAAAAACTAAACAAAAAAGCTTATTATGTCTATGATCAGGCATGTTCAGTTTCAATGGAAGGCAAAGGATGTATTATTTAAGCACCTTAACGCTGACATTGAAAAATAAAAGAGCTGGTTATTCATGAATAGCTCACTGGATATTTTCCTCTGTGAATCCACAGGCTGCATTTCTACCACAGATGCGTTATCACTTTGTTCAAATTCACTTCTCGATGATGTGTTTGTTTTGGAGTGACTTGCCACTTAACTGAGTAATTCATTAAGGTGCTTTTCTCCTGCTGCACCATCTATGTTAATCAAAAAGCTTTATACCAATTATGTTAATTGGTAGGGGAAAGTAACCTAGTCCACCACGGTGAAGTGTGAATACATTGCATTGTTGATTTATCATATTTTCACTTTCATCTCTTACTCAGTTGGAAGCAATTATCAGTTACTTAAAAACGCTTATTGCTGTTCTGTCTTTGTTAAATGAGTTCCTGTGAAATATTGTTACTACTGAGGCTGAAAGAGAGCATTAGTAATGTATAAAAAAGAATTCTGAAGTCTCCATGTTGCTAACTTTAGACAAGCGTCTGAGATTCTCCAGCAGCATGCTCTTTATTATGACTGCTCTTGATGCTCAAGAGAGCTATGAAAATGCATTATCTTGAAGCACTCTATGCTTAGCGCAGCACATTCAATGTTCCATTCCCTCCAAAATTAAAATAATTACTTTAGAAGCTTCAGAGTCACTTTTGACCTTTATATATACTGTGAATAATATTTATTTATTTGTTTTTATTTTTTCTACCGAAACCCTTTTGCGTATTTTTACCAAGGTGGCCAATAATTCTGGTGCTGACTGTAGGTCAGTGCAGTTTTGGCCTTCGTAGTTGTTCAGCCTTATCTCACACTGAAAATATACAAAGTTCAAACTTATTTTACACAAAATATATCAGAAAATATTATATATATTTGAACAAAATTAACTGTAAATGTTACTGTAACTGATTAAACTGATGGTGTGCTTCTGTACGTTTTTTACTTTTTTCTTCTTGGTCTTGAGAATTCCTTAAAAGGACAACCATAAATTCCTGTTTTAGGAATAAATGTAAGGCGATATAGAAGCCCAGTTCCCTTCCATTCATTATCATAGGGGACATTAGAGAATACACAGATGAAATGAAACAAGAGTGTGTTGGCCTAGATTTAACCATGCAATTTATACATCTATTCCTACAGCAATATTTAACAAGTTTAAAACAACCAGCGCTGTAACAAGTTCACATGGGAGAAAACACAAGTTGTTTGCTACTATGCACCAACATGTGTAGGTTGACAAAACAGGCATGCAAAGATCACAGAGATCTGCAGATGGTGGTAACACCGAGTCTCTACATCTACATTAAGACACCGCGTCTATGCAAATTATTTGTACAGCATAGCAAGAAAAAGCTTTTGATTTCATTTAATTGAAATGCAGGCCTACCAACATAAAAAAAAAAAAATTGCATTCAAAAAACAGTATGGGTGCTGGTTTTAGTTAATATTTTAATGCTATACATATGACGGACAGAAAATGTGTTTGCCAAAGAAGCTACTTCTGAAGTTTATGCAAAATGGAAGTGAACAATCTTACTTCCCTAAAAATTTCAAGTTGCTAACTTCAGCTGTTTTAAAGAGATGATTTTATATGTGCCCCAAAAATGTTATAGTGTCTCGCTTCAAACAATAATAATTTCAAATGCAAATTATGTATATTTCTTTAAGCATAAATGATTTTAGAAGTATATGACCTGTAAAAATTGTTGCTTAAATCAAATATTTCCGGTTTTTGGTAAAAGTTAAAAAAAAAAAAAATGTAGTGTTCATGTCAAATTCATATTGCAATATCTTATCAAATTTTTTCTGAATGACAATGAAGATTATTGAAAAAAAAAATACTACATAAAAGAGCATGAAATTGTATTCAGCAAATGTGTTTTTTTTTTCGGATAAAAATGAAGCATGGATTAGAAGGTGAGAAGCATTAAGTATTATAAATAATGGTGTTATATGATTTTATCTGAAAATTCACTTTTTCACCAAAAAAAAGAACTGGTGACAGGTGAGACCCGTTTTAGCACCAATACTACGCTTTGTCCAATAGATTTGTTATGACTTACAATACACCAAAAATACATCAAAAGAAATCTTTTCCCCAATTGATGTCTGAATCTATAATAATTGACAAATTACGTTTTGTTTTTACCTGATACCCCTGAAAGCCCCGCCCGTTCCCTGTTTGTAATCATTTCATCTCTGCTCGTCTTAACTTGATTTTAGTCCTTGAATCACGCAGTGCCCTCACTTTCTGTGCAGTAAGTGGAAAGTTTGCTAATGGCAAATCAAATGATGTTAATGTAGTGTAGATGTAATCTACCTAACATTAGACATCAGTATATACAGTATATATTTACCATTGGTTATTTAATTATTTTAGAGATGCCACCCAAAGTTTTTAGCCAGTCATAAACCTGAGGAAAAAAAGAAATAGCTGATACATTTTGATTGAAATAAATAAATAAATAACTGAGCCTATAACAAAGTGTAACATCAAACAGTTTACAAATAATTTTAACTATTTTGCTAATTGTTACTTTTAATATGACACTCACCCAAAACATACATCCAAATCCACACAGAAATCGACTACAGAATCAGACGTTCTCATGGCTGACCCTGACCTCCCATTGAAACATGTGGCGAGTCCACAGAAGAACAGGATCAAAGACCCTGGAGGTGGTTATGTTGAGGTTAGATTTGAGGTTAGGGTTAGATCATATTTCAATGTGTTATTGAGCTAACTGACCTCTATATACCTCTATATCCATATTTACAGAGGATGCCAATAATTCTGCAACTGAATATGTTCAGCGCCGTAAAAAAGTATTTGCAGCCTTCATGATTTCTTTATTTGGCATATTTGTCACATTTAAATGATTCAGATCATTAAACAAATTTTAATATTACACAAAGATAATCCCTGTAAATACAAAATGGTGATTTCATTTATTAAAGGGGTCATCCAGAAACATTTTTCATTAAATGTTAATATGATCTTTAGGGTCCTAATGAAAAGTTTGTAATATATTTAATAAAAAATTCTCAATGGTTGTGTAAAAAAACACTACTTTTAACTGGTAAAAACTAGCTCTGTTCTCAGCAACCTGTTTCAGTACATTGTCCTTTAAATGCTTATGATCTCTGCTGAGCCCGCCCCCCCAGTTCTGTGGGGCGTGTCTTCACAACACATGTGGGGTATAGCCACTGGAGTGTAGTCCAGTGCGGGCAATGCTTTGGACTGCATTACCCACAAAGCATTGCCCAGAACGCAGTGCGGGCAATGCTTTGTGGGTAATGCAGTCCAAACTGAAAAACGCTGGAATATAGAGTATATATTAAGTACGGAACCTACCCGAAAGTTTGTAATATCGCCTGACAAAGCAGAAATTAAAAGAACGGACATGCATCGACTCGATTTGTCTTTCTCATCACTGCATGGGCATGAATTAACGGGCTGTTACGCTACCGCGAGCAACAACAACAAAAGTGGAGAAGCTTACTGAGAGAGATACGGTCGCGATGTGTTTACTGATGTGTTTACATGACTTCTTAATCTTCAACAGACATCGTTATAAACCATCTAACGTAACAAAGGTAAGCATAATATAGTTTTTCCGACTACGTACACAGTTTGCAACTAGACAATCACCTTAATCCATTGTTTATCATAAACGGGCGATTAGGGATTATATAGAGACGGATGTACATAGAGAAGACGACATAACAAATAAAGACAAGTTAACTTACACTCCGCATTCATCATTATTATTAAAAAAGGCGATCTGCAAAGATTCATAGAAAAAGAAATTACTCACCGAGCCTGGTGAAGATGAAGCAAGAACACGAAGCGTTAGTACAGATCCATTTTTCAGGAGCAGCTTCCTAGCAAAACCTGCTTTATATTGACCCGCGTTTATAAAGCAGTCTGGTAAAAAATGATTAGTGCAAACATGAACGCATTTAGGTAAATCGGCGGGGACGTTAGCTTCAAAAACTAAATTCAGCCACTGCATCCTCAGCGGCTCAGATGTCGGTAGTAAATGACAACTGCTGTGTTCGCTTTTACACCCAACAACTGTACACCACACTCGCTTAGGCGGCATTTTGCTCCAGCGGCGAAAAACAATGGCCGACAGCTTCTTCATACTCGGGGCGGGTCTTTGCTAAAACACCAGTGTCAATCAACTAGTGTAGGAGCGGCCTCTTTTGGTGTGGCGTCACACTGCAAGACATTTGCGATTGGCCTGATTTCAGAAGGGGCGTGTTATTTTAATAAATGAAAAGAAAATCACTGGGCGGCTCTTTATCATCGTAGAGATAAACACACAGTTCAGTCCAAACAGCTTAAAAAAGTGCATGTAGGCCTGTATGACCCCTTTAAGGAAAAAGCTAAACCCTGTCTGGCCCTGTGTGAAAAAGTTTTTGCACCTAAACCTAATAACTAGTCCAGAGGTGGACTTGCTGGTGGGATTCAGATCCTTGTCCTACTGCATAACTCAAGTGCACTGACGGCCGGACCATTCTCTTTCAGGATTTTGTGGTAGAGAGCAAAATTCATGGTTCCATTAGTTATGGAATGTCATCCAGGTCCTAAAGCTGCAAAGCAAACTCAGACAATCACACTTACACCACCATGTTTGACTGATGATACTGTATGATTTTTTTTTTTTTCATGAAATGCTGTGGAAGTTTTACGCCAGATGTAATGAGACGCGCAACTTCCAAAAAGTTTTGTAGGATATTACCCTAAAAGTCCTGGTGATAATCAAGTTTTTTTTAGCATGGTGAGACAAGCCTTTGTGTTATTTTTGGTCAGCAGTGGCTTTCACCTCGGAACTCTGCCGTGGATGCCATTTTTGCCCAGTCTCATTCTTTCTGTTGAACCATGAGCACTGAACTTAACTGAGTCAAGTGAGACTTGCAGTTCTTTAAATGTTGTTCCCGGTTCCTTTATGAGCTCCTGGATGAGTCGTCTTTGTACTCTTGGAGTAATTTGGTAGGCCCGCCACTCCAGTAAAGGGACAACTTTAAAAAAAAAAAAAAAAAAAAAAAAAAAAAATATATATATATATATATATATATATATCATTCATGGACAATGTGTCTGTCCGTGGTTTGCCTAAAAACGACTTTGTAATTTTTTCAGACTGATACGTGTCAATTACTTTGTTTCTTATCATTGTTACTTAAATTTTTTTACATCACGCCATGATGTGAAATCTTTTAGAGTGCTTCACTTTGTCACACAGGTTTTATCAAAGTGATTCCTAGAATCAACAGGTGTGGCGGTAACCAGGGCTGGGTGTGGCAGGTGAATTTCAACTCAGCTTTCAAAAAAAAAAAATTAAGTGACAAAAAAAATCACAGTTCATTCATGAGTTTGAGGGTAAACCTGGTAGGTTCGGACATTTTGTTTACCTTAATAAATGAAAACTGCATTTTGTATTTACTCAGGTTATCTCAGTGTTATATTTAAATTACTTTGATGAGCTGAATCTTTTAAGTTAAATATGCAAAAAAAACCTACAACAATTGTTTTGAGAGACCTGAAAGAAGAAAGATGAACGCTTGATACTAACGTGCTGCCTGATTTAGGATGCATTTGTACAAGTATTTCCTAGTGAAGGCGTTTGTGTCCTCTGAGACGCTGATGATTTAATAATGTTACCTACATGTGGACAGAGTGCATAAAGGACATATTTATGTTTTGTAATGGGTTTCAGATTTTTCCCTTTTAAGGTCCACATTGCCCACTGTGTGAATGAAGTGAACACACACTGTTATGTTCTCTGCATATGGCAGTAATATTCTGTTGGCGAGAAGCCCACATGGGTGACTCCTAAGCAATAGTTCCATCCCACTCTGTATGGTTCCCCCTTCTGGCAGAAATGTGGAAGGTTTGCATTAAACTGTGTTGATGAACCAGTGATACTAAGGAGCTTTTAATGAGCTTGTGTATTTTGCTATTTATTGCATTTGGTTTATTTACAGCTTATAAACGTATTAAATGCAAGCACGAATTTGTCATTTTAAAACGACTTCCACTTCCACAATAATCATATGATTTTGGTGAATGGCATGGACATATCGAGTGGCACTGCCACCTTACACATTATAGATTGGTCCATGTTCTCCCAGTGAATGTGTGGGTTTCTTGGGGGTTTCCAGTCTCCTCTCACTTCCTTAAAAACCTGCTGGTAGATGTACAGTAGTTGTGACTTGATTGCCTCTAGATGTGTATTTAATGGATCTGACTACAGTAGTTCCTTAATAGCTGAATAGAGAGCTGCTTAGCCACGGGTGTTTTTTGGGTATAGTCATGCATTTTCTAGGAAATCAGATAAAAAGATCCACCTTTAAACATAAATAACAACAATAAATAGCACTAAAAATATTATTTTCTGTCGATCATTGTTTATTTAAAAATGTATTTTTATGTTTGACCATAAATAGGCTAATTAGTATCTTGTACTTGTATGACATTTGCACACATTTGGTGTAAACTTTATTATTGTAATGATCAACAGCAGTGTAAAGTGACAGCTGGCATATGATACATGGAGTTTACTACTGTATGCACAATAAGTAACACAATGCTTCTTTGTGTATTTTGTAAACTATAAATATAATATGTGCATTTAGATAATGTGGTTTTAGCTGCATTTAAAATATAATATAACATATAGGCTCTGTTTGTTATATTTGGTCATTTTTTATTTTGACAGATTTTTACTTAGTGGTTAGCACTGTCACCTTGCAGGCCCGGGTTCGATTCCCGGTCAGGTTTGATTCCTGATTTATATTAGGTTCATTGGCATTCCCAAATTGCCCTGTAGTGTGTGCGTGTGTGTGTGTGTGTGTGTGTGTGTGCCCTGCAATGGATTGGCACCCCGTCCCCATCCAAAAATGCCAAACAGCTTATTTAAATGAAAGGACATAATAAAACATTAGAACTTTATGATGTAATATAGGTACTGGATAATATCTGTAGCTCCAGTACACATGGCTTGATTTGATTTAAATATCCCAGTGTAATAATATCCAGTTTTCATCTTTGATTTGTGCATTCTTTGGTCTCATAATCTTTTTATATGTTTATTATATTGTAGCTGTGTGGATGTGGATGAGGATGACGCACCGGACATCGACATTTACCACTGCCCCAACTGCGAGAAAACACACGGCAAATCCACCTGTGAGTACTCTTAAAGCTTCAGCTAACTGAGCTAAAAACTATATATTGTTAATATATATGTTATAATATATATTTTAGAATTTCATCATATTACAGTGTTCAAAAGTTTTCTTTCCTGGATTATGAGAAAGAGATGTCACACACTCTACAGTATACAGTATGCCATAGGGAAGTGTCTGAAGATGAGACTAGCAGAGTTCCGATGATTATTTATGTAAATGCTATGACTCCTGAAAAGCTCACAGAAACATTTTTTTGGAGCTCCAGCTGCTCATAACACGCAATATTGACTTTAGATTTAGGATTTGTCAGAGGACCCATTTATAGTTTCCCCCTCTCCTGAATTATAATACATTTGTGATATTGTGCAGCTCTTTATGCATTGTGTATTACGTTTTACATACTAAAAAAGACTTTTTAATTATAATTTAAACCTCTAGACACAAACATGTTACTTTTTTGTAACATGCACAGTTACTTTTTTGGCCTTTTCTCGCTAGCTCCTGCATTTATTGCATGCAATTTTTAATATACAGTACAGAAGTTAATACATTTATGAATTAATCTCTAATATTAATGCTGCTTGGTTGAAGTTTTTGGTAAAAAATCTATTTTTAATTATAAATTCAACATATGAGTAAGTGCAGTAAATGCACAACAGCAACGCCACTTCTCAGGAACTCAAGCTATGTGTGGGTAAACCGGTGACTTTGGCTAAAAGATATGCCTTTGGCACTTTTTCTTTGCAGTGAAAAAGAAAAAGAACTGGAATAAACATGACACAGGGCAAAGCGGAGACGTCAAACCGGTTCAGAACGGCAGTCAGGTGTTTATAAAGGAGTTGCGCAGCAGGACATTCCCAAGGTACAGCAGTGTTTGCTCAATTTTATTTTTCATTATTACTTTATATTTTATTTAAATTTATGTATTAATAATGTATGGAGCCAAAACAACCCGTTGCAAGTTTTTCAGTGCCTCAACACCAGCACCGCAAAGGACAAATATATATATATATATATATATATATATATATATATATAAAGACAAGACATGCAGAATGCAGAATAGAATGAATCTCACATTTCTCCAAACCTGATGTATATCACATGCATGGTTTGAATTACAGGGAAGCCTAAGGGGAGCTCAGCTCACCTGAAAAGGACACAAGTTCCCTTAAAAGCCTCTGCCGAGACTCTAAAATTGTCCACTTTTGTGTTGTTGGTTATATTTAGTTTTTTACTCAAGTTTCTAAAAAATATAGAATATATATATATAAATATGGCATCGTTGTGTGTTGATTTGCTCACTACATTCCGTTTTCCAAACATCTGTCCCTAATAATTAACACAATTCTGTGTCTATTCCTGCTGTGGCCACCCATGCATGGCAGTGCTCCGCTCGAATTATTAGATTTATGTAGCCACCTGTGCTCCTCATCAATGAGTGGCTGGTGTATTTGAATTGCAAGTTTGCAAGTCATTAATTAAGAAAATAAACTGTTTATTCCATATTTCGCCCTGGTTTATGGATAGTCAGAATGTCAAAACAGAAACAGCCAACGATTGACAAAAAGGTGTGTATTAGATTCCGGAAGATACCTGTGTCCTTTTTTTTTTTTTCAAGTTTGCGTTTTTGTTTGTTGTGATTAGGATTTTAAACTTCTTGCGTTAATTCCTATGTTGTTGTGGTAATATAAAATGTTGCTAAGGGTATTAACTGCCTGCAATTGTAAGATCAGCTTCATGTACTTCATGCAGAAAAGTACATTTTTTTCACGTTGTTGGGCAATTTATTTATGCATGTGCATGTGATAATGATCTCCCAAAAGCCTGAAAAGTAATTCAAACCTGATCATGGGATATTTCTGTAACTATCCAGATAGATAGATAGATAGATGATATATTTTGGATGGTCTTGAGTGAAATCTCTTATTTCTCTATTTGGACATAGGTATATTTGTGCTCCAGGGTTGCCAGATCACAACACAAACTTCAGCTGGATAAATAATATCAGTATTAGAACTCATACTGTACCTCGACTATCTGGCCATGCTACCTGCTCAACTTTTCCTTGTCAATACGTGCTTCCCTTAAATCATTAAATTGCAGCTGCTCCCTCTTGTGGTGTATAAATTAATAGATAAGTGAGCTATGGAACATTATTATCCAAAACAAACATTATCAGTTAATACATTTTTAATTGATTGAAATCTTATTATTTATTTTTTTTTATGTATGGTAAAAAAAAAAAAAAAATATATATATATATATATATATATATATATATATATATATTTTAAAAAAAAGTAAAACAGGTGTGTTTTGTTAGTGAATTGCTAGTTTATTAAAAAGTAAAGACTTAAATATTGAGAATACAGTATACAACAGAATTTACTCTTTTAGTGTTCTGCACTCCTGTAACTCCTGTATAAGAAGGTGAACTGGCACCATTTAGGACACAGTGATGTGCTTCCTCATTGCAGCTCAGAGGACGTAGTGGTCAAGCTCAGTGGGAACCAGCTGACCTTAGACTATCTAGAAGAAAACGGCTTCAACGAGCCCATCCTAATCCAGAAGAAAGAGGGCCTTGGGATGACCATGCCTGCTCCCACTTTCTACGTCAGTGATGTCGAAAACTATGTTGGTAAGAATTTAGACCTTTCAAGGCTTGTTTTATGTCTGCGTTTCTTTACTGGTAAACGTGAAAATAATTATTAATACATTTTCATAAGTCACAGTTAAGAGGGTATACCAGAAAACCCAAAAGGGCACAGTGTGATATAAGAGTATAGATAAAAATGGCACTAAACTGATGCCAAGTGCAACACAAGATTCCTAAAAGTTGCATGAAGTTGTTTTTAAAATCTTGTGTTGCACTGGGCATCGAATTGTAGTGCCATTTTTATATATACTGGAATATCACACTTAGTATCCAGATAATAAGCCTATTATCACCTTTGTTTGGTGGATACAATATATATAATTTTATAGGTCTTATAAAATGTAAATTACTAAACCCATTCAAAATTTGTTAACCATTTTTTATGTCTTAAGTAATTTACATTTTAAGAGACAAATTTTCCTATAAAGTTATATATATTGTAAAATATGCAGCTGTAATTCCATAGACCTTATAATTGATATACAGAGCTAGAAAAAAATAGATCACTGTAAAATTTAATAGCTGTGTGTTTTGGTAAAATGAAAAGTTTAGTTTTATTCTGTGAACTACTGAGAACATTTCTCCCAAATTTACCCAAAGTACCGGGCCACACAGAAAGAATCAAATATATATATTAAATTTTATTTCCATTTTATTGACTATTGGCGTCTGCTGTGTTTTATTTTTGAAAAATTATCAAATTGTTTCCATCTGCACATCACAACATGTGATTCACATGCTCCAAACCCACTCTCTCTAATAAAAGTCGCCTGAAATAAAAAGTATGCTTGAAGCAACCTAAAAATGCAACAAAAGCACAAAAAATCCTGCTTCCATTCCCAACAACCTATCTTTGTGAGACGGGGTCGTCTGCAGAGACAGCAACGAAAATGAAATTACGGAGCAGATTGGATATGAGGAATACACTTTAAGTCTCACTGTCCCTCATCACTCCTACTGTAGATGGGAACATCCCATCGCGGCTCACACTGAATCTGTGTTATTGTATGTGGTATATATTATGCATTTTATTATGCTCTGTTACGAGCTTGTGACGGTCAGGCCTTGGAAAACTGTCTTGCATAAAAAAAAATCGGTCTGAAAAGCGGAAAAGGTGCGAAAAAGGTTGGGATAAGCATTTCACTACATTTCGTACTGTGTATGACTGTGTATGTGACAAATAAAATTTGAATTTGAGACCACGGATCTGGAACATGAATTTTGAAAAGGGCAACATATCAAAATAATAAAAAGATGCAATATATACAGATCCTTAACAATGCAAAGAAAGTGTGTCAGTATTCATTTTAAACAATACAGTACTAAAGTTTTAACTAAGTAAGATTAAGAAATCTGTATTTTTTGGATAACCCTGATTTGCAATCATAGGATTCATGTGTCTCTGCCAGTCTTTGCTGTTGGGTAAGTTTATGCCACTTTTGGCACAAAAATTTATGCAACTCACCTTTGTTTGATGGCTTGTGACCATCCATCTTCTCCTTGCTTACATTCCTGAGGTTTCCTCGGTAGGGTCCTGTTTTGCTGAAGCACCCCCAGATCATCACTGATCTTCCTCTACATTTCACAGTTGGTGCGAGACACTGTGTTTTGCAGCGATCCGCAGGTCTCCATCTAACCATAAGATAACCAGGTGTTGACAATCGGACTTATCAGAGAGGATGACCTTACGGTGCAATTCCTGTTGTCTTTTGCAGACCTCAGCCTAGCACTTCTTCGCTTCGCTTCGCACAGATGAAGGTGCCTTTTTCTACAGTAGCTTTGAATAACCTCAGCCTGCCTCTAGGAGCCCGTTTTTGAACTGTTCTCCGCATGCACTTTACCCAAGATTCAGTTTGCCACTGTGTTGGAAGGTCACTTGATGACATCCTACGGTTGTTGAGTGACATTTGAATGAGTTTGCGGTCCATCCTGTCAGTGGAGATTTGTTTTCACTCTGCCATTCTGTAGCTTTGTTGCCCCCAGTGTATACTGCTTGAACTTGTTCGTGTGTACTGCCACCTTTGAAACTTTAAGAAGGGAAGCGACCTGACACTCATTGTCTCTATGTGTCAGTAAAGCCAGGATTGAACCCTTCTTTTCCTCATGCAAAGATTTTCTTTTCAACTCTTTTGTCATTGTCAGTGCATGTGTTAAAGTTCCAGTTACCTGGTCACATTGCAAGAGGAGAGTGATGATCACAGCAGCGTTTTCATACTTTTCCTCATTAAATAAGATTTGATCCAGGTGATCGCCTTATCAGTACCTCATAAAGCAGAATGAGGTGCGCTTGTGTTGGAATTTTTAGAAAGAATTGCAGTGGCCTGTTTTTTTCACAGCTCTATATTATTTTATAATTATAAATGCAGTTGGTATGCAATTTTTAATTATCTAAAAAAGTCATGTATTTTTTTAAAGTCTATAAGAGTCCGATAAATTGATTGTTTTAGGTGGTTATATAACTTAATCATTTAAAAAATTTTAAAAGAACTAGAAAAAATCTAATACTGTTTTATTACTGACAATTGGTATTATTTTCCAATTGTCACAGTACTGTTTCATATGCAGTTAAAAAAAGGATTAAGTGTAAGCAAGAATAAATTTCATCCATCTGGAGCCTATCCCAGGAAACTTAAGGCACGAGGCAGGATACACCTTGGACAGAGTGTCAATCCATTGCAGGGCACACACTTACACACACTCCGGGCAATTTGAGAATGCCAATTAACCTGCATGGGAGGAGACCGGAGTACCCGGAGGAATCCCAACAAGCACGACGAAAAATTGTAAGGTCCAAGACCTTTGGGAAGGAAGACAACCCAGACCTCAGGAGGTGCGAGGCCACAGTGCTAACCACTTAGTGCCGCCCAGAGTAAAACAAGGGGCCTGGAGCCTGAACCCAGGGAGCTCAGTGCCCAAGGCAGGGAACACCCTGGATTAGGTGCCAATCCATTGCAAGGCACACACACTCACACACCCAATCAGACAATTTAGCAACACCAGTCAGCCTACAGTCTTTGGACTGTAAGAGGAAAGTACCCAGAGAACCAAGAGTTGAACTCTCATCCCTGGAGGTGTTTGTTTAAACCATGTACAGTGCTGTACACTGTACAAGCTGATCTCAATAATGCTCACTAGAGGGCACCAGTGCATAACAAATTTCCGAACCCTGAACTAAGTTATACTCATTCAGTGTTTACAATTAATAATCCTGGAATGTTTCTCTTTCTTATTCCAGGGCCTGATGTTCTTGTAGACGTTGTCGATGTCACTAAACAGACACAAAGCCAGATGAAATTAAAAGAATTTGTGGATTATTATTACAGCACAAACAGAAAGAAAGTGTTAAACGTCATCAACCTGGAATTCTCACAGACAAGGTGAGTACAGCAGGTGGATTTCTTGAACATTCATGGCATGATGTGTTTAAACAGTACATGTAAAACAATAACCTGCTTAATAGGCAATTAAGTTTTATTTCTATGGCGCTTTTAACAATTGTCATTGTCGCAAAGCAGTTTAACAGAATCAAAATAAAATTATGGAAATGAGTATGAAATGTGTGAGAAAATATGTATGAGTCAGAATGATCAGATTGTACCCGACGAGCAAGCCGAGAGAGACGGTGGCAAGGAAAAACTCCCTGACATACTGTAGCAATAGGAAGAAACCTAGAGAGGAACCAGACTCAACTCATTTGGGCGATATTGGATAGCAGGGATTGATCTGCAGTTCTACTGTGTGTTAGAAGGCAGGAAGTTCAGTATAAGAGAAGATGTGTTTAAGTTAATATAGATCCAATTTCGTCACTTTACTCTTAAAATACGTCACTCATATAGTCCAAAAATGTATTGTCCTGACTTTAATATATCTTAAAAACAAATCATGACTTGCTCTTTAAACACATTAACGTTTTTATAAAATTAAAATGTTTTAACCCCCTAAAGAGAGGCTATTTGCACCCAAGTGTAAATAAAAATGTATTAACACATTTTTACAATTTTATCTCGATCTCTCTTGATCACAATATAACACAAGAATTTAAAGGATGAACACACACAGTGTTGTATGTTTTCATCCTTTAAATTAATTCAATGCCCTGTTTTTTTTGTAATATATATAATATATAATATATAAAATATAAAGTTTGTTATATGTGTTTATTTTTAAGTCAGTAAAAAAATCTAATTTCAAAATATTAGTATTCTAGAAAAAAAATACAGGAAAAAGTTTTACAGAAAATAAATTAGTATATTATGCTAAATACTACGTTTCCAAAAAAGACAAAAAAGAAGGACCGTGGCTAGTCCTAGCGGATGTTCAGTAAAACTAAGCAGCGAATTTCCTTATAAAACTTCACAAATTGTACCTGAAACTATATTTAAAGTGAATTTCGTCACAGCAATTAGTAACTTGTTTCATTAATTATTGTTAAATGTAGATAATATAGAATTTTTTTAAGACATCCTTGCTCTATAGCAGCTACGTGCATGTGCCTTAGATTTGCACAGTATTGTATATTGTTGACACTCCACCAGTTTGTTGCTAGATTGGGTGACTTTTTAATCACTTTTAGTGACTTTATTAGTCACATGACCTAAGAAAAGCCTAGGGACAAATCGATTGACGTTTTGAGCAGAAATTAGTGACTCTCCTGCACTTGATACGTCTCTCCAGCTCATTTCACAGCTGTTGGCTATACGAGTTGTTTGTCGCACATGCACACTTTTATGTTCTAGATGATTCAACAAATGTCCAGATTAGCCCATGATGTCATCTGGTGGCTTCTAGAGCATTCAGTAGCTACTTCCTCTGACAAGAGTTTGCAGCACTGAACACACGGTAGCAGAGTTACTTCTTAATACGAATTCACAAACTTAGTTTAGTTAGCTCAGTTAGGTTAGCTTGATATTAACTAGCCTAAGGTTAACTTAATATCACACTTACAGTAGCTTTCTGCTTACACAACACATAACCTAGCATCTAATGTTACTTATTTAGTTAATGTTGGGTTTAATTACATCATATACCTAACATTGCTTAGTGAACTTGGCTAGTAAATCTAACTTCTACAGTGCAGTGTGTGTACTGTATATAGCAGCTACTGTTAACTAATGTTGCTAATAAGCGATGGACTGTGTGCTTAGGAAGAAATATTTATAATGTTCTTATTGATTCTTTGGGTTATATATATTACAATGGTGTTTAGAAGAAAAAAAAGGTTTTCAACAATTTGAAAGATTGTTGTAATGGTATTAGCGAGGCTAAGCTGTTAGCTTATTTTTTTCATTTAACATAGAAGTGAGGGCAAATGTTGTACCAGGGCAGTGCAGTTGTGCTAATTGCTTTTCTGATAGATTATATTCTATGAGATGATGAAATTAAAGGTGTAATTAGCATGAAAGAAAAAAAATATTTGCAAGATGATTGTTCTGATCATAGTGTACAAAGGAAGAGCTGACAGAGTTGGAGGGAATAAGTGACAAACTTGCTGCTGCATCGTCTTTTTACTGTATGTCAAAATTAATCAAGGACCATTGATTATGTGTAGTGTAGAAACTATGTCATTAAGCTGAGACCAACATGTTTATGAAAGAAGATTAGGTTAAACACATCAACTTAGATTTCAGTTCAAAATAAATGCAAATCAAGATAATATTAACTGTAAATATAAACATGCAAATCATTCAGGATGGGTATTTCCTCCAAGGGTGCAAATTACTACATGGTGCATCCTCTGCTGCACCCTGACGCTCTGTTCCTTTACTTTGTATTGTCTCTATTTGCATGAATAAATAAACCAAATGTCATGGACATTAATACTGCAGCAACATACTGTATATATGGGAAGATTTTGTCTTTATAGTATGTCAGAGCAGGGGTAGCTCAAGGTTAATTGGACTATTGATCTGAAGGTCCCAGGTTCAAACTTCAGGACCACCAGGTTGCCCTTGTTGGGCCCTTGAGTGAGGCCCATAACCCCTTAACTGCTCAAATGTATAATGAGATAAAAAGGTAGTGGATAAAGACTGTCTGCTAAATGTATGCATATCTGTCTTTTTATTTTCAGAATGGCTAGTATTGTAGAGAGTCCGCAGATTGTGAGAAGGCTGTCATGGGTGGCGAACTACTGGCCTGATGATGCTCTACTCGGGAAGCCCCAAGTCAACAAATACTGTCTGATCTGTGTGAAGGACAGCTACACCGATTTCCACATTGAGTGTGCCGGTGCCTCTGTGTGGTACCATGTCCTAAAGGTAAATCTGCTGACAGATTATATATATATAAAGTATATATATTGAAAATATGTAAAAAAAAAAAAAGTGTTGCTGCTTGCAGGTGCAAATAATAGATAGATATTTGTTGCATATATGAATTGGTATCGAGCATCATCTTCAAAATACTTTTGTATTGGTTACACTGTAGGGTTATTCGATATTTGAAATATAAATAATTAGACGGTTGATCTATTTTAAAAGTTAAATCTATTTAATCGAGAAAGAGTTTACTTGTTATGTTTATCTAACTACATAAGATGCTCAATACTTACCATTTTGTTGATCGGTTACTATATAATATAATACTAACAGCTTAATCCCAGCAAGTCTTAAACCAAAATGTGCTACATTAGCTTTTTTTTTTTTTATAAAAAACTTGCTGTAGTTCATAAACATGAGAATTGAAGCAGATGGTATCTTCCCAGTCTGCGATGGCTGTACGTACGTTAAGCTGGGCATTATGATAACTTATAATTTTACTCATGTCCCACAGACCACCATCTATTTTACTGTAAGATTTAAAAAACACTTCCTTTGACAAAATAAGACAGTGGTTTCTCAGTTTAAAAAACTCTTGGCCATGACTCATTTAGTGTTTCATCGACTCAATTTGCAAGGTTTTCTCTATAAACATAAAGGAAGTCTGTGCTACTCACTTGTTCCATAGACCTAATGCGGTAATATGTAATCAAACAGGCCACCAGAAACTTTCCACTTTCTTATGACAGCTAACAGCGGTAACATTTAATACTGCAGACTGACAGGGTCAAAGTAGTTAAGAAATCATTATGCAAAAATAAACAGGTTTCTGAACTGAAACAGCTAATAAAAAATATATATAAAAATGTGTTTCTGACACCAAGAACACACAGACTTCATATAGAGCTGTGAGGCGCCTTCTGTGAGTTCTAGCTAAAATGGCGGTAAACTCCCAAACTAAAGGAAACAGGGAAAGGAAACACCAACAGCAAGTATTTTAATAGAGCACAAGGTACCAGAACAGCTCCAGTTTGCCTTGGCATGGATTCTGCGGAGGTGTGGAGCTTTACTGCAAGGGTGAAACAATAAATTCCACCATTTAGTATGTAAGTATGAGGGTAAGGGCAAAGCCCACACCTCCCATAAGAGTTCATTTGGGTTGAGATCTGGTGAACCAGACTGTGATGGAATAAGCTTTCACTTACTTAAAAATCCCTTTGTTTCCAAAGTCATAGAATTTTCACACATACTGTATTAGCTTCTCGTACACATATATAAAGTGTAAGCAAATTGAGGCAGGATCTGCTGTCCACGCGGGCCTAAGCTGCCACTCTGTCTGCTGCCCACTGCTTACCAGCTTGTGCCCGCATGCCAGCAGGGCACTGCGCACCAGACCTGCACGTACACATTCATTCCTTCCCTTTCTTCCTGTCCTCCCTCCTTTCCCCCTTACCTTTCCTATTTATCCCAAATAAATTTCCCCTTTTCCCGGAAGACCTCACCTCGTGTCTGTGCTTCATGGTGGCGCCCGTGCAACATGGGTCGAACCCGTTACAATATATAAAATAGCAAAATATTATAATGACAAAAACTAAACTAAACGGCAATAAATAAAATAACACATAACTTTTATCCAGTGAAAAGTAATTTATTGTCCTGTCAATGAATGTTATATCCTAAGGCTGCACAAATATTTGTAACTACTCTGAATTGAATTCAGCCAAATAGTGGCAAACTATAAGACAGCAGACGTTTCAAGTATCTGTGAAACAAACTTTCATATGTTTGTGGTGCATTATGGGAAAATAGATAGGAGCTCTACTGTATTGCTGTTTTTATGGATTCTGCATATTCCAGTGTTTGAGATATACAGTACAATGGTTGATGTTCTAAGAGGAAGACTACTCGATGTTAATTAAAGCATTTGTGACATAGCATGCAACATATTGTCTTTGTATTCAGGGTGAGAAGATCTTCTTCCTGATCAAGCCCACCTCAGCCAATCTGTCTCTGTTTGAGCGCTGGAGATCCTCCTCCAACCATTGTGAGATGTTCTTCGCCGACCAGGTGGACAAGTGCTACAAATGCACGCTAAAGCAGGGCCAGACGCTCTTCGTTCCATCAGGTGATTATCGAATGAGGGAAAATCATAAAGGCATTGCATGTAGAATAGTCTAACCCTAGAAGTAAGCAATGTATTGTGGTGTGTTTTTAAAAACTAGATTTCTTTTACTATTTGACTGTAATAATCAATAACTTGACTAACTTCTAGCAAGGCTTTACACTAGAGTTTGGAGCTCATTAGTCATGTTGGACAGTAAGAGGGGTGTACTTAGATTTACAGTTAAAAGGTGTTTCAGTGAGGTTAAGGGCAGCCGCTGTATGGCCACACCAATCTTGGCAAACCTTGTCAAACTGTTTCTCCCCTGAATTCTTTTAATGAGAGAAAAATGTCTGCAATATTTAACTGTAAGCTGAGTCTCATTGTTTTGCTGCTATTAAATTGTTAAAATTAAACTGTGGTCTGGCAAAAACCCTTTAGATTTTAATTCTGCCAAAATGATTTGACTAAAGTTGGGTTTTACTACTTATAATGTTGATATCTTAACCATAAATATATTTTAGCGAAAAAAAACACTATATATATATATATATATATACTGTATATATAGCTAGGCAAGGAACCAGTTTAAGGCTCATTGTGGTCTGCCTAATAATGTCTAAAATCTTGCTAGCTACAGTCAGACGTTTATCTACATTCGCCCTGAGCATGGATGTTATCGAAATCTTATGCTTTCAATATTTTTTAGCTAATCTTTCCTGGTGAAAGAATGAGTTGGGTTTATATTTTTTTAGGCTTTTTCTAATGTCAACACAGAGTCAAAATTAAACATATAGATATATACACATTCATATTAATTCATTGATGCTGAAAGTCCTGAAATGTATTTAAATTCGCCAGGACCATGTTCTCTCAAACCTCTGTTAGTGACCACAATTGACTACAGCTGGTAGCTTCTCTGTGCCAACATAAAAAGTGTTTGTTTGACAGTAGTCATTGGATTGATCAACACATAGTACAACTGGAAAGTCCAAGGAGCTCAGTTCAGATCTGAGAAAGAGGATGGAAGAATTACACTAATCAGGAATGTCTCTAGGAGACATTTCTAAACAACTGCAAATTTCAAGATCAGTTCAAACGATTATACATAACTAGGATGTGTAGATACTTTGCCAAGGTCTGGAAGATCCCCAAAACAGTCATGCTCAGCAGAGAAGGAAATTGGTTTGGATAGTGAGGAACTGCCATGAATTGGAAGCTGCTGGAACACCAGTGTCACTGTCAACAGTCAAATGATTTTTATATCGCCCTGGACTGAAAGGCTGCTTTCCAAGAAAAAAGTCCCTGCTACAAACTCAGCGTCTTGGTGTTCCACTACACAGCAACAATACTGTTCTAGCTGTTATGCATGAGGGTGGTAGCATTATGCCTCAGGGCTGTTTTTCTGCTAGCGAATCTGGATAAAACAATGAAGAAAGAAGTCTGTGCCAAGAAACCAACAGATTTAATTGAACACGAAGAATGGTCTTGGCCATGGTCAATGGCTTAGAAGAGTGGTCAAGTATCCAACTACATTTCTGCCAGAAACTTGTAAATGGCTACCAAAATCATCTAGTAGAGGTGAAACTTTTGAATAGAGATTGAACAAAATATTATTTTTGACCCTGTATGTAAATTCTGAGCATGTGTTGATTTTGGATAACCCAATAAATAAATGCATAAACAATAAATAATACAATTGAGGACCAAATTCTAGATGCATGCTGTACAATCATTCTGCCCACAAAAGGCTAGTTAAAAATAGTTGTTCTATTTGTTCATGATGAGTGCAAGTCAACTGCAAGTGTGCATTCTGCACACATTAAATGTCAGGCCATGATTAAGTTTTTGAATGGGTATTTGTCATAGTGAAGTAGATATTATTCTAATGATATTATTCTAATGAATTTACTTCTTAGTAAGATACCAGCTGGTTACTCTGTCTGTGATGCTCCTGTACCAGAGTTAGAATTAAATCTTTAAATGAAATTTTCTTTTTTTTTAGTTTTGGGTATAATTATATTTTGAAATCGTGTAACTTTACTCGGAATGAAGATTTTCAACATGTAAAGGGTTTTTCCAGGCTGATACAAAAATAGTAAATATGTGAATAGTGGTTGAAGTCATGTTTTCTTTCCCTGCAGGATGGATTAATGCAGTATTGACGCCTGTGGACTGTCTCGCCTTTGCTGGACACTTTGTCCACAACCTAAGTGTTGAGATGCAGATGAGGTCAGTGACATTTCTCCATTCAGTACAATATTTTAAAGAAATTACAACAATAAATGTTTTTCAGAAGAGGTGTAAAATTTCATGATGGGAAAACATTGAAACAGATTTGGTACTTTACATCAATGCTACTTTTAAAAATGAGATGCTGATTACTAAGTAGTGTTAAACACTGTTTTTCCTTGGTCCTATAGTGCTAAAATCTAGGCATGTAGCAAGCTGGAGTTTGTGTGAACGTTTCATTAATCCAAATAGTAAAAGGCCAATTTGCTTCTCTCCACTCAGGGCATATGAGCTGGAAAAAAGACTCAAGGTTGCTAGTCTCACACCATTTTCCAACTTCGAGACAGCGTGTTGGTACGTAGGGAGGCACTACCTGGAGAGGTTTAAAAGTGAGTACTACTTTTTATATTAAAGGGTGTTAGGGCTGAGGTCATTTGCAGTATGTGCACATTTTAACAACTACAAGTCTGTTAAATAAATTTAAAAAAATTTAGTCTAATGGTTTATTAAGCACTGAGAGTAGCGTTTTGGTATTGACGAGTATTGTTTAGTTTTTAACAATAATAAAAGGGAGACAATATAGGTGCAGTGAAGAAATGTAAAATATGTATAGTCTTGCGTAATACAAAAGAAGTTTAATTAATTACATATGGAATAGGTCCGGCAGTGTTGGGGGACGTTAACTTTTAAAGTAACTAATTACATTACAAAATTACTGTCTTCAAAAAGTAATCAGTTACACTACGGCGTTACTTTCTGATAAAAGTAACTAGTTAGAGTATTTTTTCATTGCAGAAAATGAAAACTCCTTTGCGATTCCTCATGCATGTTGTTTTAGCCAAGACCTTTATAATTATTCTACCATCATCACTCAGCGAAGTTTGACCCATAATCTGTTAACTACAGTACCCGTTCTCACCTACATGGTTTCGTGCGGCGGCCGTAAGTACGGTTCATCATGATTCACCGCCGGTTTTGGCGCTATGATTAGGTTTCCATCTTGCCACGGTTTGTCTTCACATAGTCAAACCGCATAGGTGAGATAGGGGCATAACAGCAGGAATAACAGAGAGGGGCGGGTTATTGGGGGCGGGACTTGTAGGACGACTTTCACACACACACACTCACTCACACACACACACACACACACACTAATGAATTAGGAATGACTGCTATATGGCTTATGGATTACATAAATTGTCTGAATAACGGATTACGTTTTTGAAAAAATAACTAAGTAATTGAGTACTTAAATGGCGGACCTAACACGTTAGATTACTCGTTACATCAAAAAAGTAATCAGAGTACTCTAACGCGTACACCCAACACTGGGTCCAGGTGGAGCACATCTTATATGCTATGCTTTATATGCTTAGCAACTCTGAGTCATTCTGACAAAACTGTAATAGCAATTCCCACTCACCGTTGAATTGGAGGAAAATTTGTTATACATTATCTTTCAGTTGACTTATTTCAAACAATGTCACACGCCAACCTTGTTTATCATACTCAAACATAATCATAAAAAAATTAACTCCACAAAAGTCTTATAAATACACAGTGACAGAAGCAAAATGTGAAATAGTTTGATATTTTAATGAATAAGAAATGATTTGTGTTTTAAATAATCAGAAGTTAATGAATAATAGTCATTCTCTCCCTTTTACGTTGCTTAGCTCATGATAGCGCATGATAGTCTGTCTCTGGACAAAAAACTAATTTTTTTTTTTTTGCCTTTTCAACTCTGTAATATTTTTTCAAGATTGAGTCGTCAGGGTCAGGGGTGACTCAGTTAAGGCATTAGACTAAAGTTTTAGGTTCAACCTTAACCCTTAACTGCTCAGATATATGATGAGATAAAAATGTCACTTTGGATAAGGACGTCTGCCAAATGCTGTAAATGTGTCTGCTTAACATGTTTGACAAGCTTGAGAACAAACACTGTTGGGTAATGAAATTGATTAGTTAGTTAGTATATATGTTGTCATCAAGCAAAAGCGATATTTTAGCTAAGTGGGATTAGTGGTTCTTTGGCTTAATAGATGCACAGAGATTCGTGAAGCATGTGGAATTTAGCCAGCAAAGCAAAATTTTGTAGGATCATGATGGAGCAACTTGAGTTGGTTTTGTTTTTTCACCTGGTACTCAGTAATTGTGACAGTCACATTAATGGGCACATCGAAGAGTTCTTTTTTTCTTCATCCTGCTTCTGTAATACTGAGGAAATGTCAGCTTTTAATTATAACCTCAGAGTCACAAATACTTAGGCCATGTCCCAAACCTCATTCCACTGTTATTGCTTTATAGGCATGCTGTTTAGAGTTGGTTAATGTGGTTTGGACATATATCAAACAGTGAGGAACAATATATTTTTACACAGTTTTTAAAATCCTAAAACGCTGAGCAAGTCTGGTTATACAGCCATAACATTAAAACCTCAAAGCATTAACACTGATTATGAGTAAACTGGTGACAGGGTCATGGGTACCCAAGGCTCATCTACGCCTGTGGGGACCAAAGACTGGTCTGATCCCACAGAAAAGCTAACTTAGCGCAAATTGCTGCAAAAAGTTCATGCTGGCTATGATAGAAATGTATCAGAACACCCGGCGTATTACAGCTTGCTGTGTTTAGGGCTTAGCAGGCAAAGAGTTCAGGGTTGTTGATCTGGCCTACAAAATCCCCAGATCTCAGTCCAATTAAGCATGCATGGAATGTGCTGGACAAACAAGTCCAATCTATTGAGGCCAGACCTTGCAACCTACAGCATGTAAAAGATCTGTTGCTAATTTCCTGGTGCAGATACAACAGCACACCTTTAGAGGTCTTGTGAATACCTTTGGAGGTCACGGTGGTTTTGGTGGCACAATATTGGACATAATGTTTTGAGGTTTAAATGTTATGGCTGATATTCTATTTGCTTTTATGTAACTTATAATAAGTTTTGTGGTTATCATTTCTATTTTGTTTCCTGTTACACTTTTGAATTCATTTATTTAAATCTCAAAGAAAAAATCAAGTGCCAGAAAAGTTACAAAAGGAGCTGGGTACTAACGAATAGTCCTGTTTCCAGCTGAGGCCTGCTGAACAGATGAGGAGAACTCATACAGCAAAGAATATTATTGCAGTTGTTAGATCAGTGCATCATGGAGTTCACAGATGATTAGCTTCAAAAGGCAGAATCACTTGCTCCATTACAACCCAGTGTTTAAACTCTTCTCAGCTGGCCTTCTGCTCTCTATTTATCTTTCCACCATTTTCTCCGCTGTGCTCACGTTTCTTAATTTCGCCAGATCTCAGTAGTACACGCACAGCTGGAAGGTTTGACGACAACACTTGCTCCCTCGGCTATCTAATGTTCAGATACTCGAGAAGGGGGAGTCCGTTTTCAGGGTCATCTTTTTAAGATCCATGTGTGATTCAGGTGTGTATGTGCGTGTGACTCATTTCCCCCAACAGGCCTCCTGGATCAATGCCAGACCCAGAGCTCCCCTTTGTCCACTCTTTTCAGCCTTCACTTTATGTTCATGTTGTTAATTTTAATGCAGTGAGCAGCATGTTTCCTGTAATAGCCATGTAGCCAGTCCAATGTAATCAGTGTCGAAGCGTGTGTTCAGAAAAGGCACGCAAGTGTTTCAGGCCCCAGCAGATTGGAGCAATCAGTTTGATGTATGAATGGTCATTGTTATTGGACAGTAATGGCTGAAGTTGCCAGTGAACTCTATTTTTATTTCTGATATAATATCCCCCTGCCTTTTAGCGGAGTGTCATGCTTTTCATTGAAGGACTGGTTTCTTTTAAGTTGGACGTGGTTAAGGATTACTTAGCAGTGTCAAAGAAGTCATCCCGATTTGCTATTTTCTAATGAGGATGTCAAGTGTAGCTCATTAAGCAGCAAGGAAACAGAGTGAATAAAGAGATATCAAACATGATGGAACATTTTTATATAAAATGACGTTTCTGGCGTTCAATTTCCATAAGCATATTAGATATATCACTTTATTTATTGTTCGTCTCAGGTTAATTTCGAATTAAGGACCCATGAGTTGGCGTTGGTTTTCTCAGTAACTCGCTGCCTACTCTAACAATGAAAAAAAAATGTGTCCTGTCTTTGATATGGCTGGGAAGAATAAGAAAATCTATTGAGATCTTCATGAATTGCTTTACAGCACACATTTTAGAGAATCATTTTGTGTTGTCAGTGCCATTATAAAACAGGCTTTGTCCTTTTATAATTTTCATTAACCAGTACCAAACAAGATCTTTAAATATAATTTTATAACAATTGCTTTATTTTCCACATGGTGTTTCATTTGTTTTGTTAATGATAATGCTAGTTATTAAATAAATCAGATAAACTAGTTATTATTTAAACAGCAACCTTAAAAGTGACATCTGTTAGGCTCATGCACATACAGTTGCATTAATCTACCAGCTTTAATTTGCTACTGTTTAATTAAGTCATCCCAAAATTGATTCTTTTACCATATTTTTTAATGGGACTGGCTTAGATGATGTTTTATATAAATACATGTGGCATATCATGAACAGTACCTCTCTGTTATTTAATAGAATTTTAACAGCATACCTCCTTGCCTTGTTAAATTAATTCCAGTAATGCATACCAATGTTGAAACATGATTACATATTTTCCTCCTATTTAATCTACCTTGCAGGTTTACATAAGGCAAATAAACAACCAGCAGCTTACCTTGTACATGGTGCCAAAATTATCAATGGAGCCTTTAGATCATGGACTAAAAAACAGGTAGGTGTTTTATTATTATTATTATTATTATTATTATTTTTTTTTTTTAATTATTATTATTAATTGTTGATCCAATCTGACTAATCTGAAAATCTGTCAGCATTGGTTCATTAATGTTTATATTTTTTCCTCACCAAAGGCCCTTCTAGAACATGAAGATGAGCTTCCTGAAAACATGAAACCCACACAACTTATTAAAGACCTTGCCAAAGAGATTCGGATTGCTGAGGTGAGAAACTGAAGTAGAACTGCATGTTTGTTTGTTTTTTTGGACAGATTTTATTACAAATAGTAAACCTATTGTTACAGTGAACTAAAACAATCTGGGAATGTTGTCTATCATCTTTCAGAATGCAACTAAAGCCATAAAGAGTGAGATAAGCAACTCCAAGCCTCCAGCAGAGGAACCGCCATCAGCCCCTTCAGAACCAGAAGAGCCGATGTCTCCGTCCCATATGTCCACTCCAGCCAGAGACAAACCCGCCAGGAAAAAAGCCACAAAACCTCCAAAACCACCTAAACCACCCAAGATGCCCAAAGCCCCCAAACCCCCTAAAGTTCCTAAAGTAAAGGAGGGTGGCAAGAAGAAAGTGAAAAAGGTCAAAGAAGGTGGCCTGCCGGAGAAAAAGCCATCCAGCCTGGCAGCTCTCGAGTCCCATGCAAAGGACATCCTTAGCAAGATGGATCAGCCCAAAAAGGTAACCAGTACTCCACATAATTAGCCAGGCCTGAGCTACATAAAAATGAATAAATAAAACATTTAAAGTGTAAGAAGTCCTTTTAGTCATTTCATAATATTCATCTTCCAATATACCTACAGGCTCCAAAGACCATGATGAGCTTCATGGAAAAAGAGACAAATAAGCAGAACAATGTGGAGAAGTTTGAGATGCGAGAACCCAACAAGAACAAAACAGAAGCAAAATGGAAATACAAGGTAAGACTACCTACAGTTAAGAGCTGAAGCTGGTGTTTCCTGCAAAGCATGCCTTATGATAATTCTTTATGGTTAAAGAAAAATCAGCCCAGAGCCTGCTTTTAACATTAATGTAAATGGTATTAAACTACTGCCAAGTGGGGAAAGGAAGAGCAGGACCGTTCCAAAAGTGATTTACACATCTCGGATTAAAGCAATCAGGAGAAATAATTCTGTGGCTCAGTCATCCTTTCTGTTTGGAGCTCATCAAAGGCAGCAGCCCTTCACCCCTGCTCAGAATTTTTACCTAATGCATTTACACTATGTCATATCCCTGACATCCACACTAAGTGTTTACATATGCCTCCCATTTCTGCTGCAAAAAGTAAGCATGTTGTGTGATTATTGTTAGATGACATGGGAGAGCGTTTGAAGGAAAAGCTTAATTCTGGTGAACGGAAGACATTAGAAAGCTTTGGTTTCATGGAAAAGTCAATGCCAAACGGCCCTGGGATGTTTGTAGTCGCTCCAAGTCTTTCCTTCCAAGCGCTCCTTTGCAGCTCCCCAAGCACTTACAGATGGAGGGAGTTTTGGCTATATGTTCACCAAGGTCATCAGACCCCATGTGTTCTGTCTTTCATTTTTGATCACTTTCAATGCTGAAACAACTGGACTACCCAGATTGATTTAGATCTTGACTTTGTTACATTTCTTCCACTAAAGAGCTTTCAGTACTTTTTTTTCTCTCTCTCTGATTTACTGTCCAGGTGTTTATCTCCTCTATTCTTTATCAGAATGATGCCTGACTAGTATAATCTGTTTCTCTTTTTGCAGAATAGCAAACCAGATTCTTTACTAAAAATGGAGGAAGAGCACAAATTTGAAAAGACACCTCTAGGACATAGAGACAATAGATTTTCCTTTACGATGTCTCACAAGAAATTGCTCGGGTATGTATATCACAGTATGCTCCATATGGCAGTTTTATGGACTTTGCTATTCTCTCAATGTACTCTGTTAGTCCTTGTGGTTCATATGCAGGTGCTACATTTACATAAATTGAAATAAATTTAATACATTTTACAACCCAAAGGAATTATAATATAGGATACATTATATAAGCAGTATATATTCTACACCTATAGCTTTTTGGCTGGTCTTGACCTCACATTTCTCATGATGTTACAGTTATGACTCTCACTTGTTAATTTTATGATTCATTTTGGTTGTTTAATCCGTAGTGGATGCTCTGATGGTTCTAACAGAGTGATGTTTCCCTCAGGGCAAAGACACTGAAGCCGCAGACCAACTCGAGTTTGTTTGGATCCTTACAGAATGTAAAAGAAGACAAAGCCAAACCAGTACGAGATGAGTATGAGTATGTCTCAGACGAGGGTGAACTCAAAATTGACGAGTTCCCCATCAGAAGAAAAAAAGCTCCAGTTAAAAGGGACTTTTCCTGTGAGTATTGCCAGTGAAACAAGTTATACAGATTAAAAAGCGACATTTCACTCCATATGGAACAATTTATTGCTAGTACTTGAGATGATAATTTTTCAGGAAATGAATTATTAAGCCTTTGGGACACAGTCTATCATTTATACTAGTTTTCTATTCTATATTACTGAAGGTCTAAAGATTACTTTATGCTTTTTTTAGTTCTATCAAACATCCGGGCAGCCGAGCCCATCCAGACGTCAAAAAAGCCAAAAATGCAATCTTCAGATATTAAGGTAAGCAGGATGATCCTTTCTATTTCTGCTTAGAGGACTTGAAGCCAAAGACAATTAAAGGATCAACAACCACAGCCCTTTTCTCTAAACAGACAATGACACGAACTTGAAGATGCTGATTAATTTCAAATTCTACAAAATTGGGACTTAATCACCATCCATTATTTCATGAAGTAACTAATAGATTCCTTCTGTGTGTGTTTAAAACATACTCTCCACAATAGAGATCATATGTGTTGGCACCCAGATCTCATTGCTGGGCGGGTGTTCAGGCATTGCAATAATTCCCCTTAATGCTCCAACTTAAACCAACACACAGAGGAATTCAAAGAGAGAAAGCCACAGTGCTGAGGAAAGTGTCACCACATGACTGATGAAGGAAATATCTGTGGTGTAAATCGACAGCATACACAATAAACAACATCCAAAAGGCAGACAGTGCAAGGCTGTAGGGGGGTCACTGAGTGAACTTTTCTGATATGGATTTTTGAAGGCAAGAATCTATACCGTACCTAAAGGAAAGTCTTACTCATTTAATTAAACATTTCATTAAGTAATTTAAATATATGTTTTTTTTCCCCAAATCAGCTGGAATAAAACTGGAATCCTTTAAGAAATCATGTGGACATGCTTCACACACAGAGAATACATTTCTGCAGAAAACACAAGATTAACTAGTGTAATTATTTAGCTTATTATCAGAAGAATTAATGAGGCTTAATTACATCTTTGTACTTATAAAAGAACACTGTCTCTTTTCCCTTCCAGGGAAAAGATTCTGTGCGTAAACAAACTGTTTCCTCTTGCATAATAGTTTATCAAACTTAATTTATAGGAATATTTATAATAAATCATCTAAAGTTTAACAATACATCTGAAATTAAATCTGGTGCAAGAGGTCTACACAAATGTGAGTGACGTTTGAATGATATTGGAACTTAAAACCTAAATAATATTTATTTATTTCATTTCTTGGCATGATTTTTTTTTCTTTCAAAAAATCATGAAGTGTGTTTGAAAGAACGCATTACTGTACTTTTTCCTGTCACATTCAACCCTGAATTATACAGAAAAAATAAAATATTATTTGTTATATGTTATTATCTTATAATATACTGTATTATTATATTATTTTGCATGTTTTTAAAGGAAAATAATTCATGCCAGCATTATCTAACCATATGTGTTCATTATCAAAATGTCCTAAAAATTAATTTCATCTGAAAATAAGTGTTTGGGAAAATATATATTGTAGAAATACTTATTATAAAAAAATTGGGAACTGTAGGATATTTTATTTTTTATGTATTTATTTATTTTTGTTGTGAACAGGTCTTCTGAGAATATCAAATATAGGCAAATTGCACTTTCTGATTAATTCCTAGATCATTGTGTCATTATTTTAATAATATTTTACACTCATTTTCATATAAAGTTGTTTAAAAGGTTCAAAGGGCTATTATTTAGAAAAAAAATCAGTATGTTACTTTATATTAGGTAATTTGTAGGTCTTCAAAACTTTATGGAGCATATTATCAAACTTTATGGAGCAAATCAAAAGTGGTCTTCAAAACTTTATGGAGCAAATGATCAAACTTTATGGAGCAAATTAAAAGTGGTAACATTAACCACTACTACAAAAGTAATTAAAATTAATGTTATATGTTATGGTTTTCAAAAAGAAGAGACAATAGCACAGGAATTAATCAGAAAGTAAAAACTAAAAATCAGAATAAGAAACTGATGAATAAGAAGCCTACTTCGGCCACATTATTTAGGTATCTCGTTAAACCTCTACTTAACTGAATGGAATGAAGACACTTGCATCATAAGGAAATATAAGTGAATGCATCTTACAACTAATTATAACCAGTAGATACAACTCACGTTATTTTTGTTAGCTTTTTAATGCAACTAAAATAGTTTAAGTATAGCCACAATCAATCCTAGCATCAGCCAACTCAAGATCACTTCCCACTCCAAAATCAGTTGCCCAATAGGGTGAACACACTCTTTTAAGACTGACTTCTATTTTTAAAAAATCCACCAAATATCAAAAGCAAAAGAAAGATTCCAGAAGAAAAATATACACCAGAAAAATCCACAAAAACATGTTTTAATTAATTATCATTACTTGTATTTCCAGTGTACTTTTTTCTTTTTGATAATTAATATTTTTCTTGTGGATATTATTTCATTTGAATAGTACCATAGTCATTACTTAACATAACCGTCTCTTCACTCCTAACAAGCATGTTTTGTGTCATCTATAGGGAATTAGTGGAGGTTCTACTAATGTCAGCTTCCTGCAGAAAAGTAAGAAGATGTGTGAATATGTTTTATAACTGTGGATTTCCTAATCCAGTCACTGATGATATCATGGCCTCTGTTAACTCTGATGAGAGAAAAGATGCACTCAGCTGTATAAACAATACAAATTATTAATAGAACAATGGAAATTCATCCTACTCCTCATCCTGCTCAATAATCATCCAACTAATAAAACAGTGGCTGAAAATGTCTGAATATTTTAGGACATTTCCTCAACTGCTTTCCAATTCAAAGAACTTCCACTGATTTCCTAAAGATCACACAAACTTATGTAAGATAACGTATTTTAGGATGCTTATGTTTACAGTGTAATATATTAAAAAAATTATAATCCATGCCACTAAATTCATAAAAAAAATTTAATGCATGACCGATATACTAAGCATTCTGTCAGGGCCCAGAGAAAGTCAAATGTTTAGAAATCTAGTAGGGGAAAGAGTATTTTAGAAGACCAAAGCAAGTACATGAAAGAATTGTGCAAAAGAGTTGATAGACAAAAATGTGACCACAGGTTTCTAAATGGGATCTAGTTACATGTCATCTAGTCATGTTCATTATTTGTAAATTATTTACAGTAGCTATAATCAGAGACTGGCTCTCTTTATCAAACTTTATGGAGCAAATCAAAAGTGTAGTGCAATAAATTAATCCTATTTCATATTTCAGACTGATTTATCCATTAATTTGATGGCAAAATTATTTTTATTTTATTATTACACTCTAAATTTATAATGCATCATAATGCAAATACATGCAGCATGACTATAAAATAAAAAAAATATGTAAACAGTTTGATAGCAAAATGCGATGAATTGTGAATTATGAATTTGGCAAATATTTTTTTTCTTCACGCAAGGTTGTCCATAACAAAACTTTTAATCTGAAAACTGCTATGCACAGTACACTTATTTTAAAAACTTTGAACTTCAAAGAAAAATTGTTTTACACTCTGTGACTGCCATTGTAGTCACCCCAGCATTAATGAACTTCTGGTGTTCAACACTTAAAGTTTCTAATACATTTCAGGAAATAGGACCTTATGTGATTTAAAAGTTGTGTGATTCCATGTTATTTACATGTAAAAAAAAAAAAGCTGTGTGAAATACAGCAGTGTACTGTAGGTTTCTGTTTCACTGCCAAATCAACACAATCAGTTCTTCCTCTTGCTCCTGCTATCACTAGCTGGTTTTGCTCCATTTTGGGAGCCATGTTGTAAAGAAATAATGCTACAACCCTCAAGACATGTATGAGCGCCTTGTGTACAAGAGACATAAGATAACCCATTGGGTCTGGGAAGCTGTTACATTTGCTACATGTGGTTTTGAATGCTACATCCTGATCTCCACTAGGATTAAAAAATTTTATACCCTTATGAGATCACAGGCATGCATACCAAGGTAAAACTGAAACTGGTAAAAGGGAAGGCTGACGATGCTGTAAAGTTCTTGTATTGATTTTGATATGACTTATGATGTTTAACTATAGTTGAATTAAAGTCAAAATTTTGTGCAAACAAAAAAAACCTCAACATTTTTTTTCTCTGATTTTCTCCCTAATTTTGGTCGTCACCTCCCCGTCACTAGGGGGCTCCCACATTAAGGCTACTACTACCGTACAGTCGGGAGGGTGGAAGACTATCACGTGTTTCCATCTTTTCAAACTGCTCACTCATGCACTTTTAGGGGCGGCGTAACACACTGGGAGGAAAGCACCAGCCGCTCCTTCCGCTTGCGTGAGCTCACAGACGCTCCTGATTCGCTGTATTAAAAGCTGTGATTAAAGAGGGAGCACTAAGTACCTCTCATCCCGCCCCTCTGAGAGAGCTCGGCCAATCAGCTCTCTCTAGACCTCCGGCTGTGAGAGGTTACAGCATCACCCAGGAATCGAACTCCAGATGATAGGGCAAGCACTTTACCACTGCGCCACTCGGAAAACCTGAACACTTTTCTTCTCGTTTCACTTTGCTGCCAGTAACTCAGTACAAAAACACAAAGCGCGAGTTTGCTATTTTTTTTTATTAATTCATTTTTAATTTAAACTCAACTAACATATTATCAATAATAAATTGCATACCTAAATGATCACAAACACAACTGCAGGCAGATTTTTTTTTTCATTTTAACAAAATTGTGGGAAATGAGGTTACAGATTTTTGGAAAAATCACACAAAATTTACAGTTATATAACCCAAACAGTCTTTATAATATTTTGCCATTTGTGCTTTTTAACACCAATGTGACAAATAGATAACATCCACATGCACTCTTATCAATTTGCAAAATCTATTGCTTTATTTTATTTTGCTGTCAAACTATTTCAGTATAAAGGTATATATCCGAAAAAAGGATTAACTCCAAAACGTTGGTGTCCATAACTGTATGTTTATAGTGTGTTGCCTCTTTTCCTTCAGAGTGCAGACTCCTCAGACGAAGAGTCTCTTCATATAGACACAGAGGCCAAACCAGAGGTCAAAGGCCGTAACTCCAAGGCTTGCAAAAAGAAAGCGGGCAGCGCAGCAGGGATTCTAGACCTCCTGCAGGCCAGCAAACAAGTTGGCGGCATTGACTACAACAACAGGTACATCATTATACTGTTCTGTTCTAAACTGCAAGAATAATTAAAGCCACCTTCAAAAACACTGTGATTATTTGTCGTTTTGTATCAGTTGGGTAATGCAGTTAAGTTAACATTTATTTGGATAGCACTTTTAACAATAGATGTAATCAGAAACAGATTTACAGAAATCCTTTTGTAGATTTTGATGTTTCCTGATCAAAGAAATGACTGCGGCTAGGAAAAGCCTCCTGAGATGACATGTGAGGAAAAACCTTGAAAGAGGAACCAGAACCAAAAAAGGAACCTATCTCTGGGTGATAGTGGAATTATAACGCATTACCTTTCTGTATTTGTATTAAGCAGTGATAAATGGCAGACATATTGCGAACAACTACTAAACTAGAAACGGGAGGTGGTAGTGGAAAGCACTATTTTTCAGATGGGATCATAGAACATAATTTTTCATAATACTTAATGCTTCTCATCTCCCAGTCCATGCTTCATTTTCTTTGTGAATATGCATACACATTTGTATTTTTTATCAGATAATTGTCATTTAGATTTTACATAAAAAGACATAAACCTGAAAAAGTGTATTATTCTAGAATGCAAACTTGTTAAGATAAGATATACCTTTATTTGTCCCACAAAGTCTAAGATATTACAACATGAATTTAACATGGTTATGGAATTTAACAGGCTTTTAGCAAAATTCTATTTAAGCAACACTTTTTACAGGTAAAATGCTTACACCAATTTTATTATTAATACTCATGAAGAAATATAAATAATTAGCATTTTAATTTATTATTTTTTAAAGAGACAGTATAACACTAAAAAATGGCCATTTTTGGGCCACATATAAACTTATCTCTCCAAAACAGCAAGATCGGTCACTTCCATGTGTGATATATATATATATAACATAAAAAAGTACAATCAGCACCAAAAGTGTGTTTTGGCTGCAGGGTTTTATACAATTTCGGCTCAGTGTGGAGAGAGGCAGACTGATTAATGTGAACCTTTCAGCTAAAAAGTTTATATCCATGGTGCCGTAAAAACAATTTAAGATTGTAAAAATGTAATCTCAGATTACATTTTTATAAACCATATTAAAACCAGATTGAGTTGGTAAGCAATAAAGAGACAGGATGCAGGCAGTGAATAGCCGACCTTTACTTCCCTAACATTTTATTTTAAGCAACAAAAGTGTTTTTCGCTCTCGGCAATGTAATAAAGAAGTTTGTGCTTAGCCTGCTGCTTTTAACTCAGCATCACATCACTACTTCCCTCCTGGGTCATTGACAGCCTGCTGAGGAAAGACAGGCACATGAGTAGGCTGCCATTAGCACACAGGTGTGGACAATCACTCATTACCTGCTCATTCTCTCCAACCCCTCATTCCTTCCTGCAAGCAATGCTCGAACATCCTCCACATTTAGATTAGTGTTTTTGTCTGACTTAAATACATTCTTCTAATTTAGTTAGTTTTTGGTGAAAAGAATTAATGTTAACTAAATGTTAAAAATATGTTTTGTAAATAAGTGTATACATGGTATACATGTTTATTTTGATAGATTAGCGGTATATCTTTATGAAAATGGACATATGTATGAATATAATTCATAAATATCACTCAACATGCAGCAATTTACATGGTAAACTATCAGTTATATTAGAAACATATAACTATCAATGCACACAGCAGGACTGGACACTTGTTAACTTGTTTTCCCCTTCTCTCTCTCTATCTCTCTCTCTCTCTCTCACACACACACACACACACACACACACACAAGATCAATGCACATTGAAAGCGTTTTCCATAACCGAGGGCTTGGAGCCTATCCCGGGGAACTCAGGGCATAAGGCAGGGGATACCCTGAATGTTGTGTTTACCAAATACAGGGCACAGGTGCATACATACACACTTAAACACCCAATTATAAACTATAGGAAGTTTTGAAATGCCACACACCCTACACCACATGTCTTTAGATTGTCAAAGGAAATCAGAGTTCCTGAAGGAAACCCACAAAGCAAACACAGAACATGCAAGCACTGCAGCTAAAACCTTTCCTTATTTTTGTATAGTTCATCTCTCAACAATCTACTCTTGCTCAGTCGGGTTAACGTCTGGTGACTCGACCAGTCCGAGACATTCTGTTTCTGTTTTTTTCTCTACATGTAATTGCATTTCAGTTGCTCCTTTATCAGATTTTTTTTCCTATAGCTAAGCTACAAAAGTATAGTTGCCCCATGCTGCAATTCTTAAAATGTAGTTTGCATTGCATTTGTAGTGATGCATGCAATCTATTTAAGTAGGTATCTATACTGTAGTAGGTATGTTTTTAGGCTGAACAGAAGTTTCCCCATAAACGCATGTAGTAAATTTAATTCACATAACTAGTACTGTAGTATTTATATAAATAGTTGCCACTTAGTCAGAAGTGTACATATGTACCCATTATTTGTTTGATATTCCTCTATTAATTTGTAAAAATGCAGTGAATGCTTATGGCCATTCTTCTTCATTTCTCTGCTTGTTGTTTCGAACCGTTCTTGATGGTCTATTTCAACTGGGCTGAAATCTGCAAATTGGCAGAAAGCTAAGCAAAGGAGAAAGAAAACATTGCTAAAATATGTTAATTTCTCAAATTATTTTTTTCTCGAACTGTATGACTGCAGATTGTATGGAGGAAATGACTGCACTCAATTTTAACCACATTAAACAAGCACTTTTTCCTCATTGTTCCAGCTCACTGCTTAATGACTTAATAGGTGGTAATCTGGACAGGAGAAATTTGTATTTTTCTGCTGGTTTCTACAGGCTGGAGGCAGATGGAAGCACTGTTCTTATATCCTGCACAAGGATAAAAAACACCTGGGTTCAATAACTTAAATGAACAACAACAAGCTCGGCCGTACCTAAATCAAAGACATCAAAATATTATGCCAAGCGTGTTTCTTTGTGTTACTAATTTGTGAAACCAAATAGTCTGTTATATAAGTGAAAGTTCAACTAGGTGTCTTACCATTTAATAATAATAATGAAAAAAATTAAGCTTCGCCTTTCTGAGTTTAGTACTGAAATTGCTATTTGACCTTTATAATTATAACGTTTTCGGGTAAAAGCAAGTGAGCAGGGAAGTTTTAGAGACTCCCTATAGTTTAGTATAAGTGTAACGAGATTGTAGTAAAGTAGTTGACATTTGAAACGTAGGAATTTGCCATTGCTCTTAGATTAAATACAGTGACTTGAATCCAAACTGCACCGTGTGTTTTTACTTTTTTGCTGCTCAAGCAGACACACCCTCGGCTTTGAGTGTTTATGCATTTTTAGCCGCCTATTTCTGGACTTGTCTGTCAACTTTTTGACCTATCTCATCAGTCCTAGAAAAGCTTTTTTTTCATATAGTTACAGCTTTTCTCAACAGAAAACAAAAACTGAACTCATATGTTTCAGCAGCAGCACACACAAACACTGCCTGTAGTGGAAAAGCATTTCTCAGCGAATTTAGCTGAACTGTTGTCATTGTCTTAAGCCACACCATCAGTCCTCATCGTGTCTAATACTTTCTCTGTAACATCTGCTAGATTTTCTTTCCTCTTTAAAACTTAAAAAGCCTTTTAATTCTCACTGACAAGTTGGAAGTAATGTGCATACCGTATGATTCCTCACTGGACTTACTGCCATCTGCGTAGCTTCTGGTGCTTTTTATGTTCCTTTGGCTGCTTTCCTCCACTCTAAACCCTAGAATACTTTATGTTTGCCCTGGCAACTTGAGAGTAATGCAATTGTGTTTTGTTATTTTTTTGTGTTAATGGATTTACAGTCAGCCACCTGCATCCCCTAGTACACAAGAGGCCATCCAGGGCATGTTGTCTATGGCTAACCTGCAGTCCTCGGACACCTGCCTGCAGCCAGCCTGGAACAACAGCCAGGCCAAGAGCAACTCTCACAGCGGGACTGTCGGCAAAAAACCTGCAGCAGCCAGCAACAGCAAGCGTCCCCCTGCCAAACGGCCTCCCAAGAAACCACGTAAAAGCAGCAGCGTGGACAGTGGTGACATGTTCGATGACGACGATGACCAGGACCACCTGGACGCCTGTTTCAAGGACTCAGACTATGGTAAAATTTTCTATACTACAACATTGACTATAGAGCATTTAGTTGTATCCTTTGCACTGTCTGGTTCAAATTGGTGCCATGGCTTCCAGTCTGTTTATACAAATGATATTGATTATATATTGATTCATGAAGACACATTTACTTCTCCTGAATAAGCTAATAAATTTTTTAGGTCTATGCTTAACTTCCAGGTCATGAACGGTTCCTAAGCTTGTATAACAGTTTGACACTTTTATCATATATACTGATCAGCCACAACATTAACACCAGGTGATTGAATAACATTGATTATCAATAATATAACAGTAAACTAGTGACAGGATCATGGGCACCCAAGGCTCATCTATGTCTGTGAGGTCCATTTGGTCCAGTCCTACAGTACCACAAATTGACTGAAAAGGTCAATAATGAACACCCAGTGCATCACAGCCGGAAGAGTTCAAGATTGTTGATCCAGCCTCCAGATCTCAATCTGATTGAGCACCCATGGAATTCGCCGGACAAAGAAGTCCGCTCCATGAATTCCCCACCTCACAACCAACAGCACCAAAAGGGTCCGCCACAAACGTCCCAGTGCCAGACACCACAGCACACCCAAGAAGTCTTGTAGCGTCATGCCCCAAGGAGCCAGAGCTGTCCCAGCAGCACATGGTCAACCTACACGATACTGGGCCTAATGATTTGCGCTTTGGTATGACTTATAGGTGTATAAATACTTTTTAAAAGCAAGATTTTTGGGGCAGCACACAATGTGGATGTCTCTGATCTGTGTTCCCTGTTTTGATCTTCTGCATGGTTTTCATGTCCATGTGGGATTTATTGTACCCACCAAAGCCATTGCCCAAAGGCAGTTTTGATAATAATAGGGACATTACATTGTCCCTAGGTGTGAGTGAATATGTTAATATATGTGTGCGTACCTCAAACATTTAACCAGAAAAAGCGGGCACTATCCTATTCTCGATTATTTTCTAAGGAGACAAACAAAAGTAGAGTGCAGTTCTGCTAGTGCTGGCTTTCAAATGGGACTAGTTCTAATATCTAGTTTTTTCCTTCTTTAATACAACACAGTGGTGAATAAATACATTTTTATCAGACACAAAAACCTCAATATTTTCTTACTAAATATCTCAATGTACATATAACTGAAAATATATAAATGCAGGGCTGTTTTGGGGGGAATGTTGTAACTGTGTCATTCCAGCGATTGAAATAAACACTCCACAGAACCAAAAGAAACAGAGTCATTTACAATTGCAATTGCTTTTTTTGATTTAGACTGGGAGGTTCTCATTAGGGCCAAGTGACAGGCGTTTTGTTTATTCCGCATGGAAGGATCTCCAAATCTTGTCTTTGAGCTCAATTCCAACAAACTACTTTTTCAGCTGGGCGCTTCTTGTGAACCCTTTCCAAAAACAGCAAGACCATTAGTAGCCCCGTTAATAATCCATTAGCCATCGTTCTAAACTGTTGTTTTAAATGCTTTTTGATCTGATACCCTAATTAGTCATTACTAGCACACATATTTGCAATCTAGATCACCCTCGGGAGCATTTTATCAAGCACGCTGGCATTTTTCTCTACTGTAAACAGAGAGTTTTTTCAGCCTTGATAATTATTGGAAATTGCGTGTTTTTTGTGCAGGAGTTCAAAGAGAGTAGGTACATCAGGCAGGGTATTAAACAGCTGCCTTGCATCTGTTCTATGCTAAGACTCCATCCGTTCAGAATCTTTATTCCTAGAGTTTATTAAATGCACATTTGAAATGCATATTTTTTGTTAAATATTTGGTTTTGATTTGTTTGGAGTATTGAAAACTACTGAACTGTTTGCTTCAGTTTACCCATCTCTGGAATCTGAAGAGGACAGTCCCATCTTTAAATCACGGTCGAAGAAAAGGAAAAGCTCAGACGACACCCCGTACAGTCCAACAGGTATGGGTTATATAAAGTCTGTCCTAAATATTCCCCTTAGGGTTTGCTGAGAGTACAGAATGTCTCTGGTATGAGAAGTGTATATATTAAATTTGTCCCCGTTGTATTTTTACAGCACGTGTTGGGCCCTCTGTACCGCGACAGGAAAGACCAACGCGTGAAGGGGCCAGGGTCGCCTCCATAGAGACTGGCTTGGCCGCTGCTGCTGCCAAACTCTCTCATCAGGTTAACAACTTCCACTTGCCATTTTTGTCTTCACATAACATAATTAAGCAATATCACACAAGAAGAAGTGCCTCATCACATCTGTGCTAATAATAAGCACAACAGCACAGCCACAAGTTTGATGCTGCTTGTGTTCCACAAGCACCATTTATT
The DNA here is from genome assembly GCF_024256425.1 of Clarias gariepinus. Lineage (NCBI taxonomy): Eukaryota > Metazoa > Chordata > Actinopteri > Siluriformes > Clariidae > Clarias > Clarias gariepinus. The sequence goes on from NC_071122.1 coordinate 14,929,513, forward strand.
ATCAGCAGATTATAATTGATCTTTTTGTTGAAAGCAGTTTTTTTTTCCATCAACACATATGCACATTTGCACCTGGGGTGGCCCTGGCGGAGCTGGTGACCAAGAGTTAGCAACTAACAGTTAGTGTTATATTAAAAAAGGTGAAAATAGTCTTACCGGTCCTATGTAGTCAAAAGGCGAGGAGAATAAACCATGAAGGTGAAGGACGGTACTGAGAAATTTACGAGATTTACTTTATATTTTCACTTAGTCAACTTTAGATTATCAGCCAACTCTTTAATATTGTTAAATGGAAGCTTAATGCACTTTTGTACAGTAGTGTGCAAGTTATTGCCCTTGATTAGGGATTAAATTATTGGGATTCAGCCTTGTGTTAGAAGCTACTTAGCTTTGTAGCAATAAATAAAAGAGCAAAAAAATTTCAGAAGCAATCCGGAATGACTTAGAAGCAATTTCTAGGGAGACAAAGTGTTGTTTAAGCTGCAATGCCCCTATCAGTTGTGTTTTCTTGCTGAAAGTGTTCTGTATGTGGGTTTTAGCAGGCAGCTGATCTACAATTTTTCCAGCAATTACCTACTTTCACCCATGCTGGTGAATGAGAGTCAATGGTGTGATTAATGGTTATTAAAACACCTGTGACTCGAGGTGATGCATACAGATAACCATCCCAGTGTCATTACTGTCTGTTATCACCACTCGTGAAAAGCCCTTCCTCTTATCAGATAGAATTAACTGTGTTAAGCATGGCTTAAAACAATATTGGAGCAGTGTGGACATCAGTGAGGACTGTGAAAAACATACCAATCCTGATTATCATATAATTCTTTATTGAGAGTAAATTTATGACAAAATCTGGCTGCCATAAATATACGTAGGAACATATTAAAGTGGCTAGCTACTTTCTCGCTCTTGTTTTTCATTCTCATGTCATATGTAATAAGTTTCTGTGTATTATTGAATAAATCATGGCTAGTGAATGTTTACACTGCTGTACATGCTCACTGTATTGTGGCCTTCTGGAAGAGTAAGGTTTGTCCTTACAAAATACACTAAAAACATAACTGGTTGCCTGCACTTTTCCTTCCAGTAAGTGGTGGTTAATCAGATTTTTAAGGCCTTCCGTAAAGCTCCTGAAGTACTTTATGGCCTAGCTTGTGTGTGTCCTTGGACATAAAAAAATCCTCCTGGCACAATAAGACTTTTAAGATATTTGTTTTTATCCAGAACTCAAGTAAAACGAGACTACTGTTGCAATCCTTGAAGGGATCCAATGCAAATCTTAATGCCAACATGTACTTTTAAGTTTCCAGTATTTTATTTTTCAAAGCCCTTAAATGTGCTCTGGTTTTATAAAATTGGTCAACCTGACCTGAAGCATTTTGGATTTTTAATCAGAAGAACACAGATAACTCCAATATTTTTTATTTTATCTAAATTAACTAAATAAACCGTAAAAAAAAAAAGAAAAGTGGCCTTAGTAATCAATGTCAAGAAAAAATCTCTAAGAAAGAAAACACTTTAGAAGGTACCAAGGACTCAGCAGGGGGAGCTCATTCTCCTCTCTCTGGCGCTGCTTTTTGATGTGCGTATCACTTTTTCGTTCTAACAGGAAGAACAGCAGAAAATCAAGAAGAAGAAGAAGAATATCAAAAAGAAGCCCGTGGTTGTAGAGGAGCCTCAGAAACACTCTCAGGACAGCAGTTCTCCAGAGGCCACGCTGGACTCGGAGGGCAACGGGGCTGACCAGGAGTACGGCAGTGGAACAGTCAAGACGGCCGGCGGCTCACAGCCAATGGCTCCAGGAGTCTTCCTCAATCAGAGACGTCCCTCCACTTCATCTCCAAACAATGCCTCAGCACAGCCAGCAAAAGTGGAACGCGGTAACTCGACAGATGCCAAAGGTAAATCTCAATATCCATGTTCTGAGCAGTTTTTCTGTGCTGGTATGTAGAAGGTGTGACTGTTAGTTTGCCACTCTTGGGCTGTTCACCTCAATTATTCAGATCCGTTCTCAGACTGTATTCGACCCCAGTTACTTTGGCAAGTGAATAAAAATCATTTAATACTTGATTATATCTAAAAAAACAAATACTGAACCCAGTTCCGTGATTAGCTATTACATTCAATAATCATTTAATTTTTAATTCAGTTGTTTTTGTAGCCCTAAACACTGCTCAACAAGAATTCATTAGTAATTACGCACAATTCCAGACTTACAGGTACTTTTAACATTACTCTGTTTCTCTCCCAGCCAAGCGGCTAAAGAAAGGCATGGCAACAGCCAAACAAAGACTTGGAAAAATCTTAAAGATCCATCGGAACGGGAAGCTCCTCCTGTAACAGGAACAGTGGAGGGGATTTGACATTTTCTCCTGACGTTCTTATGGACACAATGGACTAGCCAATCCGATCCCTCCCTCTCTCTCTCTCCCCCTCCCCCAAACTGTGGACACGAACTGAAAGACGGAAGGGGAGTGTGCGAGTCACGCAACTTTTTCGATTTCTAAGAAGAGCTTAGGTCAGAATAGGTTTTTGCTTCTACTTATACTTTATAACTTTCAGATATTAAAAAATGTACAGAATACCTGCTATTAATATTTTGTAAGAAGAATTTGTCTCGTTTTACTACAGCTGTCAGTTTATCAGGGGTTGCAAAGATATTATGAAATAATAAATAGCAGTCATTCCAAGATAAAGAAAGTATCCCTTGCATGTATCCAGTTGCATGCATGCATCGGTAGAGAGGGCTGGGACAGGGAAGAAAATCCAGGACTTCATTTCTACTCTTTGGATGTGGCTTATCATTGTCTTTCGATGTTGAACAAGTATTACTGTACACTCTTTCATTCATCTTCACAATGGCTGCCGCACACGACTCCACCATACCACATTTCCCGTCGTCTTGTGGTTAAAGGATATTTCAGAATGAGTTACTTTTGTTTGCTGAGCACTATCACTGATAATATTTATTGACCTAATATAATTGTATGTCATAGATAGATTGAGGACCGCAAAAAGGCACTTAGAAAACATCAACAAAGCACAAAACCGTGATATTGTGAGTAGTTTTAAATGTCTTTTTATAACAGCTACTGTGAATCCATAAACTTATAATAGGATTTTTTCTTTTTCCCCCACAGACTACCATAGCAGCCAAATTTAGTTGTAACGGAACCAAAATAAATTTCAGTACATCATAAATTTAACATATCTGGTGCATTATTTAAAATAGGGTCATCTTTCCCACTGTAAACAAAAACAAGAAACTGTATGTCCGACACACTAATAGATCATACCAATAATTACTAGCAATAGTCACAAAGTATTTTTTAAAAGTCAGATTATTTTCTCAATATTTTACCTCATGTTTTACATCCCTAAGTAAATTGTCTTTTATATGAATTGAGCTTCATGTTTCTGTAACGTTGGCAAATGTAGCTTCTCTCTCTCTCTCTCTCTCTCTCTCTCTCTTAAATATTCGTATCCTAAAATGATCTAAACTAAAACACTAATTACATGGGACCTTGAGCTCTGATAAGCCTCATCCACGTTGATGTGTATCACTAAGTTAGGGATACTTTCTCTGCTTTGTTGGTCTCACAGGCAGCACCCATTAACCCTAGACTGAAATATGCATTTATATTGCTTCACAGTACAGTATGTAGAATGTAGCCTGTATATAGCTTTTTAAATAAATACGTTTTGTATCCTTTTTCCTTAATACTTCATTATACATTTTTACTAGTTTTTTGCAAAGTGTAAACAAGAAAAATATATATAAAGATATAGAAATAGTCATTTCTTTCTATTTTTTTTTCTTAGATACACAATAGCTGATTTTTTTTATTCTTTTAAATTTTAATCACCTTATTTTGTCCTTTTTTTTTTTTTTTGTTAGACAATGGTGTTGCCTGGAGAACAAAGCATTATCATAGCATAACATCTCATATGGCCTTACATAAACAAAACTACATGTATTGTACTGAATAATTTACACAACTTTAAGGGGGGAAAATGTCTAAAGTCAAAAGTAAAGTTTCTACAACCAGCCTCATGTTTTGGGTTCCACTGCCCTTACTGGGATTCAGAGTTCTTTTACTAGCACCTTGTGAAGTGTTGTCTGTGTCGGTGATGTAATTTATTAATGTTTGTAGCCTTTTATACTTGTATAATTCTTATGAGATTTTGTTTTAAATATTTTATCAGTGTGAAAGCCCCATAGGAAACCTATCATTAAAAATGCCTTGTTGAGTTCAACGAAACTCATTTGCCTTTTATTTTTATTTTGTCAACTGAAACAGGTCATTCATTTAAATTGTTACTATTATTATTATTATTATTATTATTATGCAGCTCTTTTTAAAAACCTTATGCCATGAACTTTATTTTGATAACAGAATATGTACATTCTCAACAAGGTTTGCTGATCAATTGCAGTGTTTTAGTTTTCAATGTAAATCTTGTATCCACCTTTTCTGGAGTGAAAAGCACTCATCTTTGTCAATGGAACTATTTCAGGTTTTATTTGTACAAAAAAATGTGTGTTGCTTTGTTGTGGTTTATTTTTATATGTTCAAACCAATTAAACACATCCACTGTACCAGGGCAGTGAATGATGCCTCTTATTGTAATGATGTGATACTTCACCTATATGCAAAATAGTATTTTCAGTGTTTTTCCTATATATTTTTTAAAGGGTATTTATGTAATATTACTCACTCCCTCACTCATTCTCTATACCGTTTATCTTGTATAGGATCATGGGGGACATAGAGCCTTCCAGGGACACTAGGCAGGGTACACCCATGGACATGGTACCTAGCATTACTTACTCACTTACTCACACACACTACGGGTAATGTGGAAGTGCCAGTTAGCCTAATCTGCATATTGTTGGACAGTGAGAGGAAACTGCACCCGGAGGAAATACACCAAGCACGGGGAGAACATGCTAACCACTACACCACCAGTGATTTTTTTAATAAGAACTATTTGATAGTCTTTTGATTAGCTGCAGTGCTTCTGAAATCACGTGTTGATTAATTTTTTATAATTCTATTCTATGTTATCTTCAGCTACCATTGACAGAAGTACCGGATATATTTCAAATCAGTTTTTATTAATGCGCTCAGAAGGAACTTAATATAATTCAACACCTCATTCACAAGGACTTGTGTGACAGACTTTGTGTGACTTTTCGAATACATTTTTTTTCATTACACAAATGTGAAATTTCTACAAAAAGAACATGATGACTATAAATAGTTGAAAAGTATAAAGTACAATTGCTGTCAGGTTGCTTTAGTACAAAAGAAATAATACATCAGGATGTGCTGGAAATAAGCCACTTTGCAGTGATAACACTAACTTTACTTTGTGTTAAAACAAATTAAACAACTCCATTGTTGATTATATTTCAAAAACGCTATTTTCCATTTTTCCATATCCATTTAACATTATTTGGATATGCTTTGGGTTTAGCCAGGATACACATGTAGGCTATGTTCACACTGAATTCTAAGTGCTCTATTAACCCGAGACTGAAATATGCATTTATATTGCTTCATTAATGCTTATATTGCTTTACTGATTCTGTTTGTTTGTTCACATGAATTTTTATATGTGGCCACGAAGAGATGCACACTCAAAAGAACAATAAAAGGACATCACACACAGCAAATTGTTGTATGGAGGTAAGCTTGGCAGCTTTCAAAATCAGAGTTTAAACAGATTAATTTATAAGTTGATATGCTGTGGATGCCAAAAGATGTCAAAAGTGTGAGCAGGAGTTGGCAAAGGGGTGGCACAAGTGGTCTAAGTGCTCAGCGCTGTTGCCTCAAAGCTCTATTAGGGGTTTAAATTTCGTCTATAGTCTGTGTGGGTGGAATTTGCATGTTGTCACCATGCTTGATGGGTTTCTCCAGTTTTCCCCTATACAGTGTAGAGTGGTGTTTCCAAAATCGCTAGCAATGTGTGTGTTTGTGCCCTGTTATGGGTTGAAACACTTTCCCTGGTGTACAATGCCATGTGCCTATATGTGTATGTATAAACCCCATGATACTATACCGGGATAATCGGTATGTACTGTATAAAGAATACATATGTATCCTGGATTTACAAGGATGGAGAGATTTTTTTTTTAATCACTCCTTTTGGTGGTGCAAGGGATGCTACTTCGGTATGGTGGAGTGTGCAGATGTGAAGATGTTCAGTTATTTCTGCCAGCACAGAATTGTGATGATGGTAAAGTTGCACGAATTCCGATTTGAGGTCACATTGCAAATACAGTATTCAGATCTGTATCTGATTTAGGCCAATACATGGAAGTGGCTTGAATCTGAATTGAAAACATCAAATCGCATATGATGTGTGTTCTCCACACTTTTATGAAAAAAAGTCTATATATTACTATTCTGCAATATGCTGAGTAAATTACTTTGTGTTAGTGATGGGTCGTTCATGAACGATTCGTTCTTTTCGAACGAATCTTTAACATGACTCAGATGAACGAGTCGTCTCGGAGAGTGATTCGTTCATTTTCTATTGGGCGCGCATGCGCAAAGCATCGCAAACCCTCAGTATGTTATATACAGGAAACAGAAATAAGTAGTTACCTTTGAGTCTTTTCGGTCCCGAGTAGTTTGTTTTTTTGTCACGTGAGGACAAAAACACTATAGGACATAGAACTTCAACTTCCGTTCAGACGCTATACAATGCAGTACACAGGAACCAGAGCTGAACGGTTTTCAACGAATCTTCAGGTCTCGAGTCGTTCGTTCCTTTGTCACGTGACTCCCATAGGCGCTATGCGGTGCAATAGATTCAAAAGAACGAACGACTCAGACTGGAAGATATGAGAGGTGAGCTACTCTTTCCGTTTATTATAATATGTCCTTAGCTGCATTGAAATATTTTGATTACTGAAACTATAGCCAAAATTTGTGTATGTAGACATATTGGGGGCCTTTTATATCGAAAATACAACATTTAATTTTATTTCTGATCAAAAGAACGAAATGAACTAAATGATTAAAAAAAGATTTGTTCATTTTGATGAACGATATTCAAAGAACCGAGTCACTAAAATGATTCAAACTTCCCATCACTACATGGTGTGTTGTTGCGCTCAGGCCTCCAAGGCCGTGAGGAACATCCTTTCAGGCAGCCACTGCTGGTTATAACTGCAGAGGCCGCTGGAAGTTGAATGAGAGAAAAGAGACAGACAGAGAGAAAGAGAGGGAGAGAACCAGTCGGTGAATATTGCATTCCCGCCAAGATCAACACCGTTAAAAGTCCATTAGCTTTAGCTGGAGCCTGCGGTGGGCCAATTCAAAAATGTCGGGCTATGTTAAACAAACACAAGTTCACTTCAGGCTCTGTAAATGTATCAGAAATGCAGCTTATACTTATAATGTCACCAAATTATAGTGATACTTATAATAGGCTAATTTTTCCATTAATACCAAAGCGATGTTTAGAGTTTGCAGTCACCATTAACAGTTTTTTTTATATGTCTTTTCTCTCCTTCTTTCCTGAGAGGACCGGAATTTTAATCTTGCTTCCTTGTTTCTTGTGTGAAAATGATTTATCTACCAGCAGGTGGCGATATACAGCTCAGAAAGCTGCACTTCCTTTGAGGAAAGCTGAGTTAATCAATCATCCAGCTGAAATTAGAGACTGCATTGTAAAAGTCTCCCTACTGTGCATAAACCCCATTATTTAATATCCCATGTAGTGCACTTACACAGTCAATAAAGAGCTAGCTGGAATTTGTTGTAAACGTAAACGGTTTATTAGTGTATATGAAAAGGGACTGTGCCCTTCTGTGGTTACGCACTGCCATATTTTACGTTTCATATCACATATATGGTAAAAAAAAAAAAAGCTTTCTTAAAGAACTTAAAAGTAGAGCTGAAACATGTAGGAATATCTTCACGGTTAAACGGTTTTAGGCCAAATTATCATTGTAAAAAAAAAAAAAAAAAGCGTGGACTGTTTAGCTGCTTTCCCTCCATTTACTTCTCTTCAGTCTCTGCCATTTCAACCGCTCTCACATAAATCTTAAGAGCATGACATCAATTTCAAAATAATTTGGGATAAACGGCCTTTGAGTCCGTATTTGTTATTGTTCGACGACGTTACACTGTGAACATGAAAACGCCCAACCCAGACATCAACATCTGCCACGTCTCCGAGCAGAAATCCATGTTCAAACCCTGCAACCAAGTATTAACGCTGTTTATGGCCTTCACATCAAGCCTTTCTACTGTTTACATCATGCCTCGGGTTGTTCCTGCCACTGGTTTGTTTGTCTCCGCATTGCATTGTTTAGCAAACACAGCTTTAGCAGTTAGTTAAAAAAAAAAGAAAAGGCAAAAAAAATAAAAAATTATAATAATAAAAAGAGGGAGAGTTGATCTTTTTAAATATAGATTATGACTGATTAAGAAATCATGTGGGGTTTTAATTTCGCTCTTAGATGGAAAATGGAAAAAAAAAAATCAAATACGTATGAGAATTTGATTTGTATTTTTATTTCCAAAATGTTGTTGTCCAATCCTGTCTTTGTAGTCTACATGAGAATAATAAGTGTGAATAGATCTTACCTGGACCGCACCATCACTACACTAAATCACTCGACTCATTTGATTGGAGAAATTCTAGAACTGGATAATTGTTCTCGATTTGTTTCCAGTTCTAGAATTTCTCCAGTCCAGTGTGCCCAATACCCTATTGATGGGATCAAACAGCAATCAAATATCACATAAAATATTGTCTATTTTTGACTACTCAAAAAAAAACACTTTTTATTACACATTATCAGCTATACATCATTGTGTTTATATGTTTAAAATCCATACTAATGCTACTATTGCCATTAGTAGCTATACAAGTCTACTGCTTATTCAGCATCCCTGTTCATGTTGGTCACATGCGTAATTATGTGTCATTAAAATTCTATTACCCAACTATATATATTTTTTTCAAGTATACACAAATAGAAACTCTTATTAACTAATGGATTTCCTTTTTTTTTCTTTAGGCTAGTTGTTTCAAGTGAATGTTGCACATACAGTAAAATACATATAAACGACACATTTTATCCATATTTTTAGATAAATTAACAAGATTATTTAAAGTAATTGAAATAATTTATTTTATTGTGTAAAACCCACAGCTGATCACAACTAAATGAATATTTTCACACTAAAACTGTATCTGGAACAGTTTTCATATTTTTATCAAGTATTTTATTAATATAATATTTAAAGAAAAATATAATAACATAACATTTTGGTTTCTTATTTACACCAGAATATTTTGCTAGTCAAAAGTTTGAACACACTAATTTGAATACACACTTCTAATTTCATTGCCTTTAATGATTTTTATTTCTGCACCACAAAAACATTGTTAAGTCCGAAATATGTAATAATCTCAGTTGATTTGTCTGCTACTTATGCTCTGTAAATGCTCCATAACGGCTCCCATCTGAAATGCTGTTAATTGGTGATTTCTGAGGCTGGTGACTCTAAATGAGCTTGTAAGTTTTGATCTTGCTTACCTGGATGGTCTTTTTGAGTGCCAGTTCCATCAAAACCCATGCAAATGCACTTGACAACAATTTTCTTGCAAGAACTATATTGGTGTCATGTGGGGGCGTAGTGGTTAGCACCATTGTCTTGCACCTCCAGGGTTCGGGCTCAAGTCCTGCCTCGGGGTCTGTGTGCATGGAGTTTGCACGTTCTCCCTGTGCTTGATGGGTTTTCTCTGTGTACTCAGGTTTCCACCCACAGTCCAAAGGCTTATTATAGTTCCAAAATTGACCATAGATTGTCAATGCATGTGTGTGAATCATTGAGGTCTTACCTCATGGAACTAAATACAATGGTAATTACCACAGTTGGACTACAGAGGTTCTTAGATAGATGGATGGATGGATATATATATATATATATATATATATATATATATATTACCATAATTGTTTAAAATCTTTTTCTATGCTATAAATACAATCAGTAATATTTATTTCTTTTCCTAAAACAGTTAAATAACTACAGTTCTTTGTCTGTCTTGTAGAATATTTAATGCACATCCAACATCATGAATTACGTATTCATTATGCATAAAATAAACAGACAGACATGTTGGAGTTGTCTGCTCTGTTGGGAACAGCAGGTGGCCCTGCGTCTTGCAGGAAATTCCCCCTGCCTAGCATCACTGATTAAAAGCATTAGACTGGGGTTTCCCTACAAAGGAAAGAAGAAAAAAAGAGTTGAGGATCACTCCTGGCTTAGTGCACCTAGAGCACTTAGTGAAAATGAAATTATAATTGCTCAGACAAAGTGATTAGAATGAGAGCATTTCAGTTAGTATCGTTCCACTTTTGGCTTGTTAAAAGTATAAAGAACGCACTACATACCTGTTGAAGTTTTTGGGGCTTATATATTTGCTTTGGAGGTATTAATGATGAGTTCATTGAAGGAGGGCAAGTGGGTTCATAATTGAGCAGCATCGGAGCAGCATGAACGAAGCCTGCTGTGTGTCATGTGTGAGTTGATCTCATTGCTCTTGTATGCGCTCTTGTAGGGTAGCGCTCACAGATGTGCTATTAACACGGCCTTCAGTGGTATGGCCAGCAAAGGATGCTTTTAATTGCTCCAGAAGGTCTGACTACGTATCGGTATACAGCCACCATTATCCAAAGGGAGGGAAGGATCAGGGGCCCCTTCCTAGGCCATATTTAGTTGTGTCTTTGCATCTTCATCTGCCAATAGGAGGCCATTATTCAGTCTTGTCCTTTTTTCTAAATTTGCCACTAACAGTAAGAGAAGGAATATAGTTTGATTTCCGTCAAAACATCTTAGTCGACAACCCTGTTATGATTTTATTATCTTAATGAGTAACCGATACAGGTGTAGGAAAAATATTTGAGAAGTTTGGCAAATAGTCTATTGTTTCATTGAACTGGATAGTGAGCAACTAAGGACCCTTTATATTATAAAAGAAGGAAAATGTCCATACTAGAAAATAGTAACATTCATAACCCTTTTCACAGCATACCCGGCAATTGTTTTGTTTGGAAAAAGGATCTACAGGATTGGCACCTGATATGTTTGAACAATGCAGCATTTGGCTACACTTTTAAAACAAGCAGTTAACAGCTGCCTTCAACTCTTGTTTTATCCATTTATTTCCATCACTATTAAGATATCCACTATGTATACAGTTGCGTAAAACACTATTATTACTCCGATTAGGACATGTAGAAAGGTTAGACTTACTTTCTTACTTAACTCTAAAAAGGTTTTCACGTTCAAAGAACTATATAGAGGAAGCTGTGCTTGGAAATTTTATGAATCATATCTTCACTTCCATTAGCCAACCCGATTTTCCATATTAAGTCACTCAACTCCTCCTGACCCCCATTCATGTGCAGGGTTGTGAAGCATTTCACACTGCAGCATGATCACATCCTTCTGACATGAATAAACACCTATAATCTCGACCTTTTAGATCTCTGTAAACACACCAAATAGCAAATGCTACAAATTTAGGCTTGAGGCTTCCAAATGCAAACATCTGTTTTTTTTAACCCATACATATGAAACCAGCCATTTTCTATGTAAGTAATCCTCGTGTCCATAAGGAAACACTTGTAGCTGTAACTTCAGGGTAGTGTTTTAAATAACAACAGAAGATTTCTTGCAAGTTAATTTGAATAAGTAGTCCTTAGTGGGTAATTAGCCATGGGTATTTTAAGAACGGTGAACATAATGAAGGACTTCCATCCAAAATGTTATGCTTCCCAAGAATCTTTGTTTTTTGTTCCTGTGTGAGTTTTTTTTTTTTTTAAAGAAAAATCTACTTTTTTTTTTTTTTTTTACAAAAATCTACACAGCAGTTACTATCTAAATTATGACTTATTTTTCATTCTAAAACAAACGTTTATGTGACATTCAAGTGTAACCAGCACAGTCACAGCTCTACTTCAACTAATTTCAATGTACATTTCAATGTACATTTTCTTGCAGTATACAGAGCTGTAGTCAGCTGGTGCTGGGAGTCTCCCAACTACAATTACTCCGTTTACATGTGGCAGTATGAGACGGAAATTGCTTCTGAAGGACATGGCTTTGTTTCTGTGCATGAGCCTCATGTTTATCCGGGTATTTAGATGAAACATGATGCCATGCCACGCATCAGCAAGTGTCTGAGATAGCCTTTCAAACGACTCATTTTCAGACACACTTAAGCAAGTGCCAGTTTAACATACCAGTGGTTAGACAGTTTCTGTGCAAAAAAAGCAACAAAAAACAATCTAACTCATTTAAGAATATTTCAATTTTTACTAAATAGCTCTCTTAAACGGGTCTCGTTGAAAAATCATAGAGTTAGCCATAATTCTTTAGCCTACTAACACACCAACAATCAGGGGTTTTAAACTTATCTGTAATTCAAATGCAACTCAAAACTCACTTGATTATCATTTACCTTAGAATTTACTGGGCCAGCTTTTGCCTTGGCAAACACATAATGCTTATAATAAACAGATTGGCTTTCCCTTGCGTGTGTGTAACTGATATCTAAATGATTAGGGCTTTCTCTCCGCCCCTTGGCATTATGCCCTCTGAACCCACAGGGTCAAGCGGCTGCGAGCTCCCTGACCCCCAGGACTTCCTCTGAATATTAAAAGGCTAGTTATGTCGTCAAGAGCTCTGATATAGAACATGGGCTCATTTTCAAAGTTGGCCAATCAGTGCAAAAGATCCAGCTTTTATGTGGGCTTTTGAGAGATGCTATGATGGCACACAGAGGAAGTGCATGGAATTTTAAAATGATGTGGTCACATGCCTACAGGCTGTAAATGCTTTGCCTAAATCCTTCTAACTTGCTTGCTCTCTTGCTACACTAGGGTTTATGTTATAGAGGAATATTTGGTGTGCTTTTATTTAAGAAATTCCAGGTGATGTGAGGCAGACCAATGCAACTGACAGCAGGTATTATATCCTCAAATTTGGGGTGTTTAAAGTGGAATGTTAAAAAGGGTTGCATTTCCGCCTACTTACCGCAAGGATTCTGCATTGCAAACTCCATCTAAACAGTTAGCAGAACTTTGAGTGACATTCCGCCACAAAAACATTTTGAACTTCTGGCAGAAGGATTATGTCTATCTCCTTTCATCTAGTTAAGGTGGAGTTGATGTCTCTCCACTTTATCTTTATAAAATTAGTCATGCAATTATTGCATAAATACGACTCCTTCATCTATCTTGTTTCTTGTCTTAGGTACCTTTATAAACTTAATACATTATTTTTATTTATTTTTTCACTTATTTATAACACATTATGTGGATAGAGCGAATGCACCACTGCTCCTTAAAAGAGGCATACATGTAAAAATAGCTTGTCTGTATGAATGCAACTGCATCAACTTCCATAAGCTGGAGCATGCAGCAGTTGCAAGGTGCCCACTCGCCAAGCTCTGCTGCCTAACCTTTGACCTCTTGAAGTGTAAATAATTGGGGAGCTCGTTCTTTAAACTAAATTGCAGGCCAAGAGGAAGCAGCAGCAGCCTTAGGCCCCTGCGTCTCCTCAGGTGCTTTGACAGGCGTAGTAATACCCCACCTTTGGCCAAGTCATTAGTGCACAATGTCTCCATTATCTCCAGTCAGCCTACTGCTTCGGTGGTACACAGTTCGGTGCTTCCTTTTCGATTAGCATGCGTCTTCTGCTTCTGATCAGGGTTTGATTTGAGTTGTGTTTTGAAAGAAGCAAAACTGACAGCATTTATAAATGTCTGACTGGACATGGTACTTGTGAATTCAATACTTTATGTGTTCTGTCAAATCTGGGAATGTTGCTGTGGTCAGACTTGGATCTCAGAATAAAATCAAGGGATTTGAACACGCCGGGTTGCTTACTAGCTTGAGGACATGATTTGTTATGACATAAAATATGACAGATTTATAATTTAAAAAATTATGTAGGGTGTTCTTGCAGGTCGGTATGTGAAATAATCATTGCTGGTAAGGTAAGGGTAAGAAAAATGGCTTGATATTATTGCAATTTATCAAAGTCTGCTAAGCTGTAACACAGTTTTGATCCATCCAAAACTATGTCTAAATCAGCAAGTGATGCCAGTAGCAACTCTTGTTTTCTTTTTTGCAGACAACTGATTCCTTTGAGTGCAAAATAAATTTCACACATAGGGATTCATGGCAGTTTTTTTTATATATATACAATAATAATTGTGTGGCACAGTGGCTTACCAGTTAGCACTGTTGCCCTTTTAAAAAAAATCATTATTATTGTGGATCCATCAAGCCACTGTTGCCCTGCACGTTCGATTCCGGGCTTTGTGTCTATCGAGTTTGCATGTTCTCCCCATTGCATTCTCTCCCACCATCTAAAAAAAATGCATATTATCATAGGCATTCCCAAATTGTAGTGAGTGAATGCGCTTGTGAATGCTGGGGCCTGCCGCGGTCATAAAACCGTCCCTAGTTGGAACAAGATGGATGGATGAATATACAGTACATATTGTTAGATTATATATATATATATATATATATATATATATATATATATATATTAGATTAATGGTTCATTGAAAAATGGAAAAACAAAAAGCTATATTAACTCATTTATTCTATTTATTGCCGAGACACAGAGCTTTAGGTTTGTCAACTTTCCAATGATACAACATGTGCAAGATAATAATTGTCCAAATAACCCCAAAAACCTGTAACAGTTAATTTACCTAACAATAATTATAACAACCTAATTATAACCATAATAATATTGGTAATAATGGTGTGTTTTCCACTAGATTAACTAGACTAAATACCCCACATAAACACATTACTTTATTTTCTTTCATATTTCTTCCCCTCAGATATTTCCGTAGGTAACAAACACGTGGTGTTCAAACGTAAATTACTCCGGTTCTCGGATAACCTCGAGGGTCATTACAGCAGAGTTAACTGCGGTAGCTAAAGATCAGCTACAGAGCCGGAGCTGGAGCGTCCCAGCCGCAGCCTTATCAGCAGCTTTAATCTGCTATACGCCTCAGGGAGACGGGGACGCGCAAATGGAGCGCGAGGAGCAAAGCGCACGCGTCGGCGCAATCGCGCGCGATGTTATCATGAAGTGAATGACGAGGCGATAATTAGGCCGAGCTAAACCAAAACAAGCACGTTTTAGTGTCTCTTTCAGTATTTAAGCAAGCACACAGGTGTGTGTAGACGGTCCGGTCCTCTCTCTCTCTCTCTCTCTCTCGCTCTTACACACACACACACACGCGCTGTGAGAGTTTTTACACGTATATTGATGGCTGTTGAGACGCGCTCCATTTCTTCCTAATAACCTGAGAGAAATAAGGCGCGTATGTGTTCCACGCGTGAGGTGTGAATCTGCGTGAGAAGATCTAGATTAAGAGATACACGCGATACTTCTCTGAGACAGATCTCCAGGGTGAATGGGCAAATTGTAGGTTACAAAGCGGAGAGTAATTACGCTTCGTTTCTTCATTTGTTAGTGCAACAGCAGTCCCTAACCACGCATGGGTTTACGGATTGCCGTTTGGACTGCCAAGCGTGAACGGGTGGCAATTTCGTCCCTTCTGGGTAAATAAACACGTCTAAACCGAGCAATAATGATCCTCAGCGCTTATGTCTTCATTCCGGCTAAAGATAGGACAGATTTCACATGCATTCCCTTAGATCTAAAAATAGCTCGAAGGAAACAAAATGAATGAGCTGTCAGGACGAAAGCACTTAGAAAAAAGACACCAATTTGTTGAATTGCTAGCCGATAGAAAAGAGGTTCTCACTGGCCCGTCTCTCACACGCATGGTTCATAGTTGAATTAAATTGGTGAGGTAAATTAAAGCAACGACACACTGTGTGCATCTTGCCCATGTTGTAACTTTTACACATTTTGATCGAGCTTTACACTTAATCTACAAGCTTAAGGAAGACCAAAAAGCTGTGATAACATTCAACCTGCATAGAGCACATTGTTTTACTAAGCAATATTGTTTTTACACCAGCAGAATAAATCCCAACCTAAAACATTAACAGGATCAAAACAAATCAAAACCAGGCGATTACTGGTTTGCACTAAAATGCTATCAATTGCTTTGTTTGTTGGTATTTTTGTTAAAACCTAAAAAATTGAAAAAGATCTATTTTGAATTGTCAGAATGAATAAGCAAAGAATTATAATAATTTATAATTGTATTTATAATTGCATTCAGTCTTACTTTGGTGTGTCTTTTTTAATATAAAATGGAAAAGTAAAAAACTTAAAAACAACAACAACAAAAAAAAAACTATTTAAAAAACCATTTAAAAAAGATCTCAAAATATCTTAAACCTTACCAAGGTCACCAGCAGAGGGAGATACGAGGATTTAAACCACCAAGGACCAGCACGAACCTCAATGACCTCAGAAAATCTGTGGAAAATTATGCAATTAATTATTTTGTCATTAATCCAGCCATTGAATCAAAAATATTGGGACTTCCTAAAAGGCATCATTTAAAAAGTAAGATCTGTCCTGGAATGCCTAAGTTGTGTGTTTGTCTTAATGTGTATGCTGTCAAATTCAATTCAAATTCAAATTTTATTTGTCACATACACAAACATACACAGTACGAAATGTAGTGAAATGCATTATACGACTGCCATTGACCCTAAAAGAGAGTTAAATTTTACAAATAAGAAATAAATATGAATAAAAGAAATACGATAGAAATTAAATTAAAAATTTAAATTAAACTAGGAAAAATAGAAAAATAAAAATATAAATGTACTAGGAAAAAATAGAACTAAAAATAAAAATAGAAATATGATGTACAAAATAGAAAATAGAAATAGAAATATACTGTGCATAGAAATATACTGTGCAAATTGAAATATACTGTACGGTGTGTGCAAATATGCATAGAACAAAGTGTCTTAGTGCAGAGGTTATTAAAGTGTCTTTGTGCACTGGTCCAGGATGTAAACGTAAAACTGTAAAATGTAGTGTAGTTGTGAAGGTAGGTGTGCAAAGTTATTAAAGTGTCTTTGTGCAATGGTCCAGGATGTAACGTACGACATGTAGTGTATATATGAAGGAAGGTGAGCGTGTAATTGTCCATAGTGTTCATGGATGTAAGAAGATTGATAGATTTGACCAATTATGAAAATATTGTGTAGTTCTGCATAGTGGTGTGGTTGTGGTTGAGAGACCTTATCGCCTGCGGGAAGAAGCTCCTCCTCAGTCTCTCTGTGTTGGCCTTCAAGGAGCGGAATCGCTTCCCAGACCGCAACAGAGTAAACAGTCCGTTATTGGGGTGGCTGAGGTCCTTCACGATCTTCCTGGCCTTGGTCAAGCACCGCTTGCTGTAAATCGATTGCAGGTCAGGGAGCTCGATGCGGATGATGCGCTCAGCTGATCGCACCACCCTCTGTAGAGCTTGTCTGTCCTGCATGGTGCTGTTCCCGAACCAGGTCGTGATATTTCCCGTCAGGATGCTCTCGATGGTGCAGGAGTAGAAATTCCTTAGCACCTTGGAGGGCAGTCTAAAGTCTCTCAAGCGTCTGAGGTGGTAGAGACGCTGCCGGGCCTTTTTTACCACGGTGTTGATGTGACAGGACCATGCCAGGTCCTGCGTGATGTGAACACCGAGGTATCTGAAGCTGTCCACTCTCTCCACTGGGCTCCTGTTGATGACGGGGGTCTGGTAGTTCCTCACCTGCTTTGTACTAAAGTCCACTATCAGCTCCTTTGTCTTACTGACGTTCAGGAGGAGATTGTTTCTCTGGCACCAGTTCTCCAGATTTCCAACCTCCTCCAGGTAGGCCGTCTCATCGTTGTTCGTGATCAGGCCCACCACAACAGTGTCGTCAGCAATCTTGATGATGGTGGTGGAGCTGGTAGTGGCCACGCAGTCGTGGGTGTACAGAGAGTTGGAAAAGAGCAGTGACAAAATGAATAAATTAATATTAATAATAGTAATATCTATAACATTAGTAAGAAACACATCTTAATTAAGATCATTATTTCTCACATAATTATGGATTCAATAAGACTGTTCTACTTGAATTTTAACTTGGGCCAGAGATTTGTGCTACTTGCACACATGATTCTGCTGTGTAACCAAAACGGTACTTCAGCTTCCAGCATGTCCACTTTATTGAAGGTAAGTCAAAAAGACACCATTACCATGACTTGCAATATTGCATGTCAATATCAAGAAATATTGTCATCCATTAAAAAAGCTCTATGTCACCCCTTAAAAAGTGCCAAGGTGGTGGGAATCATCTGAAATCCCCTCATGCATGTGCCAACACCTGGTGACATGGTGACACCTTTCCCAATGTTACAAAATGACTTTTAAAAACAGTATACCTTCTTCTGTTCTTATTTATATTGGACCCATGGGGCTACTCCCAGCTCTGGAAAAATAATCAAAAGTGCCAACAGCTGCAGTTCCTTGAATGACCACAAGGTGCTGGCTCCAAAAGTGAGTCAATCCCCAAACAGCCCGATGTTACTCACTCGCATATTCACTCATTGTCTACAGCACTTTATCCTGTATAGCACACAGGTGTTTCAAGTGACTTAGGCACCTTACCTGCCTTACCCCACGAGGCAGGGTATACTCTCGACAGGGGGCCCAATCCATTGCAGGGCACACACATATCCACACTTGGGGCAATTTGGGAATGCCAGTTAGCCTAATCTGCAGGTCTTTTGATTTGGAAGGAAACTGGAGTACCCAGATGAAACCCATCACAGGGAGAACATGCACACTCCACAAGGTGGAAATCAAACCTGATCACCAGCTAATTTGAATCACTGTCGACACACAATGTGTGGGGTATGAATATGAATGATGGAGTTTAACAAGTTGCAAGCTAGTTTGAGGTAACTGACATGAGTACGGTGTCTTCCAGCCAATACCCAGGCTCTGTTCGTTCCTCCCATTTGCCCATCTATGGATTAACGAAGGTTCAGGTGGAGTCAGCTTCTGGCGATAACCAGAGCTCTCACAGTTGTGCTTAAAAACATTCTTCAGAAAACGTATGGGTGATGTCACAGAGGGCTTGTCCAGATCTTATACACCTTGTACATATTGGAGCTATCTGTGTTAAAAGCTTTTCACTGCAGTCACAACTGCAGGTAATGACTCCTATCATTGCCTTTTATCCATTTACTTCTCGAGTGCGTATATGGCCCCATTAACACGTGTTCTGGGTGAACAGGGTCAATGTGTCTTGAAGTCGCACTGTGATCCAATCTCTCAAATCACATTTGGAGGTGGTCTGGAACACATATGGCCACATCACGTGAATGTGAAATTGTCTTGATGTGTCCTGGACAGCTGGACCAACTAATCAACTGTGTCCCATGACTGAAAAATGTAGTACATAATAATTTTTTACATTTTTTGTGAATTGTATTGAATGGGGGAATGGGAGGTCTCTGTTGCTGGGCTAATGGATGCAGATAAAGCTGTAACATCAGACTCGAAAGAGAATACTTTTTATAGTTTCATCCCTTGTCTTTTTTTGTAATAAGACCACATGCCACATGCAACATTTAAAACATTTAGATGACTTGGCAGCTTTATCCCCACACATATCTATTGTCCAAAATGGATATGATGATTCAGGATCATGACCCAGTTTGCATGTGTGTTTTTCTTTTGAAATAAAAGGACAATGACCCAGAAGTCCAAGAGTCACTTGTGAAATCAAGAGCTTCTAGTACTCAGACATTGTATGCACTCTGATGCACTCCATTAGCTAAGACATGGTGTGCTGTTCCACTGCCTGGTTCTAAGACTAATCTCCTTTTCTTTTCTTTTTTTTTACTGCTGTTGAACAAATACAAGTCCATATGAGCTGAGGATAGTACTGCAGGATGGTGAAATGAAATGTTTTTTTTTAGAGAAAAACGCTATACTCCATAACAGAAAAGATAACTGTGGATAAATCAATTACCTCACTTCCCAAGGGTAATTTTAACATGATTGTTTCTGTAATTTAAATTTGTATATATTTGAAAGGAGGTGGTTTCTTATTAACCAGATGTTCGTAAATAATTTATTGATACCGATATGTAAAGCTTAAATAAAGAAAGCATGGTGGGGAAAAAGTACACCCTTGCCGTTTTAGTAGATATTCAAAGAGGAAATGACAATTTGAGTGCCCCCAGCAAACACACACACACAGCCCTTTTTCTTTTGAGGTGACCCAGTGGGCCAATAAGCAAATGTCAGATAAGGAATGATTTGCTACAAGCAAAACCTTTAAAATAAACCAAGCATTAGTCTCTCAGTGTGGTGTATGTGTGTGTGCGCGCAGAGACTTGGCTGAGCCCCTCTAATTCAGTTGAATTACAGTCATGTTTGCCCGACTGGCACATTCACAGCTGTGATAATAGCACGAGGCCATGCAGGGCCTTCAGCAGCCTGCACATTGTCCACATGAGCCAGCACTCAGCCTTGTGTGCATGTGCAGGTTTCTGTGTGTATATGCAGGCCTACACATGTGTGTCCTAGTTTAGGCAGGCTTACTTATGTGTGTGTGTGTGTGTGTGTGTGTGTGTGTTCTTTAGTCCATGTTCGTCTTTTACTGTGTTACGCACAGAAAAAGACAAAAACTGGCTGCTGTGTTTTCTTTCCCAGAAAGTGTGTTTATTTCTGTTCCTTTGGTTTCAAAGCAGGGGCAGCAGACTGCGGAGGAAGTTAGACTCATTAAAATTAAAATGCTTTGATTGAATGATACTTTTCTTGCATGTAGCATAAATATTTTGGCTATTGTCATGATTTTACAGTCCCAGTGACCTTTGAGAATGGCTGGTGATGTGTGGAGAGAGAAATGATTTTGAAAGGTAAATTGGCTTAACTTGTTTGACAATATTACAGGTGAAGAGAACAATACTTGCACTGGATAATGGAAAATTAATTGAAAGAAGACATGAATAGTTTTGCAGTGAATAGTTTTTACAATGATTTTTACCAAATCACCAAAAATAATTTTAAATGAAGAAATTTAGTTGTGAGTGAAGATCAAGGGGTTTTAAATTTGTAATGTGACAAGCTCACCAGCAACAAAGACAGCTGCCAGGAAATTTCTGGCAGCATCATAAAATGTAAACAGAAGTTATAGGAATATAAGTGCTGCTATGATGCGTGCCTAAAAGTCTCTGATATGATAGAATCACAGGATAGCTACGGATATCGAAGTCACAATAACAAACCTTAAAAGAAACCAACTGATTGATGATGTTATCTAGTACAGTAAGATATTTACAAACAACTTTTGTTCCAGGAGCATATAAAGTCAGACTTTGTCTGTAAGTCAGACAAAGTGAGTTTTATACACCTTTGACACAAATATACAATTTAAAGCATTAAAAACTTAACAATTGGTGTTTTGTTTTCTCGTTATATTTTTGTAAGAACTGCACCTCCAGATCGCAAAGGGAATTCAGGTGACGCAGCAGGCTCAGCTGACCTCATTTAAAACGGACATAATTTGCGTGCTTGAACGGACATAATTTTGTCTCAGAGCTGTATTGGACTGTGAAATTGTGTCTTGTTAAAGATCTTCTGAAATGAACATCATTCATCTTCGGGTCAAGGTTTTCTTCTTTAGGACATCAGATGAATCTGCACATTTTTTTCTTTACAGGCTTCTCGGGTGCTTGTTCAGTCCCTTGTTATTTCAATGCTGGACTACTGGAACTCACTTCTGGCAGGTCTGCCTCTGTCCACGATTCATCGTCTGCAGCTGATCCAGAATGCTGCTGCATGTCTCATTTTCAACCTTCCCAAGTTCTCCACTCCGTCCTCTGCGCTGGCTTCCTGTAGTGGCCCACATTAAATTCAAAACCCTGGTGCTTGCTTACAAAGTCAAAAAAACGGCCCAGCACCCACTTCACTCTCAGCTCTAATCACACCTTGCAACGCACCATGTTCCCTCCAATCCTCCAGCATTTCGTGTGGTCCCACCATCTCTATCACCAGAGATCAAGGAAGACATGGACCTAAACTCTTTTCTGTTTTGGCACCTACTGTAGTTGTCCAGTGTTTGACTAAAAGTACTTACAGTAGTTAGTAACGTAGTAACCCAGTGTAAAGATCTATCCAATGGTGGAAACTACAAAAACGCTTTTGTAAGTTGCTCTGAATAAGAGCGTTTGCCAAATGTCTAAATGTAGATGTAAATAGGACAGCTTTACAGGACAGGCATTTTATATAATTGTGCTCCCACTGATTCATTAAAGCAGGTAAGGCCGACTAAACCCCCCCAACACATACATACCGATATACCAGACAATGGTCATTTTATACATTCACTTACACAATGAAAATATTGTACATAATTTAAAATATCGGTGTCTTGTGCAGTGCAGTGTCTATATTTTGTACAATACATGTGAGCTGCTTCCGCGATTTGTTCGCATCTACAAATGTTTGTAGATCTGTTCTTATCATGCGGAAATTCGTAATGTTTGAAAGTCGGGGACTTATTTCAGTTTGGTAATTTTCCTCAGTCTCTATCATTAGAGCATTTTGATTCTATAATCTGACATGGAAAACATCTTATTGCACAGTCTCTAGAATTTGACCAACACGTTAGTAGGATCATCTTGGACAGTGTTAAAAATTATGAAATTAAAAGGCTGCTGAAGTTGAACAGTTTGAAACAGGCTTCAGACTACAAATGAAGTCTCTAGAGGAGATGCCATATAGACCACGGTGGAATAGAACAATTAAAAGAAAACCGAAGAAGACAAGAACTTTTGCTGATCTGTTACCTGTTGATCTTTTTGACATTTTTAGGCATTTACAAGTGGCACTTGTATGCTGGAAGCTTGTGGTGCCCTGAGTTTGGCTTCTTTCCAGTGTTTGATTATGACAGTATGCTCTCCCAAGCTGAGCCCCACACAGCGGCACACGTGCACAGGACCAGTGGGGGTGAATTGCTGCACTGAGCTCTGCATCTGATCAAGGCTGGTGTAGGATGTAAGGAAATACTCTGGTGGGGCCATCACAGTCCATTATAACTGACCAATACCAACCAAGGACAATCCAGCTGCTCTTTGAACAGTATTTTATCTGGAGTTAAAGCTTGGTCTGTAATCCTTCTGTGGATATGTTAAGTGACAGCAAAATCAGCATTCATTTGAATAATTCTTGGGTTGAATATTGTACAAGAGCATATTTGAGGTAGTAAAGGATTGCAATGGCATACTAAGTGTAATTAACTTTTAACTATAATATAATATACTATAATTATACTAATTACACTATAATTATATTATAGAATAATCTTGGGTTGATGTCTAGTAAGCATAATTAATTTTGTTTTGACACTTCATTAATTCACACAGTATAAAAAATGTTTGAGGTTTCTTAACAGGTGTGCTTGAATCAATGCAATGTGCACATCTGTGTGTGTGTGTCCAATGTCAGTCTTTGCCAGTACTAAGCCATGCAATTGGAGACTGTTTGTAAACAGTCTGTCCTTTCTCAAAAGTGCCCAAGAGATTTGCTCCAGGAAGTCAAATTACATCGAAACTACCTAATTTGGCTTGGGGCTTTAAGCTTCATGCTTGAATGACCTTAATTGCTACAGGACCGAGTTTTCATTTCACTATCTCTGGGTGCTCTAACAACAACTGCAGGGCACTGCAGCACTGTCGTGCTTGTTTCCTAAGGGTATTAAAATACAAATTTTTCAAAATTAAAATGTCACAAATATGCGGTTTTATATTAATAACAATTGCTTTTGATTTGTGAAGAGCAAGCCAAGCAAAAAAAATAAAAATCAATAAAAATGAGCTAAAGCATGATTAACCTTTTTAATTAAATTTTTTTAAAGTCAAAGTTTGTATGGACAGTATAAGCATACATGTATAAGTTATTCTCTTATTCTCCTAATCTGATTCATTTCACATTTGCCAGTGATCCATCTGAGCCAACGATTTTTTCACGTGTCACTCACTGCTTAATGACTATTGTGCATGTTCTATCCAATTAGCTCTGTCAAAGCTATCTGCGTGAGAAAACGGCATCTGATGACAGCTCAGTTTCAGTGCTTTAGCCGGGTTTCAGTGACATGTACATTAGCTCTTTTCATGTTCGGCTCTCAGTCACATCATGCTCTAATGGAGTGATCTTTCAGAGAGGTGTTGGCGATTATGACGTTAGCTGAAGCAGCCCACTCTAAAACAGATGTAGGATCACTGGTCTGTCAGCAAGAATGTTGTCTGTGTTCACTTCCACCAGCCTATCGACAGCTGCTGTCACCTACTCGTTTTAGAGCGCTCCACCTGCGTGTGTGTGCTCTACATGCTGTCCACACCAGCTTACACACCCTATACGTCCGCATGCACTTAGGCATAAAAATCCCTCAGTATTATGATAAGTGATGTGCATATTACTGTCTGTTAATAATATAAATAGTGCAGCATGTCTCAGGAGTGTATCATTCATTCATTTCCTGTGGGGCTTATCTGAACCATTAGGTATTTTTTCATTCTTCCTTTCTCTTCTCTGCACAAAAAAAACGGAGTGATATTTAATATGGCAACTTGAAGATATGAAGGATAGTTAGTCTAAGCAGGCCCCTCGACCACCCCGAGGGATGGCAGCAGAGTGTATTTGCTGGATGTGATAAATTGTCTGCATACTTGGACTCAAAGGTTGGCAAATTAACAGTTAATTAGCGGTTGATAAATAGCAGATCTGCACCAGGCCCTCAACTGCTGCAGCCTTGTGTTCTCCTCCCCATCTCGCTAAGGCAAGTGTTTATGTGCCGGTAACAAGTGTCAGAGCAGATTGTTATGTCTGTATTTTGTCACACGTTGAGATTGCTCTCAGATGTGCACCCCTCCCAAAAACTTAATCACACATGCACACACACACTCACTATACAACCTTGAACACTGCCCGTACTGACCTACTGCTTTTCACAATCTCGCAGACACACTTATCAACGCCCCTGACACTGATCTATTGGACTGTGTCTTTTGGGGGTCTGCTTTGTTGGCACATTTGCACAGTAGTGTAGTTACAAAGGAAAAGTAAATAGAAGTATGTGTTCACTGGAACACATTTGTCAACGTGTCTCAAGTCGTGGGGTTTATGTCAAAATTGTCTGTTATAAGATACTGATGACAACTAAAGTAAACTATACCACAATATTCTAATCTGTCGAATATATCCTTTTTTTTTAACCTATGAAACAATTGAGCAGTTAAGGTGTAATACTTTACGCTCACATTCCCAATTTTAACAAACTAAATCAACTGTTTGAGAATTATAGACATTCTTCTTTAGATAAAAGCTCTGGAGTTGATTCCAAGTGAACTCATAATATGCAGTCTAAAGTGGTATTGATGCAAATGAAGGAAGCCAACATTGGACTGAATAAAAAATACCAACCTATTAAAGAGATTTAGAAGAGGCCAATTATTTTTTTTTTTTACATCTTTTTAAAAAAAGAAAGTACTGGAGAGTTCAGCAACAGCAAAAGGCTACAGAAGACTATATATGTTTTATACAGGTCCTCCATTTTTATAGGCTCAAAAGAAATTTGTACAAAAATTGTAGACAGTGACTTACTGATGTCTGGAACCTGCAAACATCAACAGAACACTTTCCTCCCTTTATTTCAGTCGCTTCAGATGCTTTAAGAGTTTTGATTAAATCTGAGCAAAACGTATAGTTCTATACATGTCAGAATTCATCCGGCAACTTTTTATCAGCTGTCATCTATACATAAACAGTAAAGAAAAAATTATTTGGGGGGACAAACATGACAACATCATACGTAACAATCTACATGCCGTAATCAGTTATGGTGCTGATGGCACTGTACATTTTTAAAACGTGTGCAATTGGAATCTACTCAATAAATGCAATCTCACACCTTCATTCCACACACTTCACAGTAACACGTTAATTAATTCCAAATTTCAACAGATGGTGCTGTACATTTTTTAAAACGCACTCATGAGTGTGCAATTGAATTACATGCGAACGAAGTCGCAGTCACATCCGATCATCAATAAACACATTAGTGACCCAGTTTCTTCGGCAGTCATACAGTCATATACATTTTTTTCCTTCTATATATTCTTTTCTTTTAATTCTACATGTACAAGTTAATCTTGTATGGTGGCACAGTGGCATAATGATTAGCACTGTGGCCTCGCGCCTCCAGGTTCAAGGGTTCTAGTCCTGCCTCCGCCTTGCATCTGTGTCTATGGAGTTTGCATGATCCCCCCTGTGGTTGGTGGGTTTCACAGCAACTCTCAAAGTTCAAACACATGTGAATTAGGGTATTTGGCATTTTCAAATTCCCATGAGTGTGTGTGCGATTGTGCGCTGCGATAGTTGGTACAATGTCCAAAGTATACCTTTAAAAGCTGTGAAAAAAAACCCCTGAAACAACAGTCAGTGACATCACCAACAATCTCCAGAGTGCAGGGCAGACCACTCATCAGCAGTAAGAAAAAAAGACAGAATGGAATTTACAGATAAATATAGAGATGAGCCACAACTGTTCGAAAAACAAGATTTAACTCTACCAAAATGATGGAAAGTTATGAAAATGCTCATAATTCAAAACAAACAAAACTCTTTGGTCTAGTATGGTGGATGCAGTGTTATGACTTGGGTTTGCATAGCTGTTTATTGATGATTGTAATGGCAGAATGAATTCAGAAGTCTACAGAAACTGCCCAATCATGCCACAAGTTTCTAAATACACTGCCAAAGGACAACAAAGGACGTCATCAGGAGAGAAAAAGTGGAAGGTTTTTAGACTGGCCAAGTCAGTCACTAGACCCTAAACCCAACTAAGCATGCATTTTAACTCTTGAAGTTGAGACTAAATGGAGAGCCCCTTAAACACACAATAACCGAAAGAAGTTATGATACATGCCTGGTAAAGCATCAGAACCGAAGAATTCCATAGTTTGGTGATTTCACTGGGTTGCAAATTTGATGCAGCCAAATATTCAGTGCTTTTTACTTTAATTTATCAAAGGACTAGCTGTTCCTTTAATTGTTCTCGAAAGACTAAAAAATGTAACAGCCCTGTTTTTACCATATATATATATATATATATATATATATATATATATATATAAATTTTTTATTTATATATATATATATATATATATATATATATTATATTTATTTTATATATATATATATATATATATATATATATATATATATATGTGTGTGTGTTGTGTGTGTGTGGCTGAATAAGAATTAGGCTGCCCACATAGAAAGTATCAATGAACACTCCACTGAGCAAACGGTCATTCACAGTGCCAACACAGATGACATTATTAAATGGTGTTAAGAGAGGAGGGGGAGATTTTTCCTGTGCTCCGTTGGTGAGTCATTCATATTTCAATAGCCAAATATAGAGCCAGGAGACAGAAGGAAAAAGTCGCATGCATGTACATTAATTACGCTATACACAGTGCAACTGAAGTAATAATGTGTTTCAATGCATCGATGTACAGACAGAACATCAGTTCTTCATTATGAAAAAATAACACTGAGAACACAATTCATTTTAGAGAGCTGCAGATGATTTACTTTGTGTACCAATGAGAGAAAAAAAATAAATGTTACAATAAAAGCAGCTTCATAAATGGACCTAACAAGTTAATGGCTTTGTCTTCGCCCCACAGAATTCTTTAGTGCTGGTTCAGCCTGGCCATTAACAAGCTTAAACCTGTAAAGGAAATAAACCTAAAGTAACTACCTTGGAATTGGTTTCAGCGATATAAGAATTCCTAAACAAGAAAAAAAAAATAAGAGAAATAAAAACAAGCAGTGCCAAGCAGTTATGGTTGAA
The DNA here is from genome assembly GCF_024256425.1 of Clarias gariepinus. Taxonomy (NCBI): domain Eukaryota; kingdom Metazoa; phylum Chordata; class Actinopteri; order Siluriformes; family Clariidae; genus Clarias; species Clarias gariepinus. The sequence goes on from NC_071122.1 coordinate 14,957,408, forward strand.
ACAAATGTTCAAATGTTTGTATTCCATTCCGATCTAAAAATGAAGTAATGTTGCTTACTTTTTACATATTTTCATCAAGAAAACTATCAAGAAATCATTTACAAACTAAGTGAGCACATCTGTAGCCAGTTAGGGCAGTTGCATGCCGACAACAATATGCCACAGTGTCAGGCCTCGGACATCCGAACTGATCCTGGCCATTTAATCATCAGTTTGTCATCCCTGATTTGAATGGCAGGAGTTAAATGGAGCATGCATTAGAATACAAAAGCAGAAAAAAAAAGTCACACATGCAACTTGCCAAACAGTTCCTGACGGATGCATACTTTACTCAACATGCTCCCTCTCTCGGCAATCAGGCCAAATCAAAGCAGCTGCTTCAGCTCAAAATACCCCAATTGCTCTAATCAACACCGTTTGTGGCAGCCCCGGCAGCTGCGCGAGGCATGGGGCCTCTCTTAAGCAAAGTCAGGAACAATAACACTTATTTTATTGGTGCTTCTGGGAGGTTGCCAGATATGTTAAGAATCCTAAATGTGTCTAGATGCATGAGGCCTGTACATAGGTCTGCATAGAAATGATGAATACTCAGAAGGTGCTCAAAGGTTTTGGATAATTCAAAAAAACTAACTCGGAAGGAAAGAGCACATAAGAAGGGGAAATCATAACATTCTCTAGACTGCACTGATCTGTTTCAGCTGCGCTCCATTGTGTAGACAAGTCCCGTCCCAACAACACGGCACTAATCCGGCATTTTCCATTTACTTGCATCACAACTATTTAGCTTAACGTCATGTGTTGAAAATTTTAGAGCGGTGGTCCAACATAATGTCTAACTTCTAAATGCATATTCTTCAGGAATGCACTGTGGAACTGTGGAAGCCATACTTTGCACAAAACCTAGCTAGTCAAGATCTAGGGGAAATGCCAAGTTAAGTTTCGTCCTTCAGTTGAGTCTTCACCTTGGTCATTATTACACAAATCTCTGAGCTTCTAACAACATAATTGAGGAGGGAACAGCAGACCAAAAGTGGGTAAATGTGGTCTCTCTGGCCCAGTGCTAGACTTCCTCTTTGTTGGACACAGTCCCTCTCCAAACACAGCGCGCCTGGGGAAACAGCTTTAGTTCCCTACTCAGTGTTAATCAGCAGCGATGAATGCCTGCCAGCAGCCAGGGGCTCGTGTGCACAATTAATACACTGGTCTGCCTTCTAACAGGCAATAGCATTGCTCCTATGAAAACAGAATACCACAGAGTCTAATGACTCTTACTTGGGAGAAACCAAATGGCAACATTTAACGGAAATCTTCCTGATGAAAAGGTTTCAAACTATCCAAGGAAAAAAGTAATGAAGAATAACATATTTAAGGGGCCTTCATGCATTTTGGGCTAGGCACTTTTGTCCTTCATCTCAGTATCAAGACATAAGATACTGTATCTCTCTGGAATCTGATGATTGTCGTTTTGGTGAACCAGGACATTTCCTGTAGCTGTATCTATAACTAGTTGCATCTGAACGCTCTGGGTGCTTGTGAATTGAAGATGAGGAGACTTTTTGTATACGAGACATGAAACTCTAAAAGAAAGTGGAAGAGATTTCTTCAGTAATCATCAGTGAGAAAGCTGGATTGAGTCCCCTTATATGTAGGCAAGGCATAAATACTGTTTTAGGATCTTGTGACAGTATATGATATGGCAGCTGCAAATTTGTACAGTCCACTGTGAAAACAATATACATTTATAATGATAAACAGCCAGACAGGTATGACTTTGCAGACCATTCATAAACCTTTGCTACATAAGGATAGTTCAAAATGCTGGTGATTAATAGCCCATCATGGACATGTACACTGGCACCATGTGAGAGAGGTCAGCTTTGTCATTAAGTTAATGTTAACCTACAGTTTGGGCTAAACACAGAACCTTTTATGGAATTATCATAATTAGTCGAGCCATTAGCCTTAATGGGGAGTAATGGCCAGTTAGATGTTATTTGGTAAAACAACATGCCAGAGGCTGAAGGTGTTTTATTACATCTCTATATTAAGCCTGTGCTGGAAGGTAGAAAATGTTTCCAGATCGAGGGCAAAAATTGGCTCGCGTTAATTCAGTTTCCACATCAAGCTGGAGAGGGACCACCCACTTGGAAAATAGGACCCAACGTGTCTGTATGCTATGTGGTGACTCAAGCAGAAGGGAGTTTTCAATGAATATGATCCGGCTTTTTTTTTTTTTCACTTGGGAAATAAGACATGCTTGCTGAAAGTTTTTAATTTAACAACTTGAACAGTAAAGCTTCAGTGGCATTTGTTACAAGAATACATTGATTATAAATAATTTATTCAGGTATATAGAGGAGAATAAAAATAAAATAAATATGGCATTAAATATTTATTGCATACAATTGTTTATAATAATAATAATAATAATAATAATAATAATAATAATAAAGTAACCCACAATGGATTATACACAAATAATTTAAGATTACAATTTTGCTAAAGAATAAGGCAATAACTACAAACACCATTTGTTTAACTAATGTAGCATGTTTTAAGCGCTTGGGCTGTTTAGTCCAGGGTGGTTCTGTGCGTACCATTCTAATAGTATGTTTACATTTGGTTCTGTTCGGGCTGCCCTATAGCCTACAACAACCAACAGAAATGTTTTCTTTTTTTTTTTTACTTTTCTTTAAAAAAAAAAAAAAAAAGATTAGCAGAGCATGCCTTACTCTGAACGATAGCTTTCATTCCTATAGATGGGAATAGGCTTGTTAATCAAATGCTTTCCAGATCACACAGCTACACAGGTCATTACTTTTTTCAAGGGAACTGCTTCACACAAAGACTTCTGTAAACATAGTCAATAACTACTTTAATTGCAGCTCAGACTGGATTGCGACTAAGTTGTTAGGTGTTGGAGTTGTGTGGTAAAGAGCGTGAAATATGAATGAACCATCCATGCTTTCACTGTCTGTGAGATTTATTATACATTTATCAACAGGTCTTATGCCACAGTTGGTGTTTGAGCTTGGTCACGGGCCATTTGCTCTACACAAGCAACATCTTTCTTCATTTGAGTATGTGGTGTCAGCCCTTAAAACTTATATCCCCAGCAAGAGTGCCTTTCAAAAGCCCTGTCCTCCCCTTAGATAAACTTTTTATTCAAGATGATATATAGGGATCTAATTGCATCTCAATATAATTTTGAACAGAGTATAAGGATTCAGAGAGATATTACTACTGATGACTGTTCTTATTTATTTTAGTGTTGTATAAAATTGTTCAACATATAAACACAGCTCAGTAAAATACAAATACAGTACTGTATTGTCTTATGATGTTGTCTTATGATGTTCTTTTTTGGCTTTTGGATTATAAGGTCAGTAAAGATTTTTCTGATATTATTTTTAATTGCCAACATTACAAAAAAAAAATATGTCGCAGAAAATTGTTTACATGTTAGTAGAGCAAGTAACATATTATAGACCTCTTCTCAAATAAAAACATAACAGCTTTCAGACTTTCAGATGCTCGGTTTGATTGAGATCTGGGAAATTTGGAGACCACATTAACAACCTTGAACTCTTTGCCTGCAAAGCCTAAATCATGGCAGGCTGTGATACACAGGGTGTTCTGATACCTTTCTATTGTGGCTAGCATTAACGTGTGCCAGCATAACATTTGTGGAATTGGACCGAATGGGCATAAATGAGGCTTGGGTGCCCATGATCCTGTCTTGTTTACTGGGATAGAATTGACAAACAGTGGTATTAATTGACTAATTTTATATAGCAAGGAGGAGATAATGTATTGTGTATGTATTTTAGATGTGAGTGTAATGGCTATAGACTTGAGTAAATGTCAATGTGCAAAATTGCCACATCTGATTAATTATTTTTAAAAGCCATTTCTATTGGTCAATAAAAGACAATATATCCACTTAAGAATCGTTTTACCAGCTCATTTTGGCTAGTCAATCAACAAAGACAAAATTTAAAGATATTGTTGAAGTCAAACAAGGGAACACATACCATAAAAGCATAACATCAGGTATGGTATGGTATGGTATGGTTTTCATTTCTCACTAGCCAGCTGCATCAGCTCTTCTTGACAAAATGCATTTATCTTTTTCCATTTAACTAAACTGTGAATACCTTTCATTCTGCTGTTCCACAGTTTATTGGCATCTAATGGCTTGTATTTTGGCTGCGCTTTTCTGTTTAGACATGGACTTGTCTACTGTGATGGTGATTGAGCATTTCTTGTGCCTTTGAGGTGCTAAGGAACAATTAAGCTGCACTCAGCAATGACCTCAGCAAAATCGGAACGGGTCTCCCATGCATCGAATCAACAACATTCTGCCATTTTAGGTTAAAGGCTGCAACCATCCTCAGCCTTCTCAGTGGTTTATTCTCTGTCTTCTTTAGTCCTTGAATGGCTTTGTGAGTACACTCCTGTATTAGTGCACCAAGGGAACAATGCTTCCATCTGGGATTGGTCAGAGATGGCCCGAGCACTCTGAATGCTTGCAGATCATCACTGATTACACATGGCAGCCCCTGACCCTCGCAGAAGGCACGTTGCTGCCACGGAAGATTGACGATTATTGATGCAGAAACCCATTGCTAATTCAGCGTACAAGGTTAGTACGCGCTCTTCAACAGGCCAGGCAGATAGCTGGCTAACTGCTTTAACCTCATCACTGAGGAGCATAATATATGCATAATAACGCTATCACTAATTTTCTTTACAGGGCAGAAATAATAAAGGAGAAGCAGAGTTTGTCTGGTACTGACTTTCGAGAGAAAATAAATCAGTACAAGGGGTGGATAAAAAAAAAAAAAAAACTTTCCCATTCACATCCTCATAACTGACAATAAATTATATACTTTTTAGCACTTTCATAACATCACAGGTTATCTACAGGGCTTGAGACTTTTCCTACTGACTTTGATTCACCTGATGAATCACCTGTTACAAGGTGAAATAAACAGTGACAGAAAATTTACATTAGCAACACTGTGGAAAATTACACTTTGGAGAATGGGTTTGGCTGAATGATGGAGTAATAAAATCCGCTTTGTATACAGTGGATATCTCATCAAGGTACCTGCACTTCCTCACCTCTAGCCCTCTAAAAGCCACTTTATCCCTTGTCTAGAACAGAGAACAGCCAAGTGCTAACAGTTTGTTTCTGTACTGAGAGTTCCCTACTATATCACTGCCTACATAACTGAGTTGTTACAAACGAGCGTGTGGTTTTAAAATTGGTTATTGGATTAGTTCACTACAAGCAGAGTTCTTTTACAACAAACACCAGTAACCTTATATGTTATTAAACAGAAAAATGACTGATGTTAAAATTACTCTAGCAGTGCTTGCGTCTTAGATGGACTTCATAACTTTAAATTAAGGTCTATAGCTGCTTATTGACCGCTGCCATTCAGTTGTACAGATTAACTTGTGCCAATAGTATAATTATTTTACTAAGCAAAATGTTTTCACACCAGATGTCTCACAAACAGCTGCCAGGAATGGCAGACGTTCAAAGTGCAAATTAATGTTTTACATAGCACTAATGTAATTCCTGTAATGTAATTCCTATAAATGTGCACTCCTCCCTGGCCTGGATCCAGTCATACAAAAATGGTCAGGCTGTGCAAGCAAAAGAGCCCTCATTTCTTAGCCGTTAGGAATCTGTGTTGCCAAACAGACATTCAAATCCACTCCTCCTGTCATTTTAAGTGCTTCTGTGGCTTCATTTATTGCAGGCACTTGTAAACGTTCTCATAAAAAAAAAAAAACCTTGGCAGACGTCTGCTGAGGATGTTAAGTGTAGTTTGCTATTTATCATTGCTCGAGATGCAGCCCTGCAGATGTGCAAAGCAAAGAGCACTGCCAGGTTTTTCGAGAGAAATTATCGTCACTTAGCCAGAGAGCGCAATCCTCTCGCAGTAATTTAGGGATGCGATTCATTGTTAATAAGCTCGTCCTAATCAGTTCCACGCTGGAGGCCTCACTCAGATAATCCCTTGCTTCTTGACTCCTCCGACTTGTTTGGTGAAAAAGAAGCTACAGTTGAGTGACTAAACCAAAAGGCCTGGTGTTAACAGGTTCACAGAAACAGAGTGAATGCTTCGTAGTCAAAACAACCAGGAGGATTACCCCAGATACATAGCTGGGAAATTAGAATAACAAATTACAGAACATATCCCTTAATAATATAATCATAATATTTCCTATTTAATTAATAGGACAATAAAGAAGTAATTATATAATAAGGAAATGAGCATGTTCTTCATCTGATAAGACAATTCTTAAATAACATATTAAATAAATTAGGCTGTCTAAGCACTATGACTCTTAAGCACTCCTTAGGAATATTAGGCAAAAAAAAAAAAAAAAAGTCAATGTTTTGTTTCCTCCCCGGCAGAAAGGTTGCTGTTTTCCCATGTCAGGTTAACATTCTGTAGGGAGAAGGTTTATTAGGAATGGAAGGTTTTTTGGGTCATTGCCCATGACTAAGTAATTATTATGTAAAGTTTAATAATTTGTGTCACAAAATTAGGCTTTTAAAGTAAAACAAGCCTTAATACTCTTAACTTTCCTACAATCATCAGTTGAATATAAGTGTAATTCTTCATGGATAGGTTGTAAAGACTTTCTAAGCGCTGGATTTGCCTCTGTATATTTAAGGAAAAGAGAAAAAGCTTTTTCTTTTTGGTTTTTAAGCTGGCCAGCATTTTGCAAAGCATTAAACATAGAAAAAATATTGGAAATTTAGAGTCTGTTTTAGAGAGTTTTGACCCAAGAACCAAAAACCTGACCCCTTACAAGCAGAACTCTGTGTACTGTAAAGTGTACTTTTTTTTTTTTTTATAAAAAGAAAAGAGTTGTAATAACCTGAACAGGCAGTATTCCATTACAGGCAGTATTGAACAAATTGTATCTTCTTGTCTGTTCTTATGCCACAGCATGCAAATACCTTGTGAACTTGCTGCTGGGGTAACAAATTGCTGTATCATGTGTTACAATTACGTCTTCGAGCCGACCAGCTCATACATCTTTTCCAATGAAATGATTCGAAAGCTATGAATTATGGCCATATTTCAGTCTAAAAGAAACAAACCACTAATTGCAATGTGACCTCTCTGTAATTTCAAGAGAGAAAGAGAGAGAGAGAGAGAGTCCAGAAAGCACTCCAGCATGGAGAAGGACGAAGGAGGGGGAATCATTTACCCCTGCTCCTGCTTTATTTTGGTTTTGAATAACAGACACTACTAATTTGGTATAGGCTCAACCTTTGGCCCTCTACCTCTCCCCACTCTGCAGCCCCAGGGGAACACTCCAATCAGCCTGCAGCCTCTCCACACCCCCCACCCACTACCTCCACAATCCCTCTTTCGCTAACAGCGAACTGGAGACCAACTTTTTCCCCCCTAAATGTTTCTGCTAATTCCCATTTCCTTTATAATCACAAACTTTCATGTGAGTGGCTGGCTGGGTCTATGTGTAGGGGGGTGCTTGTGGTGGTGATTACTTCAGGGTCTGAAGCATTAACCCCGCCAGGTGTCACTGGATGTGCTGTTTACTTCTGTGATTAATGAATGAACTAAAAGTCTTTTACCCTCTCTACCCCCCACTTTTCCCCTCTACCTTGTTATACAAGGAACGTGCCACTGAATCAATTGGGAGAGCTTGAACTAGCCTGCATCATATCAGGGCTCTGAGGCCAAAGTGTCCAAGCATGGCTCATTTTTTTGTATTAATTTAGTGGTGCATTTGACAGTGGATATGCACACAGGATGGTTTTTGTGTGCTGAATGTTTTCATAGAGTGAAAGCTCATTTTGACATGGGCATGGACTAACATTTATGGGCAAGTTTATATTTTATTATTAATTCCTGGGATTAACTGTAGCTCAGAGAATGGTATGTGTTTTTCATATATTGCTCCAAACGTCTGCAGTAGTGTTCCACAGAATATTAGCAATGCGGGTTCCATAAAAGATTCTGATTAAAAATAGACTTTTAAGTCCAGATTATCAACTTAACTGTTTAAACAGGCTTCATTTATAGTTTCTGCCATTAAACATAATGTAAAGTCCCACTTGCATCTGTGATTAATCTATTAAGTTCTAATTTAATGCCTGTAGAATGTAGTAGGCAGCACAGTGCTACTGTGGCTTAGTGGTTAGCACTGCGGCCTCACACGTTGCGGGTTGGGGGTGTGAATCTCGACTCCGGTCTGTGTGTGTGAGTAGTTCCATGTTCTCCCTGTGCTTGCTAGGTTTCCTCTGGGTACTCTGGTTTTCTTCCACAGTTCAAAGACATGCATTGTAGACAGAATTCAAATTCATTTTATTTGTCACATACACAGTCATACAGTGAAATGCTAATACGACCGCCCGTGACCTTAAAAAATAAAAGTTTATGGATAGAAATAAATATGAATAAAAAGAAGGACAATATAAAATAAATTTAAACTAGGGTAAAAAATAAAAAATATTCTGTACAAATGGTGTTTGCAAATATCTGTGTGTGTGTTCATGTGTATGTATCTGTGTGATTGTGCCCTGCAGTGCGTGCTGTGTTGTACTGTAAGTGTTATAAGCCTCTGTAACCGTACACAGGATACACACATTCTGAGTGTGTGTATTTATATGGGGGTTCTAAGGTGTCTGGCTCTATAATGTTGGCAGCGTATCCTTTGGGTGCTTTGGCTTGTGGGGTTGGTCCTCTATGGATAGGACTTGTTTGTCCAGTGCATCCCATGAGAGGCTGAGGTGAAGGCCTTGGCTTTCTTGCCTTCCAGGCCCAGTGTGCTGTGGGCTGTGGTGCACTGGGTGCCTTTCTATCATGGCCAGCCTTGACTTTTGCAGATTTTTGTGCTGTATTACCTTTTACATGGGATTAGACCAGAGAGGGTAGCCTTTTTTCCCCCTAGGCATGGTTGAGACATCCATTCATCAAGGAACCTCCAACTGGAGTCCAACTGGAGACAGATGAGACTTGGGTGCCCAAAATCCTGTCCTATTTCCTGGTATATAATTGATAATCAATTTTAATATGTTGTTTAAATCGATGATTAGTGTGTGTGTGTGTGTGTGTGTGTGTAGGATTTTTTTTCGCACTAAATAAAATATACTAATATACATACACAATGCTAACTTAATGTTGCAAATATATACCGTATTTAGAAGATCAATCTGATCTTGTTGATCTTTGCAAGGCAAGATATCCGCATGCGTTGTGCTGTGCTAGTTGTAATGAACAATCTGTAGTCCGCATACATTACAAACATAAGTTTTCATCATGCTTTGTATAAACATGATAAGTGAAAAGTAGATCTTACCTTGCACTCAAAACAGCTTAACCGTCACATTCAGCATCTGTGTTACAACATTTCCTGCAGAATGGCCACAGGGAAGGGTGAAAAATAAGCTATGTGTAATGTCTGTGTTTCAGAGTGTTATGAGAGAACAGTGAGGAAAGACTGTGTACACAGGTGATTGTTGAATTGCTGAGTCCTCTGTAAAAGAGAGGCCAACAAAGGGTCATGTCACTCATCTGGCAAAAAAAAGCCATCAATGCACCCACATATCCACCACTAAGCAGCAACACTCTGGCAAAAACATGTAGATCTCACCTAATAGAAGAATGTTTGACTGTTTTGATAGAGTCATCTCTTTAAGCACACCCTTTCTTTATATTAAAAGAGGCTTTCATGTCAAAAAAGAATAAATACGGATGAGAATTGACACTGCGGTTTGAGAAAAAATAAAAATCGTCCTTAAAAAAAATACAACAGTGTGTCATTTACACTTAAATAAAGCACATTAGTGATTAAGGAGAGGAAAATGCATTTGTTAATTACAAATCTTGAAATAATATGAAACGTTAATCTAAATTGCCTGGTGAGCTGTACATACCTGTCTGTCTGTCTGTCTATCTATCTATCTTTTCCGATGAGGTTTGTGTCCTGCCGTGCCCCTATATAGCTCTGCATTGAGAATAAGTGACTAAACAAACATGAAGTGGCTCTTCAGGGCCTTAAGGACCTCCTAGATTTGCTGATATGACAGATGAGCACATGTGCTGTGAATCACAAGGGGGACGTATTTAACTCACTCTATGACACATCGTTACAAATGAATTGTGTTGCATGTAAAGCTGCTGGTTTGGCTAAATTTAATTTCTCACTGTGGAACACCACTTCATTTGGTAGTCAAATATGAGGTAATAACAACATTTGTGTAACTTTCAAAATATTACATGATTAAGTGGTCATTAGGGGGAAATTGACATCCAAGATTTGTGTAAAAAAAAAAAAAAAAGTAATTAAAAAAAAGTGAATTAAGAAACCTTCTGGTGCATTACCACATAATGAAATACATCATTATGAAAAGTACAGCAATTTCCTGCATGACAGCCTGTCAAGTACATGCTTGCATCGCCCAGGTTAGGGAATAGACATGTTTTATAATGCTCTCTCCAGATGTTTTGCAGTCCTTCTAGTTTTCCTGCAGAGTCAAAATACACACATGCTGTTTGACCAAATGAGAGTTCTGATCGACTAATCCTACATTTCTGATCAAAGATTTCTGTTGAATAATAATAATAATAATTGAAAAAAAACAAAAAAACAGTTGCAGTAAGTAATACTGGTTGCGTTTGGTCAGCCTGAACTTTTCGAAGACTGGATAAGTTAAATGCTTCTATGTATGTATTGAAACATAAATGTTTAGATGAAAGTAACTACAGTACAAGTTGAGGCAGAACTCTAGCATTCCTACAAGGGTGTACTCTTAAGCTGAAAGGACATACAATTACATCACTGCACAGCAAACCACAGGCCATTTAGGCACTTGCTGACAAACTGACTTGAAGCACCCATTATTTTGGAGCTCTTAATGGATGCTATAATTGTGCCAGTCAGTATTTCAACAGTCTTAATAAAATGGCTTAGGCTGTTTTTTTTTCTGCTAGACATTAACTTATATACTTACAATGGCTGTTTTGAGGGGTGTATGTCAAAACATAGAGGGACATTTTGTCAGCAGGATGGGGTAGGTTACAGGAGTTTGGACTCTGTTATGACTTCCACAGGTAGCAATCCCTGAAAGTAGGGGGAATTCATGAAGACTCACAAACGTGTCCCAGGGCCTGTCACTGTGGAATGTCTCTGTGGAATGACATTGTGAATATGTGCTGGAGCAAAAAAAAAAAAAAAAGAGACATGCTTTTTTTTTTAGTTGTTGGATAGATGACTAACAAATGGAACACAAACACTCCATTTAATTTGAGAATAATTAGCTCTGGGACATCCAAGTTCAAGGTAATTGTGATGGTCATGTGTTGCCATGGTGTGTCAGTTTGCATGTTAACATGTTTATCTAACCTCAGACTGAGGAAGCCAAGGCGTAAACCAATGGGGTTTACAGACATACACTTGAAAGAATTGAAATTGCTAAGGGGTTAAGGGTGAGGGAGCGGAGCATGAATGGAGAGAATAGATGAGTAAATGACCTCATGTCTAGAATGTGTCATTCATTTGCTCACGATTGCAACGTACCACAAGAGCAATGCAACATATCCTTTTCACACCTGTTGACTTCTCACAATAGGTTGCAATTTCTACGTTTAACATCAGTAGAAATGTTTGTTTATAAAAAGGATAACACCGGCATGCTTGTTTAAAATGAAAAAGCTCGCATTTGTTTAAAAAGAATAAAACTGGCATGCTGTGATATTTTCGACAGAATACAGCTCATTTGCTTCAAATATCCAGTAAAATATTCAAATGAACAGACAAAGGAACGATTTTCTTAATTCATGTACATGGTAAAATGTAAATTTTATGACATCTGCAACTATTGATCTAAATCACACACTTAATGAAGTGTTTCATTTCATATAAATGAAAACACTCGCTAAACTGTGAGTTTCGCGGCCGTTGAACAATCTCAAAAGATGACACATCTGAGAGAACAGCTTAAGGAATTTACCTAAAAATTTGCATAAAATATTCATTAGATTAATTATTTACACTTATTGGTTTAATACGAAAATGAAATAATGAAATTAAAACAATTTTACCTCTTTGATCTTATACTAAAATTAAAAGATTATTTTTTCTCTTTTTGTTAACAATATGAAAAAGACGGTTATTAAACCTGCCCATGATGGGTTTTCATTAACACTATAAACATCTAAATAATGTGTGATTTTTTTCTTTACAAAAAAGTGAGCCACATCACTTTCCTTCCCCCTTTTTATTTAAACCTGTTTAATTTGTTACATTTTCTTTTTAATATATTGATACTACAGTCTTCAGGTTTCCTTCATTGCACTGTTCTTGGAAATAGACGCATGCATAAATTACATTGCTATAATAGTTAATCACAGTCATTATCATGAAAACACATCTTTATCCTGTTTTTTTAGGACTGAGTATTAAAACTGCATGGGTTTGGAAAAATCCTTTTACTTGACTTTGATGAATGATGACAAATGTTTCACTGAAAGGTACGAAGGTTGATAAATGACAGCCAAAGAAATCCAGCAGAAGTCAGTGATGCAGAACAGAACTTGAATGGGTCTATAATAGTGTGAGGTGTGATGTATTCACCCATCTTAAGTAAACATTAACAGTGAGAACAACCAAGGGAAATGGGGGTATTTCTCTTAGTTGGGCTTTAGCTCTGTATTCTACTAAGGCTCTGAATACATTTAATGTCACTTTTTGTTTCCGAAGCTGAAAGTCCATGGTGGTTTTCCCCCATGATGGCATGAGGCCCAAAAAAAAAAAAAAAAAAAAAACCCTACACACTTCGCTCACCAAAACGTCACAAGTATATTTTGAGTCGTGTGAATGAATGTATTTCATTCCTGTTTTTTAAGTTTGAATGACGAACAAAAAAGTGCCTACTTGTCCATTCTTCCATGACCTAAACAATCCTAAAGGACCCTCCATAATGCGATTCTATTTGACATGCATGCAACATTTGTCCAAGCTATTTGGCATATGTGAAAATACAGAGGGGAGGGAAGAAGAGAGTGAAATAAAGAAAGAGAGAGAGAGAGAGAGAGAGAGGCTGTCATGTGAACTCTCCCTCAAACCATAGCTGTGCTGCTCTGCTGTAATAATAGAGAGGAAATTGAGCATTAAATACAAATCAGCGGTTATTAATTTCAGCCTGACAGAAGAAGGGCGTAGAGGTTGGGCTTTTCAGCGCTCGACTGTGTGCATTCGCTGTTCCTTTACCCCCATGGCTCAGTGAGGGGGAGGAGAAGATATCCAGTAAAGCCCAACCACACCGAAAAAAGAACATAGTGACTTTTTGTAATGTGGAGATGCTATTTACAGATGATTTCCCTCGTCTAAAGTTAAACCTCTTGATGCTGCTTATCATTTGGCTCTCAGATTAATAAATGGTCGTAAATACCCTTTGTGTCTTTGAAATTCATATAGTAACATAAAAAGTTAAGTAAATAGGAACCTCCATTAGTACATATCAGCTTATTTATAATATGTCCTGCACTGTGGTTACATTAGAAGGTTATCGCATATAATGGGATATATGTCCTGTTTGCTTACTCTCAACCTGGGTGGCTCAGTTGATTAGGATTCAGTACTGCTGACTGCAACACTGTGAGTTTGAATCCTAGAAGTGCCAAGTTAAAACAGTTTGGCACTTAGGATCTTAAAAAAGGTCCTTAACCGTATAGTCCTTAGCATTAATTGTGACTCAGTTTGGATAAAAGTGGCTGGCAAATGAATGTAGGTACAAAACTTTATACATCTGACATAAACTTTAGAGGAGTGTCAGTATAGGTTATCTTATAACAGAAGGTCAACATAAGTATTGGGCCCAAGTATTTGAGGCTCTCAGGGATACAAGCCCCATCACCACCCTGTTGCCACTGTTGGGTGCTTGAGAAAGGTTATTATGCCTATACAAGCATCAAAAGGGAAAGTGGGACCTACTGAAAAACAGTGTGGACAATGAAAAAGCAGATACCTACAAAAGCTGTCCATTTGTGTTGGGGCTTACCCTCACTTAAGAAGTACGGCCTAACAAAAAGAAGAAAAAAAATCAAAGTGCGTGACTGTAAATTCTTTTTGTATTATCTCATTTTTTTGTTTTTAATGTTAAAAAACTTAAACCGACTGTGTCATCAGTAAAGCTTCTTACGTTATTGTTGTTAGATGTTATTGATTTGTGTTGTTGGTGGGAGACCTTGAACTGTGTGTGAATTTATAAGCTTCAAGGGAAGTTGTGCTTGATCCTGGTGTTTTCCAAAGGTGCAAGCAGACACGGCCCACACCTGCAGAACATCAGCCTGTTTAGATTCGGGGTAGGGAAGCTGATAGGGCCAGATAGACCCCAGCTCAGGATACAGCCACAGACAATCCACAGCCAACGCAAGCTGGAAAATGGATGGGCAAAAAGCTCATTTGTAACATCTGATGGTGAAAGCCCTGTTGAAAATAAGATTCAAGCATTAGTCGAGGAAATTGATGCAGATCACTTACGGAACCCATTCACTGTCTAGCAAAAAGATACTTGTCTGCTGTAAATATTATTTCTGAGGCTTTTTTCAGCTTGTCAAAACAAAGATCTGCAATTGCTATTTAGGCTCCTTAATCTTTGGTAGACTGTCTTAAACATATCAACACATTCTTGACTCCTACTCTTGGCAAACATCTGGTAAAATGCCTCCTCCATACCAGGTGCAGATTTAACAGTACATATTTGAAGATTTTTTTCATTTTTATTTTAAATACCACTTAGTCAAGTTAAAATATTTATTTCCTCCTATATATGTATATATAGCCTATATAAGCCTTGTGACCTTCTGGATCTTAGGCTTTGATCGGTACACTTCTTTTTCAAATGACAGACAAATGTAGCTCACCATTGCCTTAGAGATTGATGTTTTAGGTTCCAAGCACTTCAGTTAACTCCTTAACACATTTAAAACATATATTGGCATCTAGCAGACAGATGGAAATGGTTTGTTCCATTTGTCTTGTGAAGTTCAACCCATGCTTGCGATGTGGCCTTGGGGAAAGAGGAGGTGAAGAGAGTGTGAATACGAAATTTGAGGTTTCCCTTGTTTGTGACTATGCTGTGAAAATGTGCATGCCTCTTCTGCTGAGTGAAAGGTTAGGAGGAAAAGACCCCCATCTGGCACTCATGCATTTGACTGGCACATAGTTAAACAATGATGCAGTTTGACAAATTTCAAGCAGGGCTTATGAAAAGCTAACATAAACACAATAGTGGCTCAGAGCAGTGCATCCACCTGTGTGCACGGCGACAAAGTGTGAGGTAAAGGCTGCAGCTAATGAGGAAAGCCCTGGCTTCACTCTTGGATGAAGGCCCTTGTAATGTAAATTGCTGTCAGATAAAGGGCCTGTGTTTACACGTACCATTAATATTTTGATCAGCTTGTTTAAGAGAGTCAGCTTCTTAATGCACATGCTCTCGCGCTTTAGCAGCGATGCTTTGGTGTGTCCTGCTCTGTCGTCAAATGTGTTAACATGCCATAAATCTCTTTGCCAACTTTTTTCGGCTATTCTGGAGACATGCCTTTTAATGATGCTTTTGGAAAATGTGACGTTATTACTTTTAGCTTATTTTGGCACATTAATGCCCAATTAGTGATCCTGGAATAAATGGCAATACCTGAATGAGGCAACTATGGATTTGGTTAGCTTTAATTATTTTATTTTTTTTCCCCTTTTTGTTTTTCTGACCGAGCAATAATATTCTCTTTTTGGCTTGCATTTTAATGGAAGTTTGATATTTTTCTTAGATTAAACCTTGTTTTTTCATTCATCTCCTAAAACATGAAAATCACTTCAAAATTCAATTTAATAGTACAATATGTAATCTCATTAATTGAATGAGACTTCTTTTCTGGCAGGTATTAAGATGCTCACTGATTGGGGTCAGTTAAGTACCCCTTTAGCAGGTTGTGGTTAGCCAAAGGCCTTCAGCAGGTGATGCAAAACATGTGGTTATAGATGAAAACCAGTTCTTGCTGCCTGCATTTGTGATATCAGATAAACTCTTTGTGATCACTCTAATGCACACAGTGACTACTTCAATCACTCAACCTGGTTTCATATGGCTGTATGATGCAATGCTTATAATACTATAGTTTATGTGTCTGAGTGAAAGTGTGCATGATAATGTAATCAGACAATTCAAGATTAGGTTTTGTTAATAATTGTGTAATCATGGTTAAATGCTCAAGCTGTTTACAGAAACAAACCTTAACAGAGAAAATATCTGGCAAACTTACTGACTTTATTGCAATGTGTCAAATTTGATTGGGTGTAGAGTCCAGTTTCATGTGCTTTAAGGCAGCTTTTAAAAGTGAATAAGTAATGCTGAATGATAAGTGCTTTTGTGCTGATCACAACTGTGGGTGGATATTTTTCCTCCCATGTCACTAGATCACTGCATTTGTAGTTAAGAACCTTATTTTCCCTGATGAGTCAAGTTCATTGAATTTGATGACGCAATTTCCCTGTTGTATTTGGTCCATATGTGGCACATCTGGATGCTAACTGAGAAGGTCTTTCTGCTGCTACAGAATACTTGCAGTTTTAATCCTGCAATTTTGGGGATATTTTTTGTTTTTGTTACTATTACGTGACTGAGCTTCACTGGCAATGATGTAGTGTCAGACATGGAGCAGTAAAAAAACACTGATCAATCAAGCTCTAAAATAATGCAAAACACTGGGAATACCAGATGGGTTATAGAATAAAAATACATTTACTGCTATTTTCCAGACCATTACAGTCTGAGCATTGACTACATAAAAATGTGCGGAAGTTTTGAAGTCATTCCAGGATGTGAGATTGCATCTTAGCAAACAAACAGTGCAGAGACAGAAACAATAGTGCATTATTTCGCTGCTCAAGCTCTAACAACTGGAATTCTGTTAAGCGAAGCCGCAGAGTCATAAGCTTAACCCACAGCATCATAATGATCCTGCTGTCTCAACAGGCTGCCACGATCCCATGTATTTTATTTAGAATAAAGCATGAAAAAACTCTTTGCTTTATTACTATTTCTTACTGGATAATGTTTATGTGGTTTTGAGAACCACTAACGGCACTGGGCTAAAGGAGAATGCGATCCAGGCTAGAGCAATAAATCAGGGCTGATGTCGCTGAGGGTATAAACTGAACAGTTTGAGAAGTGGTGGCATGGGGATGAGGAATTGCGCCACATTGCATACAGAGCAAATAAATTTCATTGTCATTCACCCACACTGAGCTGGACTTTAAAGGCTAGTTGTGGGAATTGTTTAAAAATACCCATAACTGACCATATAAATGTCCTGATAAACGATTTTTATTTTCTTTGAACTTTTATTCACTTGACCACAAAGTATATAACCATTTGGTGTGTATTAAGTACATTAAAATAGTGCTTTTTGCTGAATTATTATTCCATTGCACTAAAACAACTGTTTAAGTTGTAAAATGCAAAATTATACTTATACATGTCTTTAGGTTTGTTTTTGTATCACAGTGCAGAAATCTATTGGACAACTTGCTAAAATTAAACCTTTAAATTTACTCTCTCACTCACTCGTTCTCTACACCCATATCCTGTAAAGAAATCGGGACATGAGTACCAATACATCACTGGGCACACAAGAGTGCACACACACGCACACACACACACACACACACACAGAGTTTATCACACACTCCAGGCAAATACACCAATTTAAACTACAACATTATATTATTTCTAATTTTCATTGGTATTGTAAATGCTTTTGTTATTTACATCTTTTAAATTAATATTTCTTCTTTATTTTCATTAACTAAGATTAAAATGTTTGTAACATATTCTTTACAGCACAGTAAAATTATTGTTTTTCATATCCCAGTTTGGAAACTGGGGTCAAACCACAGGATCAGTCAGGATGTAGCACCTCTGGAGTAGACAGGGTTAAGATCCTTGCTCAAGACCTCAACAGAGCCAGCTTGGTGATGGGGCTTAAACCCCCAACCTGCCGATCAGTAACTCTTTGAGCCACCACTGCCCTCATTTCTATTTTCTTCACTTCTCACCATCGTAAATGGCTTGCATATGAATATTTATTATCAATACGTGACCTACAGTTGTGCAAACATAAATTGCTATGTAATTCTGATTGATTTTAACTTGCACTTTGGCTAACTGTTTCCTAAGTGGCTCATAGTGGGAACCTAGACAGAACTGTAATAAGTGATATAAATCTTTCTCTTTGAACAGCAATTATAGTCAGTATTACAGAATTAATAATTTAATATATCTTTACAGTATGGTAAATAGGGTAGCACTGTGTTTTCGAACGTTCCGGGTCAAGGGTTCAAATCATACCTTGTTTGTGTGTGTGTCTGTCTGTGCATGAGTTTTCAGGTTTTTCCAGTGCTGGGTGGGTTTCCTTTAGGTACCTAAGATTAGGTTAATTAGGCATAAGACATGACACCATAGGACATGAATTGAAATGGATTGACACCCCATCCTGGGTGTCCCCTGTCTAATGCGCCCGTGACTGTGTACAGTAAGAGCAGTATAGAAAATTAGTGAGTAAGACTGAGAGAGTATGTTGAGTTATCTACAGCATAACTCAATTTAGTAAAGAAATGCTGCATTGTTTACTTGTGTTTACATTTCTCCTGTGAACTTGACCAGTTTATTACTAGCCTTCTAGGTTGTAGTAATACATTTGGGCACTTGTTAACCCAGTTTCAATTAGGGTAATGTTTTCTTTACTTAATGCAGGCCAATAATTTGACTCCTTCTAAAATGGCGCCTGGGGAGTGTATAAACACATTTTATCTTTTTCACTGTGGAGATTTTCTTTATAGTCACAATTCCTTTTAGTCACAATGTTATTGCTGTGGCAGAAATCCATAATTCTGTTTACATTTACTGCCATGAATTTTTAGTGTCAAAATCAAATGCATAACAAATAGTAAAAATAATGATGAGCAAAGATCAATGAGAATAACAGGGGAACTTTAGGGATTGATACAAGCATAATATGCATGTTTGTGGTTGGAGGTTAAATGGGAGTAAACTTGTGATTTAGAAATAATATATGAAAGTGGATTGAATGTGGAAAGGATATCTTCAAGTTCATTACCAAAGATATCCTTCCAATAATGTGTGTAATGTGTGGTTTGAAAGAATAAAGTCAGCAAACATCCCAAAGCAGCAGTCATTTTTGTACTTCATCAGCTCTTATCACAGATGTTGAATGATATTATGATTATGCATTTCCATGTACATTTATCTAGCATTGCTCTGAAAATAATTTATGCACACTGTAAAACATAAACATGTGCTTCTAAAAAGGAAATAATCCAACTGTCAGTTAACCTGGTCAAAGTTTGAGAAATATTTCATGAATATTTATTTAGTTTCTATGCCTAAAATAGAAAGGGATTAAAAGGAAAACTCTTTTTGCTGTACACCATGAGTATGGTTTTCATTTGTAAATAAAATCCAAGTAGAATCGTTCCACATAATCTTCTGAAATTAACTCAGCTGTTGTTTTAAAGTATAGGTGTCATCCAGAAATCACCAGTGTGTGCAGGTTTTCATTCCGACAAAGCAAAAACCATACCTGATGTCAATTGTTTAATTCGTTGTTTTTGGCTCTTAATAGCTTATCAGGTGTGGCTTCTACTTGGTTGAAATGAGAACCTGTACAAACACACACACACACACACACACTGGCCTATTCTTTAAAAGATTTTACATAGTTGTTTTAAAGGAAAGAAGAATGTGAGATGTTCAGTGCAGTGGTTCGCTACTCTGGTCCTGGAGGACTCCCTGTTCTGCACATTTTAGTGTTTTCTCAGCTCCCAGTTGACCTAGTTTAACTAATGAGCTAATTAACAAACTTTACCGAATTGACTTTGGGTGTGGTAGAGCAGGGAATGTGCAGGGCAGGGGGTCCACCAGGACCAGGATTAGAAACCACTGGTTTATTTGAGCAAATTGCTCTGTGGGAACACACACAGTCAATAATAAAAACCAATAACTTGGTTTTATTTATTCCACTTATGTTTACCAATACCATGGTAAGAAGATAAAACCTTCTAGTCTGTGCTCTAAGATTAGATTTCTCATGACATCTGCCTTTTCTGCATGTCCTACAAACTGTGTGTGATAGGAAGAGGATAAATGAGATGACAGGAGTTGACTTGCAGTGCTGCCAGAACTGGTGGTTCCCACTCTAGTCGCTTATTTTAATCACAATGGAAAAATCTTTGGCATGATAGATCATTTATTATATATATTATACAAAGGGCAGATCGGGCTGGTTTATATTGAACTGTCCAGAGTTTTTAACTGTGATTGAGCTGGAAAAACAGCCAATCCAATCAGGCATCCCTGGAGGTCAGGCCTAAAATAGGAACAACACATTGACTGCCTAACAGCTGGAATGATGCTCCTGTTTATGTGCTCTAATGCCTTTCCTCCATTAGTTTCTGTGCTTTGGAGAAGCCATCTGTTGCACTTTAGGACAAGACCTTAGAGGCACTTATAAGTCTACATTTAAAAATGACCTCTTTATAGATGATCAGTACAGTGCATAACAAGTTTTTTGTACTAATGTTTCCAACAAATGATTAACATTCTATCCTATTTTGTTTGATCTGAATAGTATCACTATGGCTTTCCTATTTGGTAACTTTTACTATCTAAAATGTAAAATTCTGTTCACACTTTGGGAACTAAAGACTGAATGTCACTGAATGAAAGACAGCACACATACTTTTATGACTGCCCGTAAAAAAATACAATGTTCAATTGTTCTTACACCTAAAAATAATGTTTGTTTTAAACCCTGCTTTGGGGGAGATCCCTTACCTTGGCTTGGATTGTGTGGATCGACAGGACGGTCCACAGATGAGGTCTAAACACAACCTCCCAGAAGTTCTATGATCGCTTAAATTCACTCAAATGACCATAAATGAACCCAACAGTTTATAGGTGTAAACCGGTCCTTAATCCCAATGCCTCAGATGTTGAAGTGTGGCCATAAAGAGGCCTTTAGCGTCACTGCACGCGCGCAGGAGGGCGCCTGTGGCTTCACACGGACGCGCTCCGTAATCCTGTAAGGCCATTCGATTCAATTCTTTTAATGCAAAAAAACAAACGCATGTACTGGCTTTGCGAAAAGACATTGTTGCTTTAAAGGTAAAACGAAAAAAAGTGTATTAAAACAATGAAGGGAACAACACTGTCGCTATTTCCTGTTCGTGTGTTTCTTTAGTGATATAAATCTGCATAGGATCATAATATTTTCATTATGCTTAATATGTTCATTAGCCCCTCCTTTTTTTTCAAAAGGTTATGAAGTTGGCAGATTAAAACTTTTAAAAACATTTTTTTTAAATAAATTACTAGTACCAAATGTCTTGAACAGACTCCTACAAAATTATATAATTTACATTAGAAAGTTTTAAGTTTTAAGGTTTGTTAATCAATTTATTTGTACTTATTTTTTCGCTTTATTATTTCTATGTATTAAGGTAAATTAATAAGATACATATTAAGGCACATAAATAAAGAAACAAACAAATAATTAAACGAACAAATAAATCTTATTTATTTTATTCATTTGTTTGATTTAGTGTTTTAAATCAAGTCAAATTAAATAAAATTTCCAAAACCGTACCAAAATTGCACTGTCACAAAATTCACACACACACACAAAAAAAACAACCTTCAAAAACTATTTTTAGGGCGATTGAAAGCTCCCAAGCTACCTGATCCCAATTTACACCGCGCATGTATTGTATAAGTCACGTAATACGAGTTAAAATCAGTGAGAATGAAAAAAGTGTATTCATACAAAACAAGTCATTTTAGCCATGTTATTGCTCTTTAAGTGAGGAAATTCAGAATATCAACAATTCCCCTTGCCATAACAAACATGTTAAACAGAAGTTCCTTTTGCAGGGTTCGCCTTTTTACGTGCTAGCAATTTCATAAAGTGACAGTTTGAATGAGCCGTAAAACGTCAACGCGGTACAGATCGGCCAATTTCCATAGACAAGTAATATATTGATAAAAATCATAAATAAAATAACTTATATAGTATACCTCAACTATGCAGATAATACTAAAATGAATAAAAAAAACACGAACGTGTCCTTATTATTTATGGACTTGTTTTAATCATTTATTCCATCTTTGGAAGCATAAGGTTAAATTGCAAAGCCAGTGGATTTCACTGATAAACCTAACAAGCGTTTTAATATAGTGAAAGCAAACGCGCCCTTCTGCGTGCGTCCAGTGACGCTAAAGGCGCCTCCAGTGCTGCAGTACGTGATGCCTTGGGAGTGAGAACGGACTTACTTAATAGTGTAGGTATGAGACTGTGCGTTAAACCCTGCGCCTCATAAAAGTGTCACCAAGTTGCTCAGGTCAGAAACGTTTTTTTCCACTATATGGTGTGCTGTGTAGAATGTGCAGAACCAGTGTTAAATTGAGTTAAATTGATTAAAAAGGTCATCATCATCATCATTTAATGTGCTTCCTAATGAATAGGATTTCTATTAGGAAGAGTGAAGCCTAGTTTCGAATCATGTGCACGGCATGAGACTGTAATAGCTGCAGCATCCTTTTTTTCTTAATACGCGTGCCATACGTTTGACATTATCACTTGTAATTTATTTTTGAACCCAGTAACTAAAAAGAGTGTTGTCAACGACAGTCCAACGAAAACAAAAAGGGAACGCATGGCCGGATGAATGTGGAGCAGCGCTTTGGCCGAGTTGGGTTTCAGTCTAATTGGGATCATACGCCGCATGTGCAGTTTTGGCACATTCGTTATATTAATCAGAGCTCCTTTAATCGTGTCCAGTTGCCTCCAGTGTGTGTGTGGCTGGACGGACGCTACGACTGAGGCCTCCCGAAAGTCGAGCTCAATTTAACGACCGCCCTTCTTGATTCCCGCAAACACAGAACATAAATGAGAAATGGTAAAGAATTCATTCAACTCGTTAAAGAAAAGGGTGGAATTTTCGCACTACATAATTCGTATAAAAGCCAGCATTTTTTTTATCATTAGAAGTTGGACTAATGTAATAAAACAACGACTGCGTAACACCAAATCCCTCACATCTCTCATACCTCTTTTAAATTGTATCCACTTTGTAGAAAACAAAACTGATAAAAAATAGCAAAACATACTTATTCGTCTTGTGCCATTATAAGGAAACAACTTAATGTGGCGTGAAAAGGGCGACCTAGAAACACCTCATTTGTCCCAGATTTTATTGATCTCCCCTGTCTATTATAAGCAAGAGGGGGAAAAAGTGTGTGTGTGTGTGTGTGTGTGTGTGTTTGAGGGTCCCCTAAGTGTTTTAGAACGTTTAGAACTATAAAACGTTTGCTTGGTTTGGGGGATGCATGCTGGTTGCCAACATAATATCACCTTTGTGAATTGTATCAGTCATCAATTCGTATTCAAAACTAACGAGGCTAGGATATTATTTTCTCAGGGTCGCAGGCTTCGTCAGTAGCTTATGATTGCAACATAGAATCTGTCATGGCCTTCGCCTTCCACAGGGAAGTATAGCTGCACCTGTCTTTAATCTGCATAATGATCACGTTCACGGCTGAGCACTGACTGATGGTTCAGGCGTTTCACTGAGACATAGGAAGGTATAGTGAAGAGAGCAGATGTTCATGCTAGCCCCCTTCTCCACCCTCCACACACCTTCAACCCTCCCGTGACTGCTGCAAAAGACCACCATGGAAAACTGCACTGCCAGTGTGTGCATGTGTCAACTTTACTGCACAATTCTAAAATAGTTAACGCCGTCTATAAAAGTTCACATGCACAGCACAAAATAGATTATTATTATTATTATTATTACAGCTATGACTCATATCTAGAGTTTATACTTAATGGAACCTCATTGTTTTCTCGTCTCCGGGCCTATTTGCGCGTTTGCATTAAATCGTTCTATTTGTCTACTATTTCATCCCTCATTCAGTGGATAAGGCAACGTGTCCGTTTATTTTTTCCACGCTCTTTACTGAAATAGTTAAGAGAAGAAATCTCACCACCTGTGCTGTAAACACATCTCTTTTGTACAGGAGGGATCTGCGTTATTGACGCTGGAAGAACTACAAAAATGTAATGTGCCATTAGCCGAGGAGCGCTAATAGAGAGGGATGAAAAAAGCAAATGAACTGGTGGTATTTCGGAGATCTCATAGCGCGGTTATTGTGCACTCAGGGTATTAAGTGTCTTCAAGAACAAACACTTTAGCTGAAAGGACCACGGCATGCCCTATAAACTCTTAAAGCTCCCCGTCTGGTATTTAACGTAGCTATCAGCAAGAGCTCACTGCTGTGGACTGGGAGCTTTCATAGCCACTCAAATTAAAGATAACAACATCCCTGAATGAACACTGCACACAATCTGTTCACTGTAAATTAGTGATTGCATATCTGCGCGGATATTTGACCACTAAACTGTAAAAGTGAATCATAACCGTGCAACCATGACTTCTCGAAAGGACATTTAACAGTCATGAAAGAATTTTATTTATGGACCAATATATGTAAGTCTTATGTATGTATGTATGTATGTATGTATGTGTACTGGCACAATTATTTGTATGTACAATTATTCGTATGTACTGTATGCATGTATGTATGTAGGCTTACGCTTACAAAAAAAACATATACTAAACAATAACCTCACGGACACACACAATAAAGTAATTTAAGGTACAGAAACGGTCGATATTTAATATTTAGAATAATCATTTAACTGTAGTGCCTAACCGTTTTACGTAAAACATAAATAAATAAGGTACAACTTCTTACAGTTTTCCTAGCTATTATTATTATTATTATTATTATTTATTTGTTTACTTGTTTTTCAATAAACGATTCATGATTATTGCTCCTCTAAGCATTTTTTTTTGCAGAGCATTAAGAACTGCGCTTTGTACACACACACACACACACACACACACACACACACACACACACACACGAAGGAAGTAATTATGGACTATTAAGAATCGCTTCACTGGCCAGGTGGAAGAACCAAATAGAATATGTGCAACTAACACAGCTCTACATGACAGCATTGATGCCTAGCCAAATATGAATACTGGCACAATTAATCGTCTACAGATATGCAGACTATATTTTACTTATTATTGTCCATAATTAAGTATTAGCTTAAAATATGTTCTTTAACTTTGTGTATTTTCAAAAATATGACAAAGTCACTGCCAAGGTTACAGTGTTAGCATTTTTGCACACATAGGGTATTAACAAATTCAGTTAATTCACTTCAAATTACATTGTCGATAGCAATAGACTTAAAAAATAATATAAAGTTTAAACGGTATCCTTTATTTCTGCTCAGATAGCAACGAAATCCATTATTCGCAACTATTGTTTTTGCAGGATTATCTTTTTTTTCAGACAGAATACATTCATTGCTTATTAAAGAGATTTTTTTTTTTATTCATTGCATTTTTATGCCTGAATATGGGAAGATAATTCTCAAACGACGGATATTTCAATCACTAAGATGTTAGTATAATTAACTGATGCAAGCTCTTGATCAAAAGCACTTTGATGTTGAGTATTAAAATGTCCTTAAGACGCCGCGCCTCACACTAAGCAGATGGATTCGGTTCATTTTTGTTTCAAACTCTACACTATAGTGTAGTATAGTACTGCTTGTTTAAAGAGCCAAAAAATTAAGGGACAAAATAATAAGCCGATTAATTAATAGAACACTCGTGCCTTTGAGCATCGTTGTTTGTTGTATTTTGTTTTCCCGATAAAGCACTAAAACACTGATATACTGAATATATTGATATACTGAGATGTTATATTCGTGGTGGGGAATAATTATATTTTAATATACGATTAGAACTAATATTTTCATGTGTACATATGTAAACAACTGAACAAAGTACACAATTGCTAAGTGACTTGCTGTACAAAATAGCAAAATCTAGGTTCTATAAAACGCGTCTACTGGGAATGTGGATACAGTTGTATACAGTTGGTCATATTTAAAATGCACAACTCGCAGGAACACTGAAACTAGACGCTGTGTGCAAGATTATTCTCTGGCAAAGTGACTAATAACGCATATATATATATATATCTTTTTATTATTAATTGATCTCTCTCTCTCTCACACTCACACACAAACACACACACGCACACACACACACACACACACACACACACACACACACACTATCATCATTTCTCATTGCGTCTTTCACTTGTTAAAGACTTGTTATAGACTGTATGCGGACACAATCTATCATTTTTGATTGAACATTATTCAAAACATTCCAGAAATGCATTGTTCCCTTTATTTAGTTTTATTAGAATTTGCTTTGTCAGAATTCAAATCCTGTAAATGCTCTTCATAACTTTAATTTACAAGCTTACCTATTTTTCAATGCCTCTTCTTTTTCTCCTCCTCCTGCCCCTCCTTCTTGTCCTCCTCCTCCTCCTGTTTTTCTTCATCATCTTCTTCCATATAGCTAAGCTTTATAAGCATAACTGCTCTTGGTGAAATCTTTTATGATGTTTCATGCATACTGTGCACGTTGTAACAGATGGATGATTTAAAACGAACAGTGTAATAGCCACAGCATTCATCACCTACACAAGCTCTCCTCTTGTACGCCAACTTTTCTTCAAATATTTTCAAACTATTTTTCAAATGACTTTTTACAAATATTTTTTGTTGTAATGATGTAATGTTAGTCTAAATTTTCCACTTCTCCTTCCCACTGCACAATTTGTAATCTAATGGCAGTTTTGTATAAAATCGTTGCCATTGAATTAGTTGTATTTTTGTGTAAAAAAAAATCCGCAAATTGTTAACCAGATATGCAATACTTACCATAAGCTTATATTTCACTAATGCAATATGAATACATTCATATTTAGCCTACATTATAGACCAAGAGCCATTTAAATTATATTTTTTGTTGCAGAAATGTCACATAATAAAACGATCAACACCGTGTGTTATGCAGGCGCAGGAAAACTGTTCATTTAATTTGTGTAAATTAAATTAACTTTCACTGTAAATCGAAATCAGGTGAGAAATCGCATTGAGAAAGTCCGCCACAGTAAACTGCGTAAGCCCTGTATACGTGGACCGATAACACATTTTTATGTTACACCATAATCCTTGAGGCACGCATATGCGCGTAGGAAGAGGATAAAAATAAAAATAAACTTGGCTACAGCTCCTTGCTCCATTATCTTCGACAGGAACGTTTAAACGGAACAATATCGAACGCTTAGTGTTTATAAAACTTCATGTTGGTCTACCACAGAGCCCGAACGCAATTATTTCCACATGTCGCCAATTCTTTAAAAAGGAAATAACGCAGCCTAAATGAAAATGCTGTGCGTAAACATTTCAAACCCAGAGGCAGCGTTTAAACTTGGGCGATAAACAATACTCTAGCAAATTACAGAGCGTGTGCATTTTCTTTCTGGACGTGATGCGTGATACGTAAACGCAATTTCAACTATTGCACACTCATAAACAGCTTACAGTAGAATGAGGAGAACAGTGGAGTCTGCCATCTTCAGTGCCATCCCCAATTTCATCACCCGACACAAAACCAGCTGTCTGCCCAAGTGTCCGTAACTCTGTTTTTCATTAGAAGTCTACATGTAAAAACTTTCGGGCCAAACTGTGCGGCAAACAACTAAATAAATCACTTCAGTGCCAATTAAGATGCGCCCATGATGCATTTTAAGCCAGAATGAATATCAGAAGTACGTCACATCGATTTTAGATCAACATGTTTACTGTGTACTGATGGTATAAAATGTATTCAATACTACAATGTAATAACTGTATTTGTTCTAAACCGACCCGTATCCTTTGTGCATCAGACAAATTTACGCAAATATACTAAGTCAATTCGTTCCTTATTCATTAAATAATCATCATATTCTTCGTTCCAAGTAAAAAGGTCATTTAATATTTTTTATCATATTATTCATACATAGTTAAACCACGGAGCACAAGAATTGCAGAGAAAGTGTCCCTGCGAAGCGACTTCTCCAATGTAAAGTGTTTAAAAAAGATGAGACCCATTTCTGATCAACCCTGCTCTGGATTTTTCATAAAGAGAAAAAAACAAGAATAAGCAGCAGTCCGTGTTATTTCTTTCTTTCGTTTTTTTCTTTTTTTTTAAGCAAAATTGAAACGTCATATCGGTCCACTTGTCTGGATCAGTTTTTAAGTGCCAAAACGTCGATTTCGACAAGAAACAATCCATGAGAAACATCCTTAAAGCGTTTAGTTGGATTCACATGGCCGGAGAGTGGCACGTTTATTCCTCTTGACTGGGTTCAGACTGGCCTGAACACGATGAAGAGGATGACGACGATGAAGATGCTGAAGATGCGCTCTCGGCCTCCCGCGTCCTCTCTCGCTCCTGCTCAGAAAGCTGCTCACCGGAAGGTATGGAGTTCTTTTTTGGACGCCCTTTGGGTTTGGTGGGAGACTCCAGCCCTCCTCCCTGCAATACCTTCATAATAAAGAACAAATAATAATAATAATAATAATAATGACATATTTTTCTACACGACATGCGCTTAGTAACGTATGACCAAAAGCGACACTTACAATTTTTTTCCATTTCATTCTTCTGTTTTGATACCACGTTTTGACCTGGAGCTGACTAAGGCCTAGAGACTCAGCCAGGTCTATTCTGTAAGAAAGAAAGCAACAACTGTTAGATTAAAAATATACTGACGTGATTAATCATGAAAAATGTTTTTAACTTGTAAAACCATTACATAGTGGGAGTTGTAGGGCTTGGTTTATAGAGTGATAGTGAGGACTGTCATTATTAAATATAACGTAAAGACCAAAATACGTAAAGTATTATAAAACAAATCTGAGTGTCTTCCTTTGTCCTAACCTGTCCGGGGTCGAGAGGTATTTCTGTTTCTCGAATCTTTTCTCCAGACCCATGAGTTGAAGCTCGGTGAATACGGTTCTGCTCCTTCTGCCTTTCTTGGTCTTGCTGAGCGCCTCGGCTCCCGGTTCGAGTTTCCCGCGCAGGTGCAGGTCGAGCGGGAGATGGTGCGATGGCGAGCCCACAGCGAGCCCCGGAGGCCCCGGGAGCAGCGCAGAGCCGAGCGGCGGCCCGAGAGAACATGACAGCGGAGACACGGGGAACTTCAGCAGGCCGCTCTGATCTGCCTTCAAGACTGAGGGATAAAAACACGAGGTGGCTATCAGGACAAGATTGCTCAACGTTGGCAAAATAATCATACCGTAATGTGTTTTCTCCCGCTTATTAAGATATGCCTGCGAATGCAACGTTCCAGGTACAATCCATGGCACACAAAAAAGTTCCATTAATAGTCTGAGTACAGGAAACGCATACAGTTAATTATTTATATTCCACAAGAGTTACACTGGCAAGAGGAACTACTACAAACCCTAGAACCAAACTTATATATTTAAAAAATGTCCATGCATTTACTATTATGCCAATGCAAGTCTTTTCAAATAAGCTTTCCAAAATTCCAAAGGTGTACAACGTTAATTTGTATTTCCGTTTTTTTCCTCTTTTTTGAGTGAAACAGGGAACGGATGAGCTAAACTGGGACAATATTTCTCATCTAACAGATTCTAATGCTGTGACTAAATAATACTGACACTGAAAATTTCAACAGGCCCCTTTTATCGGTCTTCTATATTGAAGCGTAAAAATAAGACGGCTAACAAATACAACTCCGTAACACAAGAGTTATGCTGGAATAATAATAATAATAATAATAATAACAATTTGGTTGTTTGTTTTATAATTGATCTAACACCAGTAATGCGTACTGCGTTACCGCTGAGTTAATAACTGACGGAAGCTGAAACATACATTTAGAAATTCTAACTGGACTGTTCCAAATAAATGCCGCATTTAAAGATTTATTACTGTTTACAGAGTCCACACGTTTGGCCGCTTTTGCGTCTTATTATATTCCTACTATGCTGTCACACAACAGTGCATAAAATGTAAACAAGTTAAGTTATCCAATGTTGTAAAATTTATTATTATTATTTAATTATTGTTGTTATATGCTGCTATTCTTGTTTTTGTCATGCAACTTAAGTTTGATATTAACATGGGTTTTTATAAGTAAAACATGTTGTGAATTTATTTTTTTGTTGCTGCAATTGATCTTACGCCTAATGGCCTGATATAAAATTTGCATATGCATTCATTAATCTGCAATAATCTAGTTCTTTCGTAAAATGAATGGCATGATATAAGGAATCATTTTCTAAACTGGGTTGCAGTAATTGCATAATGTAATCTTTATGCGCGTCCTGGATGAAAATACGGATACTTACCTAAGTGATTTGGATACGGCCGTGCCGACAAAAGAGCGTGTACTCCGAATTTGAGTAAATCTCCTGCAGGAGGGGAGGCCTTGTGGTCTGGATGCTCAGTGAGGATCTCCTCGATCATAAAGCTTCTGTAACGGTGAGACCTGTGGTCCTGCTGTGCCTCAGCAGGGTAATAGTGAGCCCCGATCTCCAGAGGATGCTGCATCGTTACTACGCCTTTCTGGACGCGACAAGCTTTTTCCGTGCTTCGAGTCCCTATATTTCGATGGTGCGTAAAAAATCGCATCGAAGAAGTGCAAAAAACTCACATATCTGCCCGTGACGCACAAGAAGAAACATCCATCCTGCTCTTCCGGTTAACTGCAGCCATCCTGGACGAGGTTAGGGAAGTTTATTTAAATGCGCAAAAAGAGTGATATCCGATCTCCGCGTTCATGAACACAATAATGTCGTCCTTTGCCTCTGTGGATATCTAATATATGCTCGAGTCCCCACCGCTACAACTAGAAGTTCGATCCTTTCACCATAGAATAGTGCAGTGTCTTACCTTCGCCAGGGAAGTTTTGAGTCCAGAACACACACGCTTATGGAGGTCGTGTCACACATGGCCCCTCCTTCTTTAAAGCCTGATGACACCCTCGCCCACAAAGAGGGGGATCAGTGCTTTCAAAGCATGACGTTTTTAGCAGCACTGTCTTAGCAATAAGATATAATAGGATCGATTGATGTTTCTAAGATAAACGAATAATATTATAAAATAGTATGCCCATCGAATCCAGCTTTAGTGTTCCAGTCCAAACCTGCCAGTATAATGCAATCTTAAAACAGTAAAGTTTAAAACAGTATTTTTGGCACAATATAACTACATGTAAGCCTTGCAATTAAAGTTCAGCC
The DNA here is from genome assembly GCF_024256425.1 of Clarias gariepinus. Taxonomy (NCBI): domain Eukaryota; kingdom Metazoa; phylum Chordata; class Actinopteri; order Siluriformes; family Clariidae; genus Clarias; species Clarias gariepinus. The sequence continues at coordinate 14,988,745 of NC_071122.1, forward strand.
ATAGAATAAAACAACTGTGTGGTCGAGTGACTCAGTGTCAAGGATGGGGTAAAAGCTCTCAACGCTAGGAAGACATTAGTGTTAGTAAATATTATTTCATGGTAATTGACAAAAGACAAATATGTCTCTTCATTCGGAGTATTCCCAGCTCACAGCACGACGACATGTATACGATTTTGAGTTTGCGTTGTCGAAGAGTTATTCAGTCAAACGGCCTAACAATGTTATTCCCAAGGTACAGGGTGAAACAATCCATAGCCTTGTTCAGTCTACTTTCATTTATTTATACATATGTAATAGTAATACAAACAAAACAAACAAAATTATGGATTCGCCAAAAAGGGCGTTCGTAATTAGTTCACTTTCTACAATAATTCTCTACACCGTTTATCAGGGTCGCAGGAAGCATGGAACCTATCATAAGGAACACTGCACAAAAGTTCTCCAAAAGTTAAACCAGCGCGTTTAGAATCTCCCTGAAGATAGAATACAGGGAAAACTAACGAGACTAAGAAGAGGAAAAGAGAAGGTAGAAGAACTGATTAATTATTATTAATAATTATTATACATTTTTAATAAATGTTATTAATACATTATTACAATATTTATAAACTATTATAAATGAATAAAATTGCATAACAACTTGGAAAAAAACGTTCTTTAAAATTGTAAAAGGGGAACCTTTTATGACGTTACATCTTTTAACCTTTTTAAACTGTTATTAAAATGACTACAGGTTAACAACAACACCACCACTAGTACTACTACTACTACCACCACCACCACAGTACTACTAATACTATAATAATAATAATAATAATAATTATTATTATTATTATTATTATTGAAGGTTCTAGGTTTGAATGAGTGTGCATGGTGCTCTGCTCTGGACCTGATTCCGTGATTACGTCCTGCCTCGCCTCCAGTGGTCCCGGGATGATGATGATGAAGACGACGACAATGATGAGGATAACGATTATTATTATTATTAATAATAATAATAATAATAATAATTGACATCATCATCATCATTATCATCATAATGCTAGTGATGATGAAGACGACGACGATGAGGATAAGGATGACTAGGGTGATGATGATTATAATTAGGTGTATTATAATGAGTGTGCATTATGCCCTGCTCTGGATGATTATTTTCATCATCATCGCCGTCCTCATCATTGTCGTCGTCTTCATCATCATCATCCTGTGACGCAGGCAGGACATGATCACGGAAGCAGGTCCAGAGGAGAGCATAATGCACGCTCATTCACACCTATAACCTTCATAGTCATTCACACCAATACAATAGGCAGACTAATAGAGCTAGGACCACTAAAACTATTGCTACTAGTTTCTGTAATTATTAGAGTTTGCATCAAGTCTTTTAATCTTCTTTTTTTTCTTTTTCTTATTATTATCATCACCATCATTACTATTATTCTTATATTTGGAAAGTGTTTAACTAATATAATAAAAGTTTAAAAAGTTTAGCTAATTGGCTGGAAAAATACAGTAACGAGAACGAGATACCATACAAGACAGTGTTAAATGTAGTGGTAGTAGCTTCATATTTTAACCACTAGGTGACAGTATATGCATTATGAATGCGCGGTGATGCCTTCTGAGCAACTGCATAAAAAGTATAATAGTCTCAGATTTATTTACAAACTCATTCCACTTCCTTACCTTTCATCACTATACTTGTACGGGTGTTGATATATTTTTAAAAGCGTGATATGAAAGCGTGATATGAAAGTATTCTCCCCGAGATCATCTTTAAAAATCTCAAAAGCCCATGCCAGCCAATTCCCAAGCGTAAAGTTTTTTAACTGACCGAAATATTACAACAGAGATGCTGCTGTACGTATGTGTACACAGGTGTATACAGGTGTGCACCAGATGATTATTTTTTGAGATTTTCAAAGATGATATTAAATACATACTATATATATATAGATAGATAGATAAATTATAGAAGATGCTTGGTTGCCCCTAGGGGTTTCTCTAAAAACCACTAAATATTATTAGGATCACGAATAATAATAATAATAATAATAATAATAATAATAATAATAGCTGTTATTGTTGCTGTTGTTGTAGTGGTTGGTTGGCCTGCCATGGACGATCTAACCAAAACACCAGGTGTCCTTTTTTCATTAACATTTCGCACAATGGCCTGTTAGAATCATTCAGCACAAAGCAGACCACAATGAATACAAAAATAACCTCAGATATTTAAATTTACCCATTGCAGACAAAACCTAAACTGCTCCTGTTTGGTATTATTGGGTATTTACGATGTAATTACCAAGTGGTCTGACGCAAAGTGCACAGAGGCCTCTTAGTTTGAAATGAACGACGACCTGTTTTCACTCCCGAGGACTGTGCGCCTTTCCCTTTAATTCTTCAAAGCCGAAACGCCGTCGGCCTGGCCGTGGTCACGTGATCGCGGAGGGCCAATCAGATGGCATAGTTCTGTCCACCAACAACCTGTTAAATGTAACTGTTTGAACATGGCCAGTGGACGCACGATGTAAATATTGTGGATATTGTGTCCTGCGGTTTACACTGTGCTGCTGTGAGGACGGCTGTATTGCTAGCGTTATGACCCGGAGCTGATTAAAAAAGGCACGCGGTATGTAACTGACCATCAGACCAACACTACACTCATTAGGTTAATTGGCTGCTGTAGCAGAAGGTGAGCGTCGCCTTGTGTTCTCTGATGTTCCAGCTTATATAACCGAGCTAACAGTGTTGTTATTGTTGTTAACGTGTTGTCACTGGTTACCAAAATTCCCTGCTTTAAGTTAGACAGTCTTGGTCTCGCAAAAGGCTAGCCATCTTTGTTGCATGTACAGTATGTGTCGCTTTGCTTTGTGCATGTGTAATTGTATCGTATGGAGACTCACGTTACGTGTTTATACCGTTATAAAGATAAGGCAGTAATCTGGTGCAATAACATTCCCGGCCATGTAAACAGTCTGCATCCTGATAGGGACTATTTGCGCATCCAGAATAAGCAATAGATTATTAATAACTGCAATGCTTGTTTGCCTGTGTACCAACATGCTTCTGGATATTCACTTGATTTTGCAATGATTTTGCAGTATTGCAGTACTCATAGTTATAAAACAGTGTAGCTGCAAAGAGGTTAAGCCAGAACAAGTTATTTTTAATAAACTGAGTAGTCTTCCTGTCACACCAGGTTTATGTTTATAAAAAAAGGGGCAAAAATAACTGTAGTAACTGAAGTAGCTCAATGGTCTACTAATTGGAAGATCTCGGGTTCAAACTCCAGCACCACCGAGTTGCAAGACCCTTAACCATCAACTGATTAATGAAAACAGATGTATAATGAAAGAAAAAACAAATGTAAGGCGCTCTGAATAAGGGCGTATGCCAAATGCTGTAAAAATGAACTGTAGCTGTTTGTCTACTTAGAAATATGTATGGAATTTTTAGAAGTAAGTTGCATAATTTTATGAAATATGTAAGGAATGCTGTTATAGAAAAATGATCAAGAACAATAAAGTGTCTATCTATCTATCTATCTATCTATCTATCTATCTTTGAAAGTTATGACTTGTTAAGTCAGCACAATGCTTTAGCGGTTCGCTCTAGTGCTGCAACTCAATGGTTTGGAGTTTGATTCCCTTAGGTGCAAGGAGTTTGCATCCTCTTCCAGTGCTTAACGGGTTTCCTCCCACACTCAGCCCAAAGACATGCTAATTGGGGTTCCCAAATTGCCTAAAGTGTGTGAATGATTGTGTGGGCTTAGGCTTTAGTCCCCCACGACCCTGTATACGGGATAGTACTATATAGGCTCTGTAGTTACTCAATAATACATATATACCTTGTTAATACAAATCTAATCTCAGAAATTCATAGTGTTTTTTTCCTTTATAAAGATTAATGTGTTCACCTAATAAAAATAGCTGTATTGTGTTGCCGCTGGAAACATAACATTCTCAACATGAGTTTAAACACATTTATAACACATCTATAACAAATTGCTCTATATTGACTGAAACCCAGACCACTCACTCACTTACTCACTCACTTATTGTTTATACCGTTTTATCCTGTGTACAAGGTCGCGGGGGGCCTGGAGCCTATCCCAGGAGATTTACATCACGAGGCAGGCTATTCCCTGGGGTGCCAATCCATTGCAGGGCACACATATATACACTCATATTTACTACAAGTCCATTATTCAGATGGACTTGTATGGTAAATGTTCCACAACATTAAATGTAACTACAGTTTGTAAAAAGCTGTGGTATTTGGGCGATACCACACAAGTAAGAGTGCTGTTATACTGAATATTGGTATGACTATGAATCATCTTGGCCATGAGATCATAGAACTTGATTGTGAGTGAAATATTCTTATTATACATTGCTGTTAAGATTTTACCCAATTAGGTTTCTTTTGCATGAAGTGGTACTTTGAGAAAAAACCTATAATCCAGCATTAGATTAGCTATCCTCACTGGCTAGGCTCCTTAGATGCTTGCTAATAATTTAGAGTTGGGTCTCTGCAATCTTTCTTGACCAGACTGCTTAAAATCCACTACTATTTTTTTTTTCACACAGAGTTCTGTCATAAAACTAATAGCTGTTTTTCTAAAACACTTTTCATGTCAACACATGCAACCCTCACGTGCGTAGCCGATATGTGCGCAGGGGGGCAGGGCTATTCAGAAACGGATCAGTGTGTTTGTGTGTTAGAGAGAGACTGAGCGATTCAATGCTGTGCATGCAATTAAGATTCTACTCATTTAAAATAATAAAAAAGGAAAATGAATATGCTATGTTAAGGTTGATACAGTGTCAGGCCGCCACAAATAAATTGGTGTGTGGGAAACAGTGAATTAAGTCTAGAACTAGTTTAAATAAAACAATTTAAATGAATTATTTCATAACATATTTTTGTTGTCTTATACTATTTTATCAAACCACCCAGTAAAAACTAAAGTTATTTGTGCATTTGTCTTTCATTAAGCTGGGGTGTCAGGGAGATAAAATGTATACCCAAGAACACTATTTAAATTTATATTTTTTCTTAATAAGACTACAGCTTTTTCTGTTTACAATTTGACTTTCCTATTCTTGTATCAATCATTTCATTTGGTAATGTGATCAAGGCAATCAAGTACTGTAAAATAGTCAAAAAAGTCAAAAGAATTTGCATGGGTATTAAATGCATGTCAAATATTTCACCCTCCTGACTTATGGTCTTACTCGCTGACATACATCAGAATGTAATAATGTTCAGAAATCCGCCTTGCAATTTGATCCTGGTTTCACCCGTCTGGGTGGTCAACTTCTGAAGTTATACACATAAATATCACGTCATCATTTAACATTGGTTTTGGAGAGGAAAAAAATGTGATATCAAGTCAAAATCAGGGCTAACAAAATACACTTTACATGCATGGCATGGAATTGAACCACAGACTAAAAGACTACAAAGCTATAATTATTGCAGTGTTTTAGTTTCCCAGTTGCTAGGACATTACCAGGGAGCACATCTCTGTGAATAAAACTAACAGCAAACAAACACTATATATACAAGATGGAGTGGATTTGTTTTAGCACTCCTGCTTCACATTAAAAAAAAGTTCATTTGACAGCAACAAGGAGTATTGTGTATGTTTGTGTGTGTGTGTTTATAATTTCACTTAAAAAGGTTTATTTAGGAGACCTAAAAAAATAAAAACCTCACAACACAGTCACTAATTATCCACATTCTCTTCAGGTGTAAATCCTCTCCCTCTTACCTGACTCTCACCTCCTTGGCCATGCCCTCACCAACACAAAGTCTTTCCCTCTGATTCAAATGGCTGTTTGGCTCGAGTTAAGAGTAAAATGTTCGCACACTTAGGATATTTTTGCCTTTAAATGCATTTGCCATCACACTATTACTCGTTTCACTCCAGTAAGGCTAATGCCTACATGGCAGAGCGTTCATAGTCGCATGAGAATCAAGCAGGATGACATCATTAACTAGTCAACAATTGAATTTGTTGCCAACTAATTTGATTATCATTTTGATGACAGCTTTGCACACTCTTGGCATTCCCTCAGTCAGCCTCATGAGGTAGCCACATGGAATATGACTGAAATTCATAAAGGTGTTGAGTACTTGTTGGCTGCTTTTCCTTTACTCACCTGTCCAGCTCATCTGGATTTAGATCGGGTGATTGTGACGGCCAGGTCATCTGATGCAACACTTCAGCACTCTCCTTTTTGGACAAATATATAGCTCTTTTATAACCTAGAGGTGTGTTTAGGGTCATTGTCCTATGGGAAAACAAGATGGGATGGCATGTTGCTGCAAACTGCTGTGGTAGCCATGTTGGTAAATTGTGCCTGGCACCAACATTGGTTTCAGCAAAGCAACTCCACACAATCACACCACCTCCTCCATGCTTCACAGTGGGAACGATACATTCAGGAACCATCTGTTCACCCTCTCCATGTCTAACAAAGACATGGCAGTTAGAAAATCTCGAATTTGGACTCATCAGACCAAAGGACCAGTTTCCCACTGATCTAATATCCTTTCCTGGTGTTTCCTGCACCAAGTATGGCACTTCTGTTTGTTGTTCTTTAGCAGTTTGACCATGAAGGCCTGACTTACACAGTCTCCTCTGAACAGTGGATGTTGAAATATATCTGCCTCTTGAGCTCTGAGAAGCATTTATGTGGGCTCTAATTTGAGGTGCTAAATATCTGCAGTTTCTGAGGCTGGTCGTTCTACTAAACTTATCCTCTGCAGCAGTGGTAGCTCTTGGTCGTCATGAGGACTTTCTTTGAAAGTCCTCATGACAGTCAGTTTCATCATAACATTTGAATGCTTTGGCGACAACAATTGGGAATATATTTAAAGATCTTAAAATGCTCCAATGTCCACAGTTACTATTAAGCAGGAGATTTAAGCTAAATACAAATAGAATACACAGCAGGCATGAGTTTTGTCCAGTTTTAGAGACCAAAAATATGATGTGGCATAAATACCACAAATATATTTCACATCACATTTTTGGAACAGTGTCTAAAACTAGACAAAGCTCACACATGCACACACGTATGCATAGCAAACCCCCCGCTGCATAGTTCTGCTGCAGAAAGTTCATAAATGGTAGTAACAGGATTTAAAAACACATCTAGGGCTACAGAGAGCTACATGATTGAGAAAGCATAAATAGCAAACAGGAAAAAGAAACCCCATGCTTCAGATACAGTACATACTGTTATATGTCAGGAAAGTGAAAGCTTATTGAAAGTAAAAGCTTAGACGTTTAAATTTATAAGCTTTTGTTTTCTTATACGCTGTTAAGACTCTTACTGGATTACACCAACAATGTGGCATTATCAAGTGTCAAGATAGAGATGCTGAGACAGATGCAAATGCCAGTTAGTGTATTTAAAGATATCTTGCACTGGCAAAAAAAAAAAAAAAAAACACATGCAGAATCAAGAAGAGGGTCAAGCAATGAATCAGGAGATCAGCACACAAGGTAGCACTGGCAATTCCAAAAATCACAAAAACAGAGAATGACATGGTCAAAACCAAAATAACAATATAAGAGAATGTTAGACTTGGCATGTTTAGACTTACATGTGCTGAACATTACTTTGGAATTATCTTGAGGCCAGAGTGTGTTAAGTAGGGTGTGGTGACAGTAAACATGATCTTGAAGTGTTGTGCTGGGTGTTTTGGTCCTAACCTTAACCTTACTCCTTTAATTTACATGAACAAATACTTTGATTAAGTAATTACTGCAGTAATTCACATTCTTCATCTGGCAGCAATTCTTTTAACCCAGATTCATTAAGTAGCTTTTAATTTCTTAAACAACCATATTGAAAGACGCATCCTGTTTTGCTAAAATTTACTGGAATTGGGTTAAGAACTTTCAATGCTTTGTTAAAACTTGGATGGATAGTGCTGCACTGTAAAACGTCATGGAAGAATTGTGGTCTGAAAAAAAAAATAATGTGGAAATGACAGGTATGTTTAATAGTGAAAGTCCTATAAGAAAACTATTTGATAGTTAAGCTAATCTTTGAAAAAAAAACAAATTTTTAGGGAGCATATAGATGGGACCACAAAAAATGGAAAAAGGTCAGATTTTCTGATTAATCTGGATTTATACCAGATACCGGATTGATGGGCTTGTCAGGGTCACAACGGATGTGTACTGCCATATTAGAGATGGGGCAAAAATCTATTCAGTTGCAAATATAATTGTTCAAGGGGGTAAATGTTGCAGTTCTCTATAATCCTACAGGTTGTATGCTCTAAACTATTCACACACTGGCAGGCCGTGTGGTAGATGCTAATTATTTGTTAAGTTTACTTAGAACGGTAAGCAAAACCAGAATCAAATACCGATGCTGATCACTGATCACAGCTTTTTCACATGTAGTGATCAGCCTCACAGGTTTTTCACAGGCTGATCACTGCATGTTGTAGAGACAGTCTATTCTTCTCCAGAATGTGTGCAACTTGCTGAATAGTCGCTCACTGTGAGCATGGAGCAGTAAGGTAAAGTAAGGCTGCCTCGGCCAGCACTGAGAACCACTCTTTATTTCTCAGTTTGTGATTTATTTTTGAGATACTTAGTCTTTTTCACCCTCTGCAGAGTAAGGCTCAAGGTTTTAAAGGGCTTCTACAATAGGTCATAGAGTGAGGGTTGACTTACAATATTTAGCTACTGCCTTTGCAGATACCTCTTCATATAAAATTTATTCAAGCTGCGTATAAGGTTTGTTGTGTTAAAGCTTTTGACAGACGTTCCCCCACATGGTTTGTAATCACAGTTTTTATATGTCTCCACCAACCTTTCACCATGCTGTTGTGTAACTTCATTCCACTCCGGGCACAAAAATTCAGACATCACAACATTGTTTGATGGTTTCTCACCATCCATCATCATCTTGATCTCATTCCAGAGGTTTTCAGTGGGGTTTAGAGCTGGAGATTGGGCCTGGCCATGACAGGGTCTTGATCTGGTCCTCCATCCACGCCCTGGTTGACCTGGATGTGTTGCGTAAGGCATTGTCTTGTTCGAAAAACCAATCCTCAGAGTTAGGGGACATAGTCAGAGTGTAAGGAAGACAGGAAAGTTCTTCCAGTATAACCTGGTACATGGCTTGATTGAAGCATCTTTCAGAAAGACAAATCTGCTTAATTTGCTCAAGTTTTGCTTTTCATTGATGAAGCTCTTTTTTCTGGCTTTGCATGACTTCAGCCTACCCGTAGGTTTGAACGCCAGCTTCAGTTTGCCACTGTGTTTGAAAGTCACTTGATGTCATCTTATGTTGTTGAGTGACATTCGGATGAGTTTGCTGTCTTCCCTGTGAGCAGATATTTGTTTTCACCTTGTCAGTCTGTAGCTTTGTTGTCCCCATTGTCTGCTGCTTGACCTTATTCTTGTTTATTGCCGTCTTAAGGGTGGAAGCAACCTGACGCTCCCTCTATAACTATGTTAGGCTCAGGATTGAGCCCTTCTTTTGCTCACTCAAAACTTTTCTTTTTACCTCTTTTGGCATAATCAGTGGTCATTTTCAGAATTCAGTTACATTTGATGCACTACTGGCATAGTTTTTTTGCCATCAAGCTTGTCACAAAAGTGAGTGATGATCACAGCAGCTTTTTATTTAAGTGATCTGTTATTTAATTATTAGATTATATAATAGTATTAGTTAAATGAAATGAATGCTGCAAAATTTATCAGATAAAAAAAAATCCCAATATGGTACTTTGCAATTATTTAATTGCAAGAGGCTACAGTTTATTTGGAGTTTGTCAATAATATTTTTTTTTCTGTTTTTTTTCGTGAGTTAATAAATAAATATTGGAAGCTTTCAAAAAATGAAATCATTTGTCCATTGATTTGGTGGTAGCCAACATAAATATCTTTCAATACGAAATGGTACATCTAATACTTAAATAAAAATAAATATTTTTAATCGAAATTGCAATATGTGTAGGGGAAAAAAATCAAGATTAAAAAATAAATAAAATCGTGTAGCCCTAATTGAAATACTATATAATTACAGATGTTATATTAATAGTTGCAGCCCACACTGTAAAACATATTTTGTGGGACATTTCATAGAAATGTCATTTCATAGAAATGTGATGCTTTTTGTTTTATTGTGCAATGCAGGAGAGTTGCGCTGTCGTTTGTATTGGTTTATAAGAGACGCATTATGGCTGCAATGAAGAATGTGCAAAAAACGAAAAGGTGGTTTGAATGGACTGCGAATCAGGAAAGGGTCAAACATGGTTGATGCACACTGTTGCTGAAGACTGTGCTGCCGTTGTTTATTTAACAGGCGCTTTGAAAAATCACTTCAAAGTTCAGATAAAAGTGAGTACCGCTCTTTGGTTTCGTGCAGCGTTTTTGTGTGGAACCACAAGCAAGCCTTAAACTCACCTGATCTATTAAATTCCTATTCATGTGTAGCTGTTCCCGAGTTGATATTAATATAATCTTATCACTTGTATGTAAATGTAGATGTAATAGAAGAGTAGCAGTTATCGTAGCACTAAAAGGAGTGCAGGTGGTTGAATTTTTAACTGGATATTCAAAAAGGGTCTTATTGGTAGGTCTCTACAATGTTTTGGCCATAAAGTGCATGTGAAGACTCTGACCAGCTACCCCCGTATGTAGGCTTGTTAGCCATCCTCTTCCAATTTAGTTCCCCTTTGGTGTTATAACCTTCATTCTGCTGGAAAGGCTTTCCTCTAGATTTTATTTTGTGACTGTGGGGATTTATGTCCCTTTAGCCACAAGAGCATTAGTGAGCTCAGGCACTAATGTTGGATGAGAACAACAAATAGACCAACTGCAGTATCAATAGAATTTTGCAGTGCAGCAAAGTAGGGCAGGGTTTATAATATCAGGTGTAATTTTCCCTCCTATTATTAAAATATTATTTTTAAAAATATTTTTTCATTGTGATTAATCTGTTTCATGGCTTGTCTCGTGCTATCTTATTAATATAGGGATATTGTAAAAGGTAGATTGTGCTTTAAATGATAAAATCAAAAATCTCCATTTTTAATAAGCACACACACAATCTGTGTCTTTCACACATTTATAGATAGAGCTATCAAAAAGCTATAGTGTAAAAATTTACATTAAGGTTTGACATATATATTTCAAATTATTAGTTTATTGCTTAACAATGATGTATGGTAGGGCAGACGGTTAGTGCAAATATTAAAATACTTGCTTGGTGTAAGTACATAATTAAGATTTGAACAAAATTGTAACTCCATTGTTGAAATAGGTTCAGGGGAAAAAAACCAAACGTTATACAACAACAAATTTTGTCAAGGGCAAAGCAAAAACATCATTGTACTTCTCAGCAGGAGTCAAGAAACAGGAACACTACATCTTGAAAGCACAATCCATAATCAGAAACTTGAGAAACATGGAACAGTTCAAACTAGAAAAGAAAATTGGGAAAAGAAGGCTCTCTGAAGCACTCTGACACAAAACAAAGCAAAGACATTCAGACCCAAGAGGCTATAAATAGACAAAGTAATTAGGGTCATTACAAAGTAATTAGACAGAGGTCACAATAATAGCACTGTGGTCTGAAGGGGTTTGTGACACATTGGTTTTTCCCTGGTATATATCTTTAGACATACTCCCTTATTAATTTAACTGAGTTAAATCATTTTGATCTTAATAACTTCACACATTGTGCTAAAAAAAAACAGATTTTTCACAGTTTTCAAATTGTGATATTTAAAAATGAGCTCTTCTTGAAGAATTGTGCTAATATGCACGTAGATAAATTAAATAAGGTAGAATGTTTAATTCGGAGCATTTGAGGTTCGCAAGTGTGCTAAGGTGATATTTAAGTCACATTGCTTTTTTTAGAAGCCAAAGAAGTATACATTACAATGGAAATGAGGCTTGAATTGCTTCCCTGTTTCCTCTGCTCACTTTACAGCATGAATTAAACACGGCATGATATCACATGAATGTCCTAATATTTCTTGAACCTAAAATAGCTCAAACCCAAGGAGGCTGCTCAACATTACTGATTTATGTTACCTAAAGAAAGAGTAGCTCACGTTGCGTTATTCCTTACGTAGTTAAATTTAGTAAAATCTAAATTCAAGTTTTAGGCAGGCCATTTGCAAACACATTGGGATTTTAAAAATTATTAAATTGAAATACTTGCTCAAACAAGTTATCTAAGATCAAAGAAAGTCGGAAACTAAGAAACATTCATTCAATGTGCTGATCTTCAGGTTCAAATATTCAGATACAAAAATGCCCATTATAGTGGTGTCCAAAAATATGGGAAGAAAAAAGTGAAGTTAAATGTTTGAGATGACAATTCTCCATTTTTAAAAAAATAATGATAAAAAAAAATAGTAAGAATACTTTGTTGTTTTATACAATAAAATTGCTCTACAACAATCAACAATAGTTTAAAGTCCTTTATTCAAAACCTACTGGATCCGCTGGCCATAGAGTCAAATGACTCCGTATCACTTGCTCAATCATTGCCTGCTTGTACAAAATTTGGCTTAATTCAGTTGAGAATTCCCTCTTTTTAGCCATTTTTAAGCTTTATTTTTGAGCAATAAAAAAAAATCTTAATTATTTTTTAAGGATTGTGATTTGTTCGTGTATTTAACCAGTTTATTTTGCTCCATTGACACATATCCGTCCACAACTGATGGAACTAACTAACTACAATTGCTGAAGCTGGTGTTATTAGTTAGTGACCAACAGTAAGTGGAATGAACACGGGTGAAAAGAGGTTTTAAATTCCATCTGGTACTATGTAGCCATATATGATGAGAACAAACTATGAAGGTAGTGGTCAGTGCTGTAAATCTCGTAAGTTTCTCTTTTTATTCCCACTTATATATGTAGAGTGAACAATCCCTTGTTGCGCACATCAAATAGTGCCCTTGATCAAAGGTTAGAGAGGGATTTGGGATTCATCCTTGTGTTGGAAGCTAGTTAGCATTGTAGCTCGTGTTAGTCATAAACAAAACAACGCAAATGGTTCAGAGGTGATTCGAAACGACTTGGATGCAGTTACTAAGAAGACAAAGTGTTTTATTTAGGATGACATAACATTGTCAGATGTTTTCTTGATGAATTGTGACTGGTTGTGAAAGTGGGTTTTGGCAGGCTGTCTCCCCTGTATTGCTATACCATGCTGATGACAGACAGTTAGTGTAAGTAACAACTGTCAGAACACCTGTGATGTGGAGTGATATATAAAGTTAAACTGTTATGCTTCATATTCCCACTCGTGGGAGGTCTCTCATCCAATCAGGTTATTCGGTCAGAACTAACTGTTGTACAATTATATATTTGTTGTTATTGACACCTTATATCCTACCATCGTGGAGGAAGTGGTCAAAACTGGTCAAATGTTTTGAGTCTGACCTTCCCCTTAATGCACAGAGCTTTTAAATTTCAATATGTGTAAAAGGCACACAAAAGACTATGTGACCAATTCAGAATGTGTAGCCGCTGCATCAGCACAAATTTTACACATAGCCTTTGTTTTTTCTTGCCACTTTTATGTTTGGCATCTTTCTTAGAGATTAATTAATTGCATTAATTGTTATTAAAAGCATAATATGACTGTTGTTATGATTTGTGAACAGCAGTACATAACTAACTTCCAATTGAAAGATATGCATGTTTATTGAGCTGGGTGATGGTCTAAGACACTTTGAAGGAGCTACTCATATTTTGAGCCTTGCCTTTGGTGTGCTTAACAAGGTGCATTTTCAGACATATTTCTTATAACGCATAGTGTAAAAAGAATCTCTTCCCAATCATAAGGAGAGGAGTGGCTTACAGCTCCATGGGTCCATTGGACCCAGCATGTGAGATTCAGCAGCCTGCTTAACACCCTGCATTATCCCCGGAGGTTGCACTGACTGAGGCAACTGTGTGATTATATGCTCTCTACCTTGTTTGCTCTATTTGCCGTCATAGGTTTTGTTCTCAGCCTTTTGATGCTACATTTGCCTCCCTCCACCTTCTTACAGGCTCTGCCATGGCAGCAGGTGTCACTCTGCTGAGGGACGTGCCCTACTCCAACTGCAGCAGCACTGCAGGGAACAGTGCAGAGCACATCGCTGACATGGAGCCAGGTAGGCCGCCACACATACACACCACACACACACACACACACACACACACACACACACACACACCACACACAGACACACATTGAAACTGAAAATGTAATGTTTGTTATAATACTTACAAATGTTAAGCTTTAAAATACAATAATTTTGTTTGTTTGAAACATGGTGCCACATTATATATCTGTAATTGTTTTATAATAATTGTTGTATAATTGATCCCTTATGATGATCTAAAGATATTAAAGTGCTGAAATACAGCTTTGTCATTTGATCTACTCTGTTATAGCATCAGAAGCAGCTATTGTGCAAATGAAATGACTGAGATTATATGGATTGCTGCGGTTTTGTTTTACCAAGAGTGAAATTCTAGCAACCACTATTGCGTGTCTGGCTCCAGAGGACACAAATTTCAAAGCATTGTTTCTACCATTGCTATTGCGGATGATTTCACTGTTATGCAATCAGTTAAAGAAGGGGAAAAGGGAAAAATTGTAATACATAAAATGCAATTATTGAGAAAAACCAAACTCAGTCAGAACAGATCAGTGGGATCTGTTCCCGTTCAGAGGTTTGCACATCGACTGTTGTTTCTCTGTATTGTAAGATAGCCAACCTGAAAATTCATTGCTAGGGATTTAGGATAAAGAATTACGTTTGAGTGTTTTAGTGTACTTTCTGCACATCAGTTATAAAAAGTTGTGTTTATTGTACAATATGTTGTGACAAGAAAATAAGCCTAAAGTTTAAGCTTTCATTATCTTAAGTTGATTGCTGGATGAGATGGGCCAATGATTCTTTCAAGAAGCCTTTCACTTTTTGTTAAAAACAGTTGCTTTTATAGTTCAAATGGAATCCATTAGCAGCAGAGTAATTGTAGACTCATTTCTGTGATCAATGCATCTCCGCATAATGCAGCCCTTGCGGAAAATGAGTCATCTATCTTTCCAGAACATCAAGCAATCTGCTGTCTACCTGAGATATACTCACAGTGAAACCTCTGCTTCGTTTCCTACTGACTTGGACATTGGTCACCATGGACACCACATCAAGTGCAATGATGGCAGTTTCATTGCTTCTTTTGTATCTTCATGTTCCTGATAACCCTGTGTTACGTTTTGACAAGGTTTGGGCAGCAGTCAGCATAGTCGAGGAGCAGGCAGCATCGAATACAGTTCTCTTTTTCCAAAGTTTGCCTTTCTTTCTAACTAAATTTGAGGGACCCTAGAAGTCGATTTTATTCTAGGATTGGTTGAGTTTCCTGTCATCCGCAGGAAATGAAGCATTTGCATCTCTTCTGTGGTTTGAGTGTTCACTATCATTAGTCTGTGCTAATGGGCTGAAACTAACAACATAGAGTCTTTGATCTTTTGATCTTTTCATGCAGTATTTAAAGGTTTTAACATTGCTGGTTCATTGGCATGTAGATGACTGTACACATAGAGTATGCTATTTTTGTTAAAAAAGACTCTGGTTTTCAGATTTCAGACCAAGTGTCAGAGTTCCCACAGCAAAATACACTAAGGTGGGCGAGACCTTGAGGCATGTAATCCCAGGCCACATGCAGTGCTCCATGGCATGTGGAGGACGAGCTTGCAAGTATGAAAACCCATCTCGCTGGAGTGATAAAGAACAGGCCATCAAGGGACTTTACTCCTCTTGGTAAGCCATTTCTCATCTGCTTTGGACAGTAAAGCAAACATTATTAGATATCGTGAATGAATCGTGCAGGGCTCAAGTAACTAATAGAGTAGCAGATGATTAGACATTCTGATTGGAGATGCCTGATAAGAATCTGCTTACAAGATGGTAAAAACATTCTGTAACACTTTAAAATAAGTATTTATTATGATCTCTTTCATTCTGTTTACATCAGGATTACAGACAACTTATTAGCTATGGCAAGGCCTTCTACTGAGAATATTGAAAAATACAACATCATCAACCAGTTTTTGGGGTAAGTTATGTTCTGCTTGCTAATGACAACACCGAGGAGACGTTGTGTTTACATTTGGCTCTTCCTAGATGCGGACTAAAGACCATAATTAACCTTCAGCGCCCAGGAGAGCATGCCAGCTGTGGCTATCCCCTGGAGCCCGAGAGTGGATTCACCTACCGCCCAGAGGTCTTCATGGAAGCAGGAAGTAAGTCACACACACAACTTAATCAGGCTAATAGATTTAGGCTTCTTCTTCTTGGTGGACTTTGTCTGATTACAGACCTAATTGTTTCTGCCTATTACATTAGTGGTTCAGGTTATCCAAGGAGCTAGCTGCTGGAAGGAATCAATTTCAAATGTATTCTGTAATAATATGAGTGCAATAATTTGTGATTTCTTGTTTGTTATGAACAAAGAGAGAGAGAGAGAGAGAGAGAGAGTAGAGGATTGGCAACTCTTAACAAGCTCTCCTGAGATAGATGCACTGCTTAAAGCCAGCAACTTCTAGGAACATGCATTAGGGGAAAGAGGTTTCACAGGCTTCAGCATGTCATTACATGCTCATAGTGTCACTCAGACTTTGCAAATAGGATTTCTTCCAATACATTTAGGAAAAACACTTTGGCTTGGTTGTTTACATGATACAGGCAACGTGTTTATTTGATATGTTAGTATCACAATTCATGCATTTACCCTGCAATTGTATTTTAGTCAGGAACGAAAGAGTTATGTCTGACTGTTGATAAGCATGTTCGTTTTTGACATGATTCTACCTTTTAGTCTATTTCTACAACTTTGGGTGGAAAGACTACGGGGTAGCCTCCCTTACAACAATCCTAGACATGGTGAAGGTCATGTCTTTTGCCGTGCAGGAAGGGAAGATGGCTATTCACTGTCATGCTGGGCTTGGAAGAACAGGTTAGCATTCATCTGTACTTGCAATCATGCAGTAGTAGCAAGCATTTATTATATCATTTTATCCAACAGAAACATTAAAATATGGAACCCTGCTGATACGTGCATATTCCTTTCTTGTTACAGTAGATCAGTTTTATGTGTTAATGGAGTAAAAACTCATCTCAACATTTGCAGGGTTCTTAGATTCTGACAACACTGAATTATAGTATAATAATTTTAAAAGATTTTTACTAGAGATGTGCAATTCATATTGTTTAGTTTTTTTAAACACAAAAAAATATTTGGAAAGATATACTGACAAATAGTTAAAACTTTATAGAACTGCATCAAGCTGTAAAAAAACAATAATAATTAAATAAAATAAAATTTAGCGTTTAAATTTATGAGAATACTAGATGTGCCTGCAACTTTGTTCAGGTGTTTAAAAATGTACAGTGCCATCTGTTGAGTTTTGGAATGAACTAAAATTTTTACGTGTTACCGTGAGGTTTGCGGAATGAAGTTGTGAAATTACGCTTATTAAGTAGATTTCAATTGTACACTCATTAGCAGGTATTAAAAAATGTACAGTGCCATCTATTAATTTTGAGATGAACTAATTTTTTTTTTTCAAGGATGATTTTTAAAAATTGTAAACTATCATATCTTTTAAGCCTATATGTTAAGTCAAGCTCTGGCAAATACGCCTGCGAAAACCCTATTAAAATTCGGTCAATAGTTTTTCTGTGATGCGTGCACAAACAGACATGGTGAATACTAGCAGTACTACCATGCATCAGTTGCATAACCATACAAAATCACTTTAAATTACTTTTACAAAAAGGCAAAGAATTTTACAAGTAGGAATTATGAAAATATGTGTTGTGTGTTGAGTTATGTTTTATTGTAAAATGTTTTAAACCAAAAACATTACACTCATGCTCATGATTTAGCCTTGCAATTCTCAATTTTTTTGCCAAATATGCATACTCTTTCGATTAATCGTACATTTCAGAAGTCATCCAAAAGCCATCCCCACCAACACCTATCACCACTGCCCCTAAACCCTACAGTTATTATTACAAACTTAAAAGTTTTCCCATAGAAATACAGTGACTCCTGCTGGCAGGCACATGTACTTATAATTTGGCTAAGTATTGGCAAAATTAATTTGAGCTGCTTGCTATCAATATTGCAACCCAACAATATTCAAATATGAGCGCTGCACCCAAAAATTTGCTAAACATTTGACATTTTTTAACTGACATACTGTATAGTAGGTTTTTTAAATTGAAAATGTTGGTACAGTAAATCTTCCTCTATCCAGAGGTAATAGTCAACATACCCTCCATCACAATGAGCAATGTCAGTGAATTTCATTGTGCAGTAATGTATATGTGACAAATAAAGGCTTAACTTATTTGGAGATTGTTACAATGATCCTTGCCTGAGACTAAGGTTAAAGTGAGAATTTCCCTGTTTGACATTGTAGTCATGGCAACATTGACAGCCAGTGAGCGTATAATGTTTAACATCAACAAATGACGTTCAAGGATTAGCAAACAGGTTCCCCAGTCAAAATTAGCGAGTTAGTTAACAGCTAACAGGCGTTCACGTTCTGTTCTGCGCGGCACAAGAAAGCAAGATTTTTGCATCTTCTGTCAGTGTTGATGACAGTAAGGATAAATGTATTTTGTGTTAAATGTTAAGGTACATTCCTTGTAAGTTATTAGCAAGTTTAACAAAAGTCATCTGCTTTACACCAATCATTTCAGACCCTTCACCTTGAATAGAAATCAGATTTGGACCTTTGAATTTTACATTTGAGAACCCCTGGTATAGAGGAAGAGTTACACTACCTACATTGGCAAATTGACTAACTATGTTAATAAAAAAAGATCATTATTTTTTAGTATAGCCCATGTTTTAAAATGTGGTTACAATATGAGTACTTTATCAGTTATTAATTAACCATTTTTTGTCTGTCTGCTAATGTGCCTTTTTTTTTCTTTTTCTAGGTGTTCTCCTTGCTTGCTATTTGGTTTTCACATCACGGATGAGCGCAGACCAGGCCATCTTGTTTGTGCGAGCAAAACGTCCAAGCTCAATACAGACACGAGGCCAGTTACTGTGTGTGCGTGAGTTTGCACGCTTTGTAGCACCACTACACTGTGTGTTCTCAAGAGTCGAACCACGAGCACACGATATCACGTTGTCGCAGTACCTGGCGCGGCAGCGACACCTGCTGCATGGCTATGAAGCCCGCCACATGAAATACGTACCAAAGATAGTCCACCTGGTCTGCAAGCTCCTGCTAGACATTGCTGAGAACAGACACACAGTAGAGGAGAAATACCTGTCTGAGATTCCTGACCTGACAGCTGAGGTAGAGAAGACCATATCACAGCAGGCCTTGCAGCAGCTAGGAAAGGAGATGAGGGGGAAGGGCATCCTTTTAGCTATGCCACACTCCTTTCAATCCTCTTCTCCTCCTCCTGAGCAGTGTGAGAATGTAAATGATGCTAATAAAGGTCAGATTTTGCGCAGCTTTAGCGACTCCGCTCTGCACACTCTAGGCTCCAGGGAAATCAGATGGCACCTTGGTATGTCAAACCTCCTGAGTGAGCACTGTGTATCCCAGAGCAGGTTATCAGAATCTGCAGATGTTCGAGTCTCCAGACCTCTGTCAACTCCAGAAAACTCAAACTCCAAACTGGACTCACTGGCTGGATCTTCAGCCTCCCTTGACAAACCCAAGAGAGAGGTGGAACACATACCTTCGTCACCAGTTTGCAGAAAGCGAATACTGCAAAGAGAGACAAAGCGCAGCAGGTCGTTGGGTTGTGCAAGGAGCAACGCAGCCATTATGTTGACAGGAGAAAAATTAATCCATGGTGATAGAAACCCAGTAGGATGTTATGGCACTTGTACAGGAAGCAGCGATTCTCCTTTCATCTTGCTCCAGACTGAGCTTGCTCCAGAGGTTCGCCGTGTGCTAGTGGCAAAGGCTCTTACTGTGGATGTGGAAGAGGAGAATCTAAGGAATGCCGTTTCATTGTGGCAGGTACAGAAATGTCCATCAGCATGTGGCTGGGGTTTATTTCATTCTACAAAAACTAAAATATATTTATCAATTTTGTTACTTTCCATCCTAGAATGGTTTATAAAATGGTTATGGTGAGGAGTTCTAATATGAAATTGGATTATATTATCGTGCTGCCCACATAGCATATTTAGACATAATTACATTGTTTAACTTTGTCTTCAGAAATGAGCCTTGACAATGTTGCTGGATATTTTAAGTTAAACTCGAAATCTGGGTTAACTGTTCATTATTGCATTTACTGACAAACATGTCACATCTGTCACATAATTTATATCACAATCCTTTTGGCATAGTAATATGGTGGCAACATCTACAATTTAGTCTGTATAAGTGTTGGCCCCTTGCTTTTCCCTTTTATTTGTAGCCAATTTCCAGCCCATTTTAGTGCCCTCCGCTACAGTATCACATGACAGCTACCAATCAGGGATTGTGGAGACGATCACATTCCTCTTTTGAGACATGATGCCAGCTAACTGCATACTTTTCAAACTAATGCGCACTGCCTGAGGCAAACTTTGTGCAAAACCTCCCTCTGCCTTCATAAAAACTCAGACACCCATAACTGGATAGTTTGTCTAGGATTAATATGGAAGTGCAAGGATTTCCACCCCCCTCCAAGCCAGTTTAGCTGCCATGGATTCCTGTTTGTCATCCATAGTATTTTAACAAACACTTTTCTGTTGCACCATGCAGAATGAATGCAAATGAAATTCCTTACCCCCAAACCTTTTCCGAGAGCACTTATTTTTGCTTTGCATATCAAAACCATAATGAAAATGGCTCTTATGAAGACCTAAATGTATCTCTGGTGCAGAGGAGAACTTTATTTAGAGTTACCATGCTAAGATAGAGCTGTTTTTAACACTTTGCAGAGCATAAAAAGTAAGACACATCTTAATATCGACTGTTCAAAGGAGAATATTGCATATTTTGGATGCCTTTAGCATTGTTTTACAATGTAGAAAAAATTGAAAGTCAGGAAAGACCATGAAATTAGAAGGAGTGTACAAACTTTTGACTTGAAATGTTGTTTATAAAACAGAACATTATTGCAGATCGCTAGTACATATACGTTCATGTTTCTTGTTAGCAATGTTGGTGATAAATTTTTGATTAAAATAAGTATGCAGACTTGTCTATATTTATTTAATTTTTAGACAGAGCTAAATTGCAGAGAAGGTGCATGGGAGAGGCTGTGCATAGAGCGCAATCCAGTGCTGCTCTCTGCTCTTATGTGGTCATGGTTGGAACAGCTGAAGGAGCCAGTCATCACCGAAAAGAATATAGAGACACTTAGTCAGAACAGCCACAATCCTCTACAAGCCCTCAGCATCATGGACAAGGTAAATTAAGAACACGGTACAAATGTAGACACTTTACAGGATTGAATTAACCATAGCCTTTTAAATAGGGCTTGAAATTGATTGTCAAGTCTCTGAAGCCTGAAAGTCTACAACTGAGATCTCACACTTAAGTGTTGGAGTCATACAGCTTTCAGTGCTGATGTGCTAAAAATTTAAAGTAGGCATGCTAAGTACTTTAAACTGGATCCATTATGCATGTTGTATAAGTTGAACATAACTAAACATTTTTAAATGATTACCAATTGTACATGTGTTTACCTTAATATACAGTGGAACCTCGAATTACGAGCATAATTCGTTCCGAAAGCGGGCTCATATTCTAAAACACTCGTAAATCAAAGCACATTTTCCCCTAAGAAATAATGGAAATTAAAATTATGTGTTCCACAGCCCAAACAAATAAATACATAAAAATAATTAACACAAAATATAAATAAAAAATAAAACAAATTAACCTGCACATAACCAAAAAAAATTAAAAAATTTAAATCCAGACAGATAAGTGTTTCCATTTATACGCACAGGCACTGTGTGTGTGTTTTTCTCTCTCCTGCGCTGCTGAGTGTGTGTTATGTGTGTGTGAGTGAAGCACCCCCTCTCTGTTTCACACACACACACACACACACACACACACACACACACACACACAAACACATTAAAGGCAAGAGAGAGAGAAAACCTGCACGGTGTCAAATTACGCGCGCGTACACACACACGCTTTCTTTTTCTCTCGCCTTTACTGCGTGTCAGTGTTTGAGTGTGTGTGTGTTATGTGTGTGTTTTTTTTTCTCTTGAGCTGCAGTGTGTGTGTGTTATGTGTGTGCGCGTAATTTGACACCGCGCAGGTTCGCACACACACTCTCTCGTCGTTAGTGTGTGTGTTATGTGTGTGCGAACCTGCGCGGTGTCAAATTACGCGCGCACACATAACACATACTCTCTGCAGCGCAAAAGAAAGAAACACACACACAGACACATGGATTGATTATACCAGTAAGAGACAAGCACTAAGACCCAACAGGGGAGAAAAACTGTTGGCTCAGTTGTGATGACGCGACGCTCTGTGTCAAAACAAAAAGCACATGCGTTATACATGATACTCGGAGCTCGTAAACCACGACAACGCTCGTTTTTTAAGTCAAAAATTATAAAAAATCTTTGCTCGTCTTGCGAAACACTCGTAAACCGTGTTACTCGTAATCCGAGGTTCCACTGTATATGCAATTTGGACCATTTCTACATAATGCTGCATCATATTGCAAATTCATTCAGGAAGGTGTCAGAACACACTGTACCTCGCACCTTAGTTACCAATTGATTTAAGTGGCCATGTTTACTGTCCATCAAGTACTTCTACTGTAGGCATGTAAATATTAGGACAGCACCCTGGAGCAGTGGAAAACTGTGTTCTGGTTTGATGACTTATGGTGTCTTTTACATCATGCAAATCCTCACAATTTGGCACCATGTGTATTGACAGAAAGAGAGAGAAAGAGACAGAGGGAGCAGTTAGGTATTCTAAGTCTCATAACGAATTAGGTCAATGTATAAGCTTGACTATACATAAATAGTTTTTCAGCCTAGACCTAAACACCAAGACTCTGTCTAAGTCCCAAACATTAATTTGAAGGATATTCCATAACTTTGGGGCTTTGTAGGAAGAAGCTCTGCCCTGCAATAGTTTTTCATTACCCAAGGTACCAACAGTCAGCCTGCACCTTTGATCAAAGTAGGCATGGCAGATTAAATCAATGTAAAATTTCACTGGAAGCCAATGCAGTGTGGATAAAATGAAGTGGTATGATCATATCTCCTACTTCTACTAAAGTCTCTGGGTGCTGCATTCTGGACTAACTAGAGCTTGTTTATGCACATAGAGGAACATCCAGACAGTGAGGTATTACAATAATACAACCTGTATCGTATAGTGACATTATATTTCTTATCTTGGCAATATTTCTGAGATGAAAGTAGGCTATTCTAATATTATCTACATGAGGTGAAAAGAAAAGACTGAAATCAGCAATCACACCAAGGTATTTTGAAGCTGCACATGATAAAACAGAAAGGCCATCCGGAGCTGTTATGGTGTAGCTCAGTGCTTAAAGCATTGGACTACTGGTCAGATGGTCCAAGGTTCAAACCCCACCACCACCAAGTTGCCCCTGTTGAGTCCTTACGCCAGGCCCTCAGCAGCTCAGATGTGTAATGAGATAAAAATGTAAGTCAATCTGGATAAGGGCTCCTGCCAAATGCCGTAAATGTAACATACTGCAGATGTCTTTTTGACTCCATGCCCAGCCAGATCCAACCAGTATTAAAAAATAAAGGATTTTATACAAAATATCGATTGTTGTATATCAATTTCAGTGCAGTCTTTTTATGTTTGTATGTTTTTAAGTCCACTATTTACTATATATTCTGTATCAATGAATGACACATCAGTTTATTATTTCTTTTACATTTAATTTTGTAAATGTAAACATTTTCTTTGGTATCAGTCATATTGTAGTAGCTAAAACAGTCCAAAACTGCTCTCTCCCTGGATGACTTATTCAATAGATTCAAACTTGTCACTAATTTTTAATTGTTATATTTTTACACTTTTTTTTTTATCTGCTCATTTTTAGACTACATTGCCTTATACAGAGCTTTTGACATACATCTGTTGATGTAACTGACTACTTAGGAATGCTGAATTAATTAGAAGCACAGTAGAATATACAGTGTTTTGCTAAAACCAGTTCTAGTCTAGACTGTACTACAGCATTTTATTTCCTTTGGCACTGGAAATGACTTATTATTGTGTTTACTGACATTGCTCATTCGGATATATGATTTGTTGTTTTAGGGATCTGTGAAAATTAACATTTATTTCGTGATTATGTTTTGTTGTTTTGAGGATTCAGTAACACTTACAACCTCTGTTTCTGTATGTCACGTAGGGCCACAAAGAAACCCTTCTGTGTATCCTGGACTGTGCTGCACATTTAATGAAACTGCCAGACGAAGTTGAAATAGCTGTTCTTCATCGTACAATCAAGGCATTCACTAGGGTGAGTTGCTTGACAAGCATTCATGCTGAAGAAACTACGTGGGATTAACAACCAACAATGGAATTTGTTACATATATCCCAACTTGTATCTTCATCTGAAATTGAGGTTATTCTACTATTTCTGATTGTCTTTTTAATTTTTTTTTTTTCAGGTTACCAATGGTTCAGAGAATGGACAGCTGATCTATAAACATCTCATGGATATTCTAGTCCCAGTTTTGAGTGATATGAGAAGAAAAGTGATTGAAGCCATACAAAGTTGAGTGTCTACGCCACCACTCATAATCACCCTGGTCATTGTGGCTAGACACACAGACATGTAAAAAGTAAATAGACCTCTTCGGTTTTATGATATAAATGTATGCCCTTTAATTCATTTCTGATAAAGTAAGGTTTTGATTTTAATATTTTATTAATATGTCACTGAATTTCCTTTAGTGGCTTTAGGAGAAACAACATCCTTTTGCACACAATGAGAGTGTTGTTCTCAACATATCTTCAAACAGCATGAAGATGTCTTTCAAGCCAACTAGGCTGCCACTCTTTCCTGTAAAATGAACTATAATTCTGTTAAGGATAGAAGGATTTGCTTTAGTTTAGCTATATGTTTCTGGAATAGTACAACCACAGATTGATCAACAGTCCAGCACCTTTTAAAATTTCTTTTTTGATTTGAGATTTTTTTCAAAATTTGACGAATCTGATTTCCAACTATGAAGTAACTTTTAGATATTATCCAAAATGTTCAATTCAATTCAGTTTTATTTGTAAAGCACTTGGCCAGTATCGCAACACAGCTGTGCAGAAATAAAACCTTTGAACACTTTGAATATAAAATTCTATATATACACAGGTGCATATCAATAAATTATAAAATCATTGAAAAGTTGATTTTATTTCAGTAATTAAATTCAAAAACTGAAACTCTGAATATAATTTAGATTAATTAAATTCAATTTTTAAAATCTTTTTATGATTATGGCTTACAGTTAATGAAAACCCAAAATTCAGTATCACAGAAAATAAGAATTTTGTAAAAAATAAAAAAAAGTTCAATATTTGAGACTCATGGTGGCACACCATGGTATCTAATCAGCTAATTAACTCAAAACACCTGCAAAGGTTTCCTGAGCCTTTAAATGCTCCCCCAGTCTGGTTCAGTTGGCTGGCTGTTCACAGAGTTCGGTGTCTAAGCACATTACCATCAAAGGTGCAATTTTATAACATAAAACTAACATGAAATCCACTTTCCTGAGGTTACCAGCTGCACAGGGTTACAGTAGTTTCTGTCATTCAAGCAAATTAAAAAAGAAAGTGCTCCAGGGTATTATACAAAAAAAAAAAAGAAAAATCCAAATGTGTGTGCAAATTAAACTCTCAGAGAATCAGACATACTGTATACGATACAGACTGGTCATTCAGTCACTGGTCATGGCCGATCAGACTGAAGACTGGATAATTTCGGTCACTGGCCGATTGATTAGTGTATCTTTATTTCTATGCATGCTAAACGATGGGTATATTCCAATCTGCAAAGAAGGCAATAAATACTAGTCACAATCTTGGTGCATTCATTTAATCACAAAATTATGGGTGTCTATTTACTTCTTGCATGTCTGTGTACATATTGCACTAATATTTTTAAAAATGTTTCGTTTTGCTTTGACTTGTTGGTGTAAGCAGGCTTGATGTTCTTAAATGGTGCTTTGTTGTTATTGTTATTTTTTAAATTAATGTAATTTAATGTCTCATAATGCGCACATCAGTGATTTAAAAAAAAAATCTGTTAAAAGTACTGCCATATATGTGTGCCACATGTATGTTGTTAGCTATGTTGTCATCATCCCTCATTACGAGGGATCATTTGGGCATCTTATATTTATTATCTAACTGACACACTATTTATTAAGAAATATTTAAGTTTAGATACTGTATGAGTAATGTTTTACAAAAATAATTCTTACAATATTGCTTGTTTTTAAATGTACTTCCACTTTGTAATCTAAATACCAAATAACTTGACTGTGCAACATATTTTATGAAATATTTGTATGATAAGTATAGAAAAGCAATTTTGTTAGGACAAAAAGAAGAAAACAAAGACCAACTAAAGGTTTGCTCTATTAGTTGTGGTAACTTGTAGTAAATGTACTGTATGTTGTTTATTCATGCAAATCCATTTGCACTATATGGCCAAAAGTGCACACCCCACCATTACAGCGTGTACTGTTTGAGCTTGTTAGCCATTTCATTTCAGAACACTGGTAATTGGTTCCCCATTCAATCAAAAAGAACATGTGTAATCAGGCACTGATGCTGGGTGAGAAGGTCCGCCTCAGAAATGACAGTCATGATTCATTACTAAGGTGTTCAGTGGCTTGCAGTGAGGCATCAGTGCAGACAGACTTCCTATACATCAAACTCTTAGGATCATTGCTTTGTGCACAACACAATATTGAAGGAATACAACTGTCCAAAATGTCTTTGCATGCTGTAGCATTAACATTACTCTGTGATACGTGGCCTAGCTCATACGCTTAAAAAACCCAAACCATAATCCCAGCTCCAAAAAATTTACTGTTGGCAAGACACATTCTTTTAGGTTGTGTTTTATTAGCTAAAACTCGATTCATTTATTAGACTGCCAGACAGTGAAGTGTGATTCATCATTCCAGACCACATGTTTCCAGTGCTCCAGACTTTACTGGCAACATACTTTTCACCACTCCAGCCAAGGCTAGGTATTGTGCCTAGTGAGCTTAGGTTTGTGCGCAGCTTCTAAGCCATGAAATCCCATTTCATGCAGCTGCTGAGACTTGGTTATTATGCTGATGTTGCATCCAGGAGCAGTTTGAAATTCTGTAGTGAATGATGCAACAGAGGATATAGCACTCAGTGACCCTGCTCTATGATTTTCTCTACTTTGTAGCTAATATGTTGCCGACACTTACGTTCCACAATAATGGGAAGATCTAGCAGGGCAGAAATTTTTTTCAGGAATCGATTTGTAGCGAAGCTTTCATTTTATGACTGATTCATATGTTAATCCATTAGGTTTTTCAGTATGACCCATTCTAATGCTGTTATTTGGCTATTGAGATTGCATGTGTTATCAATCTAGATGTGGTAGATGTTATGCACCTGTTAGAGCTAAATGTGGACAAAACACTTAAACTCAATAATTAGGAGGGGTGTCCACAAACATTTGGCTACATAGTGTGTGTATGTGTATATATGTATGTACTGTATGTGTTTCAGCATTGCCTTCTCAACACCACTGATATCTAACATGGTATTTGAAAATGTTTAATGTATAGTGTGACAGAACTGCCCTGCCTGTGTCCAAGTTATTGCAGAGTGTCCTCTGCCACATATTAATGGCATTATTTTTTACTAAGCTGCTGTTTTGTAAATCGTCGACATTGTTGACAAAAAGCACTGTAGCTGACTAAAGCTTAAACTTCAACCTCGTTCTTTTACTGAATGTATGTGAAATTTTAACGTGGACATTAACCTGAACTAGTGGGAAATTGTACAAAGCATCTGATTTCAGATGTCTAAATTACAGACTGTTGAGGAATTTAAGGCACTTATTGGTCTTATATACATGCCAATAAATGGAAGTTTAATATAAGGGAGCTGGGTGTGTTGATTTGCAGAACGTAAAATTCCAGAAGGTTATAAATAATAAATGTATAAAAATATAGAAATTAATATATTCATAGATCTTCTTTAAGACCTTACTGAATAGTTTCCTTTTCCTGGCAGCATTATCAGCAGAACGGTTTGATAAATGGTGCTTTAGGACACTTATTACTACTAGTTGGTAAAGGTTTGTCTTGTTTGTGGAGCAGTGGTGCCTCAGTTGGTTAGGGCTCTTGGTTACTAACCAGAAGGTTGGGGGTTCAAGCCCTAGCATTGCCAAGCTGCCACTGTTGAGCCCTTAAACCTATCTGCTCCAGGGGTGCTGACTGTACAATAAGGTACATCTGATAATTAAATTTTAATCTTAATTAGATGACCTAATTAGGATTAGGTATAAGGACAAAATTCTCAGTCGGACATGAGGAGTGTACAGAGAGGGGAGAGGTTTTTATTAAGAGGTTGGGTGGGAAAAAAATACATACAGCAATGTCAGTGTTTGGTGTTTTATTAGGTCAAAATATAGAATTTCTTGCTGAAATAAACAATTCCCAAGGTTTATGAGGTTATGATTTCCATTTATTTTAGGTAGAAGACAGATGATGTAGTTTCCTCTTAGTCTCTGCTACACCTTCACTGCAAGTCATCTCCTTTAGGCTATGTCCTGTAACTACATTCTGTTTCTCCTGAATCTAGCATTTAATAAATATCCAAGAATGTTTATCTTCACCTTTACATGAAAATTAATACCTAGTTTATAAAATCATACAAACACACTTGGTATGAATTGCCCAAGAGTAAATTATTTTAGTGCATATGTTCTGCCACCTCTGTTTTACTAGACCAGTAATGTTTGTTTTTTATTTTTATTTTAGCTTATGTTGCAGGTTTTTCAGACATTTCTTTTTCCTTGCAGTCTTGGCTTAGCAGGCCAACTGGTGACAGTTGCATGCAAGCTATCCTGGATCAAGATGGTTTTTGAATATCAAAATTTGTTCCATATCTGTGGAAAAATTTCTGGTACTGTACATCTGGCCAATGCATGTTTGAGAGGAAAAACAACAAAAAAAAGCATACAGCTGCCTGACCAACTACAAAGCAAAGGATATGGGAAAGTAGTTCTAATATATGCAGAAACCTAGAGAGCAAAGAAACAATGCACGGAAGGAGGAAAAAAACTTACTTGGGATTTATAGCAGCCTTCCCAAGGTGTGTTCTGTGTTCTACTTCATAAGCTACTCAAGTTTTTTTGTCTGTCTATCTATTTGTCCTTATCTAAATGCAAACGTAAAAAGCATTCATTTAAATTTTCCCTATTTTCTTAGCTTCAAAATACCTTGATTTACTCCCATGGACAGCTCTCTGGTCTTCATGCTGGTTCATTTTTACAACGTTTTAAAGTTTCTTAGATGAATAAATTAGTCACTTGGCCTGTCCATTGTGCTTCAAAAAGCTTACTGACGCCGATAGTACATTTCATATTAAATCTAAGAGAAGGAAAGTAGAATTAACTTATTTTATATTTAAAAAAAAAACTCTAACAAACAGATACAAAAGTGAAGGCTCAGTACATGAATTGATGAAGTCTCAAAACATGAGTAGACAGTCATAGTTATTTATTGTTTAAACAATCAAAATAACCGGACACATCTGGGCAACAATAGACACTTTCCACAGCATGTTCCAATATTTTTGATCACGCGGTGGATTCAAACATAAGTAGCTTGTTGTAGGTTGTTCAACACACCTAAATGTAAATATTAGGAAATGAAAGCTGCTCAGTCAAACCCACATCTCCATTAAATGCCAATTGTCCATGCCATTTTAATACTTCAGTATATAAAATGGATAAAAGCAGATACAAAATAAGGGCTATATGCTGGGAGCATGTTGCAAATTTTTTTTTTTTTTTTTTTACTTCACCTGTTTTTGATATCCTCTGTCAGGTCATTCATTTTTTACACCAGTAGGGCAATCTTTATCCCTTGCATCCTTAGAATGAATTAAATAAATGTAATTCTAGTGCCCAACACTAGATGGTGCAATTTATTAAGACTTGCTCCTGGCATTTCAATAAGATGTATTGTTCATTAGTTTCTTGCCTGTAGTTTGTGTGTGTTTTATGCCAACTATCTTTCCTCAGATCAATACAAATTTTATATTGTACTCTAGATACTTTGAGATTTGCAAACTAGACTAGGCGTACTGCAGCTGCAGACTTGGGGACATATTTTCGCGAACTGTTGAGAGACAGTACATACACATTGACATGAATCTACAACTGCTCCATAAATAAATAAAAGCAGCTATTACACAAAACAGTACCCACTATATACCCATGATAACATGGCAGTAGCAGAATATTTATGAATATATTTATTGTATCTAATTAACAATTATGAAATATAATAATTTTGATATAAAACTTCATTTCAAGTACAACATAAAGATAAATTGCCCAATTTGTGCATGTGCTCTTCTACAACTATGTCCTCGTTTATTCCTACTGAAAAACAGTCAGCTGGTTAGTTTCTCTGTGTGGACAAGTGTTAACTAGAATTGCTTGCCAGTCATAGTTTTTATGCGGCAAGATCCATCATATAATCATAAGGAAACCCCAAAATCAGTTGTTTTGTTATTTGATAGCTATTGTGTCATTTGTTTTATATCATGTCATATCAAAATATTAAATTCCCATTTGAGTCAAACAATAAACACAATATTTTTTCTGGTTTTATATTTTCTATGGGTAAATGCTGTATCAGGCATCAGGGTGGCGTAGTGGTTAGCACTGTTGCCTTGCATCTCTAAGTGCCGGGTTCAATTCCCACCTCTGCATGTTACCACGACTGAACAAAACACAATAGTCACCAGTGAACTTAAAATGGTTAATAGATGGATGCAATGTTGTTTAAGGTTAACATTGGTAATTTCTTTTAAAATATATATATAGACAGAAAAACAGGAATAATGTGGAACATTATGTAAACATTAATTAAAAAAATATAGATAAAAAAAAAACATTAACTTATTAAGATTTATTCAACTATGGGAGACCTGTTTTCCACAAACGTTATCTAATGTGAAGC